>NC_138202.1:163808199-164313199 GCF_964194415.1 Vipera berus | reverse complement strand
TCAGTTTGGATTGAACTGTAGTGGCACAGTGGTTAGAATGCCATATTGCAAGCTAACTCTGCCCTTTGTCAGGAGTTTGATCAGTAAAATGAGGACCCAGATTATTGAGGGCAATATGCTGACATTTGTAAACCGCTCAGAGACTGCTGTAAAGCACTGTGGAGCGGTATATAAGTCTAAGTGCTATTGCTATTGCTATAAAGCAATCCAGAACATTTTTCAATACTGTGGTTTTAAGCGATGAGATCATAGCAGGAATGTACGGAAATACAAAATAATTATTAGTACAATAAAAATTCAGAAGTTCGCATAAGACCTTCCGATGATGCCCCAACAGTGTAAACAATAACAATGTTTTAAATACAGTTTTTAAAGACAGCTAATGTATCAAACACACTTCAGCAAGCTGATAATGTTCCTAACAAACAATGCAAATTCAACCTCATGAATTATGAATTATTTAAAAGCAAGGCTGTGTATAGCTCCCCACCACAAACTCACAGGATCCCACCATGCTCTGAATGCTAATTGCATGGTAAATGCACAAAGCTGATTTTTATGGGACACCTAACACACATTTCAAGTAAAATGATTAAATACAGTGTTCAGAAATGATAAAGTACAGCCTAATACTGGAATAATGGTCCTGTAATGTGAAATAGTAAACAAGGTATAAACAGCCAAAGCTTGACTATCATGATACTGACTGAAACCATGTTTGCCTAATGAAGAATTCAAGGTTGCTACCATTAGTTTTGGGGGTAATTTTCTAAAGTTGTTCTATGCCTGATGATTCTCACTACGGACTGATTGATTGTAAGTATTTGCAAATAGTTTGTATAACTTATTTATCAGTCGTATGGCAAACCTTTTCATGTGTATCACTAAAGCACACTTATGACCAGTTATAAGTCTCCAATATGACCCCAAAATGCATCAGGATTCATTCCTCATTCTGACTTTCCTGTCTTGTCAGTTAAACACAGCATACTTGGTCTTGAACTTGAAGTAAAATCAGCTTTAATCAGACAGGTCAATGTTTAAGGGATGATAAGAATTGTAGCCTAATAATCAAAAGGATTGTTATTCAATATTTATGGGCAATGGTGGCAGAGGCATGGTGGTGTTGTGATTGTTTCCCACATCTACCTTTCAAAGAGAGAAGGTAACAAAAGAAATAGACTGTAGGCTGGAAAAACATTTGATGCTGTGCTATCTTGGTGACTCTGTAAGTGAATAGCTGCAAGTGTATCTAACTAGCACATGGCGACATGGAACTGATGCCTTTTACATTTTCTATAATGCTCTCAATGTTGTGAGATCCTATGTCAAGGAGGTATTATTGTGAGATAGATAGATGATAGACAGAAATAGCATTGAGACTTACATACCATTTCACAGTGTTTTATAGCACTCTATAGGCATCTTACAGAGTCAGCATATTGTCTCCAATAATCTGGGTCCTCATTTACTGACTTCAGAAGGACAGAAGGCTGAGTGAACCTTGAGCTGGTGAGACTCAAGATGATAGATAGATAGATAGATAGATAGATAGATAGATAGATTACAGACAGACAGATAATCTATCATCTATCTATTATCTGTACTTGTACAAAATTAGGTTTAAAATTAAGAAAATAGTGTAATAAAAAACTGATGCAGATGTTTTCCTTTTGCTTCAGTAACTTAGACAAAACCCTATCTATAATAGCAGAATGGTTGCCTCTTTACATTAGAAACATGATATTTTCTTGATATACTGAATCACAAACCAGCCCAGTAAGTTGTGTGAATTATTTGTGTGGTGTGGGAGGAACCCCCCAAATAGGGTTAATTGAGTAAATCCTGCTTCAGCTCGCTGTGAATATTGTTATATAAGCCCTTATTTATGGTTTTCATTGCCTCAAGATGTGGTAAGGGTCAAACAGCTTTAAATGGACGGTAGGCCCAATCATGAAAGATATGCTTGTCAAGAGCTATTAATCATGACAATGGCAACACCAGGTTCAGAGGCAGGTTACCATTAAATACCAGTTGCTAAGAGACAACTGTTGTAGATTCCTTAGAGACGTCTAGTTAGTTGCTGCCAGAAGCAAAAATCTGGAAATGGTCCCACAAGGTTCATGTTAGATTCTTAATGGGGTTCCTTGTTTTGAATAATCAACATTACTGCAGAGATTCTGTGCTTGCCTGGTCTTGCTTCTTACAACAACCTGTTCTATGTGTGATGTTTGCCTTTGGTTCCTTTCAGGCCCATCTGGTTTCCACAGTTCTATCCTGACCAAATTAATGACTCAGTTCCCTTCCAGAAAAACCTCTTGTTCTGCCATTTAGGAGCTTAATCCCCCCCACCTTGGTTGATTGATTTATAGTCTTAGTTGATGAACATTCATAATGGCTTCCTAGAAAAAGAGAAGAAACTGAAGGCATTTGTAAGCCCAATTTACTTACATCAGATATCTTGACAAAGGCAAATGTCTTTTTTTTCTTCCTTTGTGGATGTGCATGCTCCAATCTTACAACTGCAAGGTTAGGGGTCTGTGATCTCTACTTACCACATCAAGAGCAGTTATCAAATGGGAATAGCCATAGTATGGAAAAAGCCAGTTGTAGGTCCAATACCGTATGGCTAGTGTACTGTATGGCTGCCTGAGTGGAAATTAAAAACATTGATTCTCACAAGACACTCTTGGCAACTGTACTTCCTGATCTACACTGAGCCAATTGACCTGAGTGTTTGGAGGAGTAGGCTGCCCCTCAGTGGTTCAAAGGAAAAAGACAGGCTTGCTGCATTATTGTGGAAGGATCCACTAACATTTGGGGAGATCCCTTGATAGATGTAATGAAATTCAGGTTTTACACAGAGCCTTAACCATTTGGTAAGCATTCACTATAAATGGGCAAAACTAGTTAAGGCAGAGCAAACACCAACACAACTGGAACAAGCCAACCTAGGTAAAAATAAACAAACCACATCCATTTATCCCAACCGTAATGTTTTAATTGCAAGTTGCTATCCCAACAAATAATTTGTCAAAAATGATGCTGTTATGAGCATTACTACAATTTCTGTACTGTAGTAACTTCACAGGAAGGTGTCTTATGTCAATTTAGAATATTTGTATATCTCGGAGCAGCTCTGAGCAGAGGCCTTCTAGTTCACCCTCTTCTCTTCTTCCATCTTTTTTAATGGAGATACCAAATATTTAAAATAATAATAATAATAATAATAATAATAATAATAATAATAACAACAACAACAACAACAACAACAACAACAACAACAACAATAATAATAATTGTTGGAAGGGACCTTGGAGGTCATCTAGTCCAACCTGCAGGAAACCCTATACCAGGGGTAGGCAACCTTGGCTCTTTTATGACTCATGGACTTCAACTCCCAGAATTCCTGTACCAGCCATGCTGAGGGGAAAGGCAGAGTTTCCAAGCTGAGCCATGCTGGCTCAGGAATTCTGGGAGCTGAAGTCCATGAGTCATAAAAGAGCCAAGTTGCCTACCCCTGCCCTATACCATTTCAGACAAATGGCTGTCCAGTCTCTTCTTAAAAACCTCAAGTGTTGGAGCATTCGCTGCTTTTGGAGGCAGGTTGTTCCACTGGTTAATTGTTCTAACTGTCAGGAAGTTTCTCCTTAGTTCTAGGTTGCTTCTCTCCTTGATTAGTTTCCATCCATTGCTTCTTGTCCTGCTTTCAGGTGCTTTGGAGAATAGCTTGACTCCCTCTTCTTTGTGGCAGCCCCTGAGATATTGGAACACTGCTATCATGTCACCCCTCACCCTTCTCTTCATTAGACTATACATACCCAATTCCAGCAACCGTTCCTCATATGTTTTAGCCTCCAGTCCCCCGATCATCCTTTTTGCTCTTCTCTGTACTCTTTCTAGAATCTCAACATCTTTTTTACATCATGGTGACCAAAACTGGATGCAGTATTCCAAGTGTGGCCTTACAAGGCCTTGTAAAGTGGTATTAATACTTCATTATGCATAGCATACAGATTACTTGAAAAGCAGAGCATTTTGTTATTATGGCTGGCAGTAGGAGGACCTTCAACCAGGCCTCGATGCAGGTAGTTCTCGACTTACAACAATTCGTTAAGTGACCATTCACAGTTACAACAGCACTGAAAAAAAAGTGACTTATGACCATTTTCCACACTCACAACCACTGCAGCATCCCCATGGTCACATGATCAAAATTGAAATGCCAAATGCCAGGCAACTGGTTCATATCTGTGATGCTTGCAGTTTTCCTGGGTTCCCGCGATCAGGTTTTGCGACCTTCTGACAAGCAAAGTCAATGGGGAAGCCAGATTCACTTAACAACCATGTTACTAACTTAACAACTGCAATGATTCACTTAACAGCTGTGGTAAGAAAGGTCGTAAAATGGGGCAAAACTCACTTAACACAAATGTCTCCCTTAGCAACAGAAAGTTTGGGCTCAGTTGTGATCATAAGTCGAGGACTACTAATCTCATAAAGCACTTTTAATCTTTTTTAGTCCTTCGGGAGAAGGGCGGTATACAAATTAAATTAAATAAATAAATAAATTAAATAAAAGGAAAAAATGCAGTAATAGTGCATTAAATAACTAACCATCTGCTGGCCTTTCAGGCCAGACCAAATCAACTGCCTAATGACAGAGTTGACTCTGCATTTGGTCTGTTTCAGCTTTTTGATTCAAACCACTCCTTTCAAAAAGAGTTTTCCAAATTCCCCTTCTGCTTGTTTGTGGATTTTAATAATATCCATTCATATTTGAAGGAGTTCTCCCAGTTTCACATTTTCGTCACTGCTATTTCGCCTCGCTTCTCCACACTATAGCGCTCTTGTTTTGACAGATGAAGACAGCTGAAGCAGTTGAAAAGTCATTGTAAAAAGAATTATGTTATCTGTCAGGCTAAAACCTCTAATCTCGTTGTTCATCACTCATGTATTTCCTATCCAGTAACACACAGCCGGAGAGTCAATCACAATTGTTTGAGAAAATGGCCTGTCTTTGGCTTGACTGTTAACCTCCTGCAAGATATCACCGTTTTTGTTTTGTCTTGTTTTTGGATTCCCGAGGCTTGGGAGGGATGGGAGAGGAGAGAACTAAAAGCTGAATTTCCAAAAAGAGATAGTGATGATGAAGCGATTAGAATCAGACTGGATTCTAAATGAATGTTAAGCTTCCTCTCGCTTCCTGTGCAATGAAAAGCACAGCGATATTGTATCCTTTTAAAGGCTTTTTCAAAAAGGACACGAAATATATTTTCAGATTTTAAATTATCTGGAGGTGTGTGCGTGAGTGGTGTGTATACAAACAACGGAGCTTATAGGTCACTGAAAATGACATTTATTTTCAGTCTTGGAATGGTGTATAAAATATTTAGAAACCTGTTTTCAGTATGCCGGCTGATGAGTTTTCAACTACCATCAGGAGAGGTTCATATGTAGACATGTGGCATCTCTTATTTGCAACTACAAAAACATTTTCCCTTTGCACTGGAAAATCCAGTGTGAATGTTGTTTTTCATTATGTTTTGGCAAGCTATCTTTGCAGAACTGCTGTTGCAGGTAAAAATATAGGCGGTCGCTATTAAAAGTATCAGTAGAAGATGCTAAGTTCCCTGAATGTAGAACAGGAAAAAATAAGCACTACACACCTATCACACAAAAGCACACCCCCATCAGTTTTGCCTCAATCAAGATTGCAAGGGATTTTTAGTCCTGACAAATATTTTCTCTGGTTAATTCTTAACTTACTCATTAACTGTCTACTCCTACCTATTGAACAAAGTGCAAAAACCCACACTGTAGCAAACAAACACGGTTTCTATCCAAGGCAGAGTATGTGCCAGGATACATCCATCCATGAAGGCATTCCTTAACACTGTCTTCATACTGCAGTCACCTGTACAAATAAGGGGGCTCTTCTGAGAATGCTAAAGAAAGGGTCAATGGAAAAAAAAATGGAAAGGAATGAGGGATAATTCTAATAATGTCCATTTCCCACCGTGGCCTCGTGGACTGATTTGCTGGACTAATTTAGAATGTGATAATGTGCGGCCATAAGTGGTTTAACATGATTTGCCTCACAGCATGTATTTGTTGCTGCGAAAAAAGAAGATGCTACAAGAATTTCTGATACGTGATTTAGAGCTGTGACCATATTTATTTGGCAGTAAGACCTTGTGAGTTTGCAGATTTAGGACTGCAGCCTCCACATTTCCTGCTATGAATGTCTGGCAAGCATAGCCTGAGGATTAAGCCACACACTGATAGCAGGGACCGAATGTTGAAACTTTCAGAGAAGCCAAGCGGTTCCTGCCAGATTCAATCTGTGAGGAGGACAAGGACCAAGTAGGACAGATTTCAATCTGTCATATTCTCTTTTGAAACAGAAGCTCTGGATTGAATGAAGGAGGACAAAGCAGGATATGGCTGCAGAAGTATCAGTGTGAAAAAAACCCCAAAATCAAACCAAAATCTGGGCTTCATACTTGGAATTCTTGTTCATATTAGCACAGCTTTTATTGTTAGTCTGGTTTTGCCAGATGCAAAAGGTAGTAACATATGCTCTTATGGACATTAGGAATTGTGAGAGGACAAATGCCCAATATATCTGGGGAGAAAGATGTAAATCAAAACAGGTTAAAGTATATTCACCAGATATAAAGTGTGAATGTAACAAAATGAATGTAAGAATTAGGTGTGTGGATTAAGCAGTCAACTTCAACGCAGTAAGAATGACATTAATGTCTTCAGAATTAGAGCGTCTTCTTTTGCTTTTTCCTCTTCCTCTTCCTCTTCCTCTTCCCCTTCCCCTTCCCCTTCCCCTTCCCCTTCCTCCTCCTCCTCCCCCTCCTCTTCCTCCTCCTCCTCCTCCTCCTCCTCCTCCTCTTCTTCTTCTTCTTCTTCTTCTTCTTCTTCTTCTTCTTCTTCTTCTTCTTCTTCTTCTTCTTCTTCTTCTTCTTCTTCCCTTCCCCTTCCTCCTCTTCCTCCTCCTCCTCCTCCTCCTCCTCCTCCTCTTCTTCTTCTTCTTCTTCTTCTTCTTCTTCTTCTTCTTCTTCTTCTTCTTCTTCTTCTTCTTCCTCCTCCTCCTCCTCCTCCTCCTCCTCCTCCTCCTCCTCCTCCTCCTCCTCCTCCTCCTCTTCTTCTTCTTCTTCTTCTTCTTCTTCTTCTTCTTCTTCTTCTTCTTCTTCTTCTTCTTCTTCTTCTTCTTCTCCTCCTCCTCCTCCTCCTCCTCCTCCTCCTCCTCCTCCTCCTCCTCCTCCTCCTCCTCCTCCTCCTCCTCCTCTTCTTCTTCTTCTTCTTCTTCTTCTTCTTCTTCTTCTTCTTCTTCTTCTTCTTCTTCTTCTTCTTCTTCTTCTTCTTCTTCTTCTTCTTCTTCCTCTTCCCCTTCCCCTTCTCCTTCTCCTTCCTCCTCCTCCTCCTCTGGTGCAAATCAGTGTCTCAAATAACTTTCACTGGAGAAAAAGAAAGATTGCACCCTGAAAAGATGTTGTTGACATCCTCAGCTAAAGATGGCCAGTGTGGGTGAGCCTTCCCTCCCCAGTTTTCAGCCTTTCTCTTTTTTCTGTGTGGTCCCTGTGACTGTATCTGCATAGGAGAGTGAAAGGCTACAGATGTGCAAACAGCTGGAAGCAACCACAACAAAAAAGGCCCACCTTTGCCAAGGACCCTTGGAGGAGCAGCTTCCTTTTCTCAGCCATTTTCATAATTGAAATCAGAAACAAAAACTCTCAATCCAAATGCACAAAGATATTACCCACCTGAACGAAACAAGGCTGGAAATGAATCTTTTCCCCACTGTTCATCCCTCGTGCAAACAAGATTAAATGCCAAGCTGATATCCTGCACATCTCAAATATACAGGTTTGCCTCAGGGGAGTTTTGTCAACCAGCCAAGCTTGGAGATAGCAGGTGTTTCGATAAACTCTGAATCTGAGAAAGGCTGCCGTTTTTTTTTATATCAACAGTTGGAGAACTTCCCCTGAAGAACTGCAGTTCAGAATTATTTTGGCTATTGTCTTGGCATGAAATCATTTTTGCATCCAAGGGTTCTTGCCTTTTCAGTCTGTCAGAAATCCATCACAAGTGTGTCACCATGGGGGGGGCGGGGGGAGAGGGGGGAGAAGCCCAAAGCCAGTGATGGGGGCTTCCAAACAATGAACCATTCTTTGCAAAGTACCCTGCTTCACTTCTCCAACTGCAGCTAAGTGGAAGTGCGCACTTTTGAAATTCAAATGTCCTAATAACAATAACGTGGCACTCATTTGAATAAATTAGGCAAGGAACAGTTGCTTAGAAAAGTCTGAAACCCACGAGTTCAAATTATCTGGATACTAAAATGAAGAATAGTGTAGGATGTCCTCAGCCTTTTCCAGCTCTTTTTGGCTCACTGTGTATTAATCCTGGATACTTGAAATACCTGGGCTCTAACTAAAGCATGCTAAGCAACTTTCAGCTGCAACGTTGGCTCTGCCATGCATAAATGGAATCCAGCAATGAAAACACTTCTGGTGCAAATTAGTCAAGAAAAGGATTTACAATCACTTTTTCTTTGTGTGCAGAGCCCCTCAGTGTTAAATGGAAACATACTGTAATTGTACAGCTTGTTTTTTAATCATTAAAGGCATTGTTAGTATTTAAAGAGAAGAGAAGAAAACCATTCACAAGTCAAGCATGACTCCTTTTGGCAGTATAGCAGTGGTTTGCCGCTGCCTTCTTCTGAGATGTTCATTCCATTTCCATCTGTGTGGCTCTGGGACTTGTAAGGCCTAACCAAGTCCAGTCTTGATTAGCTTCTGAACTAAGCAGGGCTGTAGGGAGCAATAGGCTTCATTGCTTCAGCACCAGCCTTTCTACTATGTTGCAGAATCCCTGTCTGAGCTGTTACAGTAGCTGCATGACCGGATCTGTGGAGGAGTTCTCAAAGTTTGTGGTCCTTGGGGATTTTAATTTCCACTTGGGAGATGCTGAGTTGAGAGAAGCTCAGGAGGTCATTTTCACCATGGTGACCATGACCTTGGCCCAAATAACTGAGAGCCCAACACATAGTGGAAGTCAGACCTAGATCTGGTTTTTATCTTAGGGCAGTTGCAACATGACCTGAATGGGGAGGACATTACTACCAGTCCATTGCATCAGACATAATGCTCTGAGCGCTTTCCTCTTAATAGTGTCACCCCCTGCCCCCAATAGGCAGGTACAACCTATTAGATCAACCTGTCTATGGCACCCTGGTGGGTTCCAGAGCAAGCTTGAGGTTTCCCCCCTCCTCCCCCCAAGAGTCCGATGTATGGTATGGTCTTGGTCTTGGTCACTGCCTGCAATGGGTGTGTGATGAGGGCCTTAGTCAGGATTTGTTCCTTTGTGACCTCTCACTGTTCATGAATCCTGAGAATTTGATCGGTTTACTGAGGAACTTTGGAAGATGAAACATCAGAAGAAATTCCTAGAGCACAAACAAGAGCCATATTAGGATTTACATTATGGCAATAACAGCATCCCCCAAAAGGTCATTATTTTTCTGCTCTTATTACAGGTAGTCAGTCCTCGAGTTACAATGGCAACTGAGACCAGAATTTCTATTTCAAAGCAATGTGGTCATAGAGCATAATGCCATGTTCCCCTATCACTTAGTGATGGCAATATTGGAAGTCCTGGCTTCTAATGTTAACCAAGTACCTGCATGGGTCTTTAAGTGAGGACGGCACCTGATTGCAACTTCTGACTTCCTCTTGGCTTCACCATTGATTTTGCTTGGTAAAAGCTGGCAGGGAACAATGGAAATCATGATCATGGTACCCCAGCTTGGTGCAATGTAATTGTGAGACAGGTGCTGAGTGCCAAGATAATGACTGTGTGATCACAGGGATGCTATAATGGCTAGAACTACCATTATAAATTCCTCTTATCCAGTGTTGTAACTTTGAACAGTCACTGAATGAATGGGTGCAACTCGAGAACTACCTGTATGTCTACAGATAGCTATCCAGAAGCTCTTTTTAGAGTGACTGTTCCCTGCTGGGGAGGGATGAACCACAGACCCACCAGCTAGGCCATTGTGAAGAATATTCTAGGCCGGGGTAGGCAACCTTGGCTGGCTCAGGAATTCTGGGAGTTGAAGTCCACGAGTCAGAAAAGAGCCAAGGTTGCCTACCGCTGTTCTAGGCATTTGGTTAATAAAGTCACTTGTATTTACTTGGAGATGAAATCTAACTGGGCAAGTCCTGTTGAGGTGTTGAAAACATCTTATATGATTAGCTGAGATGAGTTTGAGCTGCAACTCCTGAGAAGGTGGACGGGATCCTCAAATCTACCAATAAAAACCACTTATTAGATCCATACTCTCCTGGTTTGTAAAGGCTATCAGGAGGTGATATGTGTTTCAGTCCACGAAGTAGTATGTTTTGTGAAGAGAAGAGGGGTAACCTTGGCTTTCTTGAAAGGGAAAGTAGTGCACTTCCTTCTCAATAAGCTATCACTTAAAACAAGTAAAAGTAAAGGTTTCCCCTGTCAGTCATGTCTGACTCTAGGGAGAGGTGTTCATCTCTGATTCACAGCTGAAGAGCCAGCTTTGTCATATGGCCAGCATGACTATATGCGTACCTGGGTACATAATATCCTCTCTGAGAACACTGCCAGGAAGAATGTGGGATTAAAAACATTGTAAATGCATGGTGATGTTTATTTACTTTTTAAATATTTTTTTCAGTAATCCAATGCTGTGCTAAAAGGCCAAAGTAAATTAGTCTGTAAAATCATCATAATGTACAAAATTGAATAAAAGACAACTGAGTCATTTGTTGAGTGGGATGCAATTTCTTTTTCTTTTTCTTTTTTTTCAAAAGGAGATGAAGTTGTGAGTATCTTAAATCTCTTAATTCTAAACCCAAGGCCTTTTGGTCACCGATAGTAATAATAAACTGTAATAACCAGTGCTTTTCCTTAAATACCTAAATTAATTCCATGTGGTAACAAGAAGGTAGTATTGGTAACCTTAAAGTAACCTCAAGGTATTTGAAGAAGTACAAAATTAATCTTTTGGAAGGATGGGGATGAAGAGGGAATATGCCACTTCTGAAAAATTCCCCCATGACACACACTTTAGTATCACACACTAAATAAGAAAGCCCGGGGCCCAAAATTGTCCATAATGGTGCTTTATGTTCTCAGTGACTCCCATTGTATTCTGGGACACAAAGTGCGTAGAGTGCCATTGAAAAGACAAAGTTTTGGTGGAACAAAATCTATTCCTCATAAAACAAAGAATTAACAACGTGTGGAAAAGATTGTCTTCATTTTAATAGCATTCCCCAAATAGTATCTGTTATGTATTGGGCTTAATTGTAACACCACGTGGTAAGCTGGAGCCAGCTAATGGCTCCCAGCAACTCAGACTCCCCGTCTCCAGTGCTGCTATTGGCTGCCCCTAGGCGGCAATGGGTTGCTTTAAACCTATTGGCTGCCGCCTAGGGGCCAGGCTATAAATTGCTGCATGCTGCAGCTCAGTTCCTCAGTTCAGATCCTGCAAGCAAATAAACATGACCATTGCTGAACTCACTTGCCTCATCCTCATTCCTGCGCAACGAACTCACTATACAACAGTATCCATCATAGCATGCTAGTTAATAAAAAGGAGGTACAGTACTGCATTGAGATACTTAAAGATCAGAAATATGATTGATTCTTTGGTGGCACTTTAGTGGGAAGTTGAGGGAGTACAGTGGTATCTCTGTACTCATCATTAATTGGTTCTAGGAGGTGTGATGAGTATAAAAGTGATGAGTACCAAAAAATTTCCCCTAAGAAATAATAGCAATAGCACTTAGACTTACATACCACTTCACAGTGCTTTACAGCCCTCTCTAAGTGGTTTACAGAGTCAGCGCATTGTCCCCAACAATCTAGGTCTTCATTTTATTGACCTTAGAAGGATGGAAGGCTGAGTCGACCTTGAGCTGGTGAGACTCGAACTGCTGAACTGCTGGCAGTTGGCAGTCGGCAGAATTACCTGCAGTACTGCATTCTAACCACTGCATAGCATGGCTCTTAACTAATTAATGTAGTGAGTCACAAGGCAGCCAACAATGACAAGTTCTAGATTGTGCGTTAAGTACCAAACAAACAATGAGTACCAGGACAAAATTTTCATGCCAAAAATGCATTGAGTACCAAATTTGATGACTTTCAAAGCAGTTGAGTCCCAAGGTACCACTGTATTTGCTTTCCTTTGTGTGGTGTCCAAGATTTTTTTTTTAATTCTTTAACGTTGTGGTAGATTGGAGTCCCCCTTCATGGATTACTGCCTTGTCGTGGTGAAGGGGCTTGCGTAATTCAATGAAGCTATGAGCTATGCCATGCAGGGCCACCCAAGACGGAAAGGTCATAGCAGAGAGTTCTGACAAACCGTGATCCACTGGACAAGGAAATGGCAACCCACTCCAGTATCTTTACCATGAAAACCCTATGGACAGTACCAAAAAGCAAAATGATATGACACTGGAAGATGAGCCCCTCAGGTTGGAAGGTGTACAATATGCTATTGGGGAAGAGCAGAGGGCTAGTACTAGTAGCGCCAGAAAGAATGAAGCGACTGGGCCAAAGCCGAAAGGACGCTCAGCTGTGGATGTATCTGGTGGTGAAAGGAAAGTCCAATGCTGTAAAGATTTTTTTCCCCATAGGAACCTGGAATGTAAGATCCATGAATCAAGGAAAGCTGGATGTGGTCAAACAAGAGATGACAAGACTGAACATCGACATCTTAGGTATCAGCGAACTAAAATGGACAGGAATGGGTGAATTTAATTCAGATGACCATCAGGTATACTACTGCGGGCAAGAATCCCTTAGAGGAAATGGAGTAGCCTTCATAGTCAATAAAAGAATAGGAAAAGCAATACTGGGATACAATCCTCAAAATGACAGAATGATCTCAGTTCGAGTCCAAGGCAAACCATTCAATATCACAGTAGTCCAAGTCTCTGCCCCAACCACCAGTGCTGAAGAGGATGAAATTGAGCAGTTCTATGAAGCCGTAGGTAAAGGTAAAGGTTCCCCCGCACATGCGTGCTAGTCGTTTCCAACTCTAGGGGCCCGTGCTCATCTCCGTTTCAAAGCCGAAGAGCCAGTGCTTGTCCGAGGACATCTCCATGGTCATGTGGCCGGCATGACTAGATGCCAAAGGCACACAGAACACTGTTACCTTCCCACCGTAGTGGTCCCTATTTTTCTACTTGCATTTTTACGTGCTTTTGAACTGCTAGGTTGGCAGAAGCTGGGACGGGTAACAGGTGCTCACTCTGTTACGCGGCACTCGGGATTCGACCCGCCAAACTGCCGAACATCTGATCGACAAGCTCAGCGTCCTAACCCACTGAGCCACCACGTCCCTGCATGAAGCCCTACAGCACCTTATAGAGCTAACACCAAAAAATGATGTCCTTATCATCATGGGGGATTGGAATGCTAAAGTAGGAAGCCAAAAGATAACCGGAATAACAGGCAGGTTTGGCCTTGGAGTACAAAATGAAGCAGGGCACAGGCTGATAGAATTTTGTCAAGACAATACGATGGTCATAGCAAACACTCTTTTCCAACAACCCAAGAGACGGCTCTACACATGGACATCACCAGACGGTCAACACAGAAATCAGATTGACTATATGCTCTGCAGCCAAAGATGGAGAAGCTCTATACAGTCAGTAAAAACAAGACCAGGAGCTGACTGTGGCTTAGACCATAGGCTTCTCATTGCAAAGTTTAGGCTTAAACTGAAGAAAGTATGGAAAAGCGCTAGGCCACTCAGGTATGAATTAAATCATATCCCTGTTGAATATACAGTAGAGGTGACAAATAGATTTAAGGAATTAGATCTGATAGACAGAGTGCCTGAAGAACTATGGACAGAGGTTCGCAACATTGTACAAGAGGTAGCAACTAAAACCACCCCAAAGAAAAAGAAATGCAAGAAAGCAAAATGGCTGTCTGAGGAAGCTTTGCAAATAGCTGAGGAAAGGAGGGAAGCGAAAGGCAAGGGAGAAAAAGAAAGATACGCCCAATTGAATGCAGAATTCCAGAGAATAGCTAGAAGAGATAAGAATGCCTTCTTAAATGAACAGTGCAAAGAAATAGAAGAAAACAATAGAATAGGGAGGACCAGAGATCTTTTCAAGAAAATTGGAGAGATGAAGGGAACGTTTCATGCAAAAATGGGCACAATAAAGGACCAAAATGGCAGGGACCTAACAGAGGCAGAAGAGATTAAGAAGAGGTGGCAGAATTACACAGAAGAACTATACAAGAATGAGCTTAACGTCCCTGATAATCACAATGAGGTGGTCACTGACCTCGAGCCAGACATCCTAGAATGTGAAGTGAAGTGGGCCTTAGAAAAGCTGAGCAACAACAGAGCTAGTGGAGGTGACAGTATTCCAGCTGAGCTATTCAAAATCTTAAAAGACGATGTAGTAAAAGTGCTACACTCAATTTGCCAGCAAATTTGGAAAACTCAACAGTGGCCACAGGATTGGAAAAGATCAGTTTACATTCCAATTCCAAAGAAAGGCAGTGCCAAAGAATGTTCAAAATATCGCACCATTGCACTCATTTCTCATGCTAGTAAAGTTATGCTTAAAATCCTACAAGCTAGACTCCAGCAGTATGTGGATCGAGAACTACCAGAAGTACAGGCAGGATTTCGAAGAGGCGGAGGAACTAGAGATCAAATTGCCAACATACGCTGGATCATGGAGAAAGCTAGAGAGTTCCAGAAAAACATCTACTTCTGCTTCATTGACTATGCTAAAGCCTTTGCTTGTGTGGATCATAACAAACTCTGGCAAGTTCTTAAAGAGATGGGCATACCAGACCATCTTATTTGTCTCTTGAGAAACCTATATGTGGGCCAAGAAGCAACAGTGAGAACTGGACACGGAACCACTGATTGGTTCAAAATTGGGAAAGGAGTCCGGCAAGGCTGTATACTGTCACCCTGCCTATTTAACCTATATGCAGAGCACATCATGAGAAAGGCAGGGCTTGATGAATCAAAAGTTGGAATTAAGATTGCTGGAAGAAATATCAACAACCTAAGATATGCAGATGATACCACTCTAATGGCAGAAAGTGAAGAAGAACTAAAGAGCCTCTTGTTGCGGGTGAAGAAGGAGAGTGCAAAACTTGGGTTGAAACTTAACATTAAGAAAACCAAGATCATGGCATCCGGCCCCCTCAATTCCTGGCAAATAGATGGGGAAGAAATGGAGGTAGTGACAGATTTTATTTTCCTGGGCTCCAAGATCACCACAGATGGGGACTGTAGCCAAGAAATTAAAAGACGCTTGCTCCTCGGGAAAGCCATGGGAAATCTAGACAGCACACTAAAAAGCAGAGATATCACCCTGTCAACAAAAGTGCGTATAGTCAAGGCTATGGTCTTCCCAGTTGCAATGTATGGCTGTGAAAGTTGGACCATAAGAAAGGCTGAGCGCCAAAGAATTGAGGCCTTTGAACTGTGGTGCTGGAGAAGACTCCTGTGAGTCCCTTGGACTGCAAGACGATCAAACCGGTCAGTCCTAGAGGAGATCAACCCTGACTGCTCTTTAGAAGGCCAGATCCTGAAGCTAAAACTCAAATACTTTGGCCACCTAATGAGAAGGAAGGACTCACTGGAGAAGAGCCTAATGCTGGGAAAGATTGAAGGCAAGAGAAGAAGGGGACGACAGAGAATGAGGTGGCTGGATGGAGTCACTGAAGCAGTAGGCGTGAGCTTAAATGGACTCCAGAAGATGGTAGAGGACAGAAAGGCCTGGAGGAACGTTGTCCATAGGGTTACAATGGGTCGGACACAACTTCGCAGCTAACAACAAAGATTGGAGTCCCTGGTAATGATACACTTGGATGGTGGGGTATGTCTGGCGTGTGTGTTTTGGGCATCCACAGAAGTGTGGGAGGGTAGGTTCACTGCTTTTCATCAACCACTGATCTTCTTTAGTTATTTGACCTTTCTTGGTAAGGACTCTGAGAGTTTTCTTGATCCAGTTATCTAGTTTCTGTATGGGTTTGGGGTTCACAACGATATAAGTTTCTTGGTCATCTTTGTAATTCTTTTCCTTTTTCTATATGTTATGATCTGTCTGTGATAACCATGATTCAGGCTTTGTCTGCTGGTAGTATGATGATAGTTTGATCCTTCTTTATGTTTTTGAAGGCTGCTCTGTCATCTGCTTTTAGTCAGTTTTGTTCTCATTCTGGTCTATGGTATAATAGTTTGTTTTTTCCTTTCTTGGATCTCTGTGGGAGGTTCTATGGTTATAAATGCTCCTTTTAAGGCTGCAAAGAATTCTAGTTGATTAACATCCTCTGGATTGTAATTGAGGCCTTTCTGTAGACCAAGGCAGTCCTTGAATTACAACCACAATTGAGCCCAAAATTTCCATTGCTAAGAAAGACAGTTGTTAAGTGAGTTTTGCCCCATTTTATGACCTTTCCTGCCACTGTTGTTAAGAATCACTTTAGTTGTTACGTTAGAGACATGGTTGTAAAGTAAATCTGGTTTCTCCACTGACTCAGAAGGTCTCAAAAGGTGATCACATGACACGGAGACACTGCATATAAATATGAGCCAGTTGCCAAGCATCCAAATTTTAATCACATGACCGTGGGGATGCTGTGTGAAAAATGGTTGTAAGTCACTCTTCTCAGTGCCAGTGTAACCTCAAACGCTCACTAAATGAAGGTTGTAAGTCAAGGACTAGTTGTATTGTGTCTCAGATAGATAGCGGGTGGCTGGAATATTTGAGCTCCGGTGTCTCTTTGATTCCAAGGGAGATGGGTGATTAAAAATATGAAATATAAATCATCATCACCATCATTTTATCCATTGTCTACCCACTGCAGGATGAAGGCCTATTCCGCATGTTTCCAACCAATACGGTCCTGAGTTTTCTTTTGTCAATTGGGCCCACAATATGTGCTGATGTCATCAATCCATCTTGTTTTAGGTCTCTTTCATGGGATCCATCCTATGACTGCCTTGGTCCACCTGCCATCAGTTCTTCTTGCTGTGTGACCAGCCCATTTCCATTTCCATTCTTTTACTCTCTTGATGATACTGTACAATTTTGTTTGTTCTCTAATGCATGTGCAGGTCTTTCTATCTTGTCTTGTAATGTGCCGAGCATGTATCTTTCCATGGCTCTTTGCACCACTCTTAGCTTTTGTATCGATGGTGAGGTTAGTGTCCATATATTATCCGGCATATATTAGAGCAGGTAGCACACACTGATCGATAACCTTTCTCTTCAGGCATAAGGGGAGGCTGTTCTTGAAAATTACACTTAGCTTGCCGAATGCCTGCCAACCATATTTAACACTCCATTCAATTTCCTTTTATTGTGTCACCTTCCATTGAGATCCATTGGCCAAGGTATATGTAGTGGTCTACTACGTCTAGTTCTTCTCCGGATATAATGTGTTTTTTAAAAAAAATTTGGTGAATTTATTAAACATAATCTAACTCTTTTTCAGGTTTATTTTTTTAACTCAAATGGTTCTCCTGCTTTGTGCAGCTCTTGTACGCATCTTTGTGGTTCTTCTGGGTCTTGTGAGAAGAGAACATCATCATCTGCAAATCTTATATGAAATATAAATAAATAAAATTAGGGGATTTAGTTGGAGTAACTTGTAGTTTGTTTTTCCTTTTTCTGGTGTGTCTCTGGAAAGTAGCATTAATGGTGGTAGTCAGCCTTTAGGGGTGCTCTCTATGTGATGGTCTGTTCTATTTGCTCCTTGAGATTTTCCATGGTGTGCAGATATTTGTTTAGTCTAAGTATGTGTCCATGATCACGAACTGTATCATTTCCCACCTACTTTCTTGGGCTATTTTCTACCCAGAAATAGTATTGTATTTTAGTTAAGATCTACTATTGTAGCATATTAGGTACATTAACCTACACTAATGTGATCAAGCAGCCTCTATAAAACAGGAGAGTAGTCTAGTAGCCTAGTGAAGACATAGGTGTCTCGTTGTGTTTCATTGTGGGCAAAAGGGACAGAGATATTGTCTCCGTAATTTCATGAATAACAATTGCTAACCACATCCTATTGACCACAGCGGGTGCTGAGCTTATGAGAGACAAAAAAATACACAAATGAATTTTCACTGTTCTTCATATTTCTGTAAAACTTGTTCAACAAACCTGAGGCCACTCTGACATTTACTATCTTTTTCACTTTCCAAAACTGCAGACTTGAAATCCTGAAATCAAGGTATGAAAATCCCTGTCCCATTCCAAGTTGCTGCAGGACCTGTAACAAAACAATTCCTCCCCCGCACCCCAAGCTTATAAAAAAGTCAAGGGAAAGTAAAAAAATGTATCCTAAAGAAAGGGAGATGGGGAGGGAGGGAGGGAGGGAGGGAGGGAGGGAGGGAGAGAGAGAGAGAGAGAGAGAGAGAGAGAGAGAGAGAGAGAGAGAGAGAGAGAGAGAGAGAGAGAGACTAACAAAGCATTTGTCAATGTCACTCTGCTCCTTTTATCCAGATTCCTGAGAGAGGAGGAACTACAAAGCCCCCAAACTTCTACAAGGCTAAAGATCTGGTGATCAAGAGCAAGTGGAAGAGGATTGAATGGAAAATAAATCTAGTCAACATGATTTTGCATATACATAGAAATCTGAAGTCTCATTCAACTTGGCTCTGACTCCACTTATGGAAATGCCTTAATATACCGATGCCCCATATGAAACATCTGCAGAAGAAACCTTAAGATGTATCAGGAAGGGAAGATGTTTGTGTGCACAGTGGAAAGGGGAATTAAAAACACAGGGCTGTATTTTTCACATGCAGTAATGAGGAGCATTAGCAAAACGCTAACACCAGATTCATTTATCAGCTTCTCTAAAATAAGAATCACTCAATCCATTATTGCTTGCAGAAACTTTTGCTGGTAGATATTTTTAGAAAATGTAAAAAAAATATTTCTTGGAGCTCTTGTTCATTAAGATTTCACTACTTGTCAATAAATGAGGCATTAACACATAAATGTAAAGTGTTTTATATTACACAGGTTCTAAAAATGTGAAGAGTAATCTGAAATAGACATGTGCTAAGTCCCAACAGAAAAATGGGCATGGAACTGCCTTAGAATGAGAAATGGGGATAAGAGAAATAAAAAGTTTTGTGTGACATATTTGTTCCCTGATTCCTGCTGCAAATACTGAGGTGAATGGGACTGAAGTAGAACTTGTGCATTTCTCCAGCAGTAGAAATGGACAGCCGTGGCTTCAGTGAGGGAAGATTTTGTCAGAATAATAGACCACGCAGTGTGACATCATAGTACAAGCTCTGCCCCTTATGTATTTGTGTGTGATGTCGTGATCTTTACAAAAGCTACTGGAATAGTCGAAAGAGACATCAACAAACAGGCTTCCCTAGTTTTTGCATGTGCTAGAGAAGGAGTACAGAACTTTTATCTTGAGAAGGTAAATCATGCTGCTTTCCTAGTTGAAATACCAGAGCCTAATCAAACCTATTTCACAGAGACCTATTATGGAACCAAGTAAGCCTCTCTTTCCCCTCAATTCATTGTTTAAATAAATGCTATATATTTTGCGTATGATTGTATATCTTACGCAAGTACAGTACAGAGAGAAACAATGCCCATAATCATATATAATCCCAGCATGTTTTGGATTAACATTTAGCTCTTCAGCCAAGTATATTCTAAAAAATAAACAACGGTGTAAGAATCATGCAGAGAGGATTGAGGGAATGACATATAATCTATTACTGAATGCATTTTTGACAGATAAGTTAATACTCATTGGCTTGGTTTGGGCCAAGCCCTGCCTGCTTTTCTTTCTTTCTTTCTTTCTTTCTTTCTTTCTTTCTTTCTTTCTTTCTTTCTTTCTTTCTTTCTTTCTTTCTTTCTTTCTTTCTTTCTTTCTTTCCTTCCTTCCTTCCTTCCTTCCTTCCTTCCTTCCTTCCTTCCTTCCTTCCTTCCTTCCTTTCTTTCTTTCTTTCTTTCTTTCTTTCTTTCTTTCTTTCTTTCTTTCTTTCTTTCTTCTGCATTTCTGGCTAATCCATGGCTATAGCTCTGCTCTAAAAGTGAAAGGTAACAAAGATGGATTTTTCTACATGCTCTCAGATTTTTTTCTCTCCCTATGATGTGACCAGCAGGTTAATCCAAACAAATTAAGGCTGGCTGGCTTTATAGATGGCTGCCCCACAGTTCTAGGCATCACAAATAAATGTCCCTAACTTTCTTTTCTTTCTTAAGTAGGAAGCAAGCCAATGACTGCTGAACAGTTGAATGGAATGGTTGGTTTCGGTCCTTGTAGAGTATAGGTCCTTGATGTACCCCAACTCTGTTAGTTCCTCAACGTTTGGATAAGGTCTGCAAAGCTGCTCCCATGTTGCTGGAATGTTAAATGGGGTAGAATTGGGATATTTTAAAATATACAATGAACAGTTGTATTACCAATATAAATTTGAATGTGCATAAATCATTTCCTTGGTACCATTTTTTCCTGTCTTGGCCCTTAGCTTGCCGCTTAAAAGTCAAATGATGTGCTCCTGAAAGAAAGGGTTATTCCTCTCTGTTTAAGGTTAAGGTGACCTGGTGGTGCAGTGGCTAGAATGCAGTATTGCAGGCAAACTGTGCCCACAGCCTGGAGTTCGATTCTGACTGGCTCAAAGTTGACTCAGCCTTCCATCCTTCCAAGGTCGGTAAAATGAGGAGCAGATTATTGGGGGCAATATGCTGACTCTGTAAACAGCCCAGAGAAGTGCTGTAAAGTGCTACAGAATGGTATATAAGCCTAAATTCTATTGCGATTAATGGTGAACAACTGGTGGACCAAGGTGACACAAAAAAGCAGCTCCCAGATCATTCAACATTGACTAAAAAGATTGGCACTGTTGGGAATTGTCATTCAGGGATATTTGGAAGGTCACAGATCCATGTCCTGAGTGATAAACAATGACATCAAGGTGCTTTGAGTCAACTTATTCTTTGCTTAATAGTTCAACATGCTGCTGGAGAAATCAAGAGAACAGTGAAATGCATGAAAAGCTCAAAAATGTTCTCACTCTATTTGAGCAGAAGTTGAGCTGTTTGTAGAGATTTGGGAATTCCAGCTTTAATGCTTAATCCTGGCTATACCATCTCAGATTTCCCCACTCCTATTTCTCTTTTAATGAGGAAGGTTGTTCTCATTTTTAATCAATGAAACATTAAGCAAAGCAAGTGGCATCCTTAATCATGAAAGTATCACTTGCACTAATTTATGATTCTTACATTTCAAGCACTATCACAAAATTGCTTGCATTTAGGGAGGGATCATTCCAGGTAGAGAAAGCGATCTGTTAGGCAGCATGTTTCCATTAAAGCCTTTTGACAGCGGCAATAATTAAACTTTTCCACAGGTGCAAGGAAGGGCCTTAAATGCCCCTCTGGCTATGGTGCGGCCCAGGTTTGCCTGTTTCGCTCAGTATTTCCCATGAAAGCAAGATAGTAGTGCAATTGTGTAATAATAATAACAACCACAACATAGCAACGCAGGAAAATACTGAATTTTATAGTTGCAACCTTCCCTTTGAGTGTTGAAATATTAAGCTGTATCTGAGCTTTCCCTTGGATGGCCATGAAAAAGAAATTTGCAAATGAGGCAGAGAAAACCTTGGCAGCCACTTTGCAATATTCCAGTTCTGTTAAATGAAGAAAATTGCCCTCAAAAACTTAGCTTTGGCCCAACTTACCTGTTTCTGGAGCATAACCACTGTCTAACTACTGCTGGCTGGAGATTTAGGGAGTTGAAGTCCATCATATTTCCAGGACATAGAATGGCAGCCACACTAGGTAGACCAGACCCAGAAATAAACTCACAGGAAGGCTAACACTACTTGCATTGAGATTAACTATAATTACAGAAACTTGCAAATCTGATTGTGATGTATCTTCCCCTTCTTATACTCCAGGGAATCAGGAAAGTCTATACCTGATCGCCTTCCAAATATCTTCTTGTTGCTTTGAACTTAAGAAAAAATATGTTTCAATCCTTTTTGCCTAGATAACAATCCTTGCATTTTCATTCAAGGCCGTCTTCCTTACTCTTTACACCAACTAAAAGAGCTTTTCTATAATGGGTCTTGACTTATTATCACGAAAATGACTGGATCATCCATAGCTTTTTTTTTTCTTCCAAGTCAATCTTGACTCCTGAGAACTACATAAATAAGTTTGTGCAATCTAGGCAACGTTATAAAAAAATGGTGACTGGGAGAAAATGACTGGCTTGAAGACATCCAGTTGGTTTCCAGGCCTAAGGCAAAGCTAGAACTCTCAGCTGACCACCCCTAATTTAGTGTGTTAATCATTAGACCAAACAATCTGTTACACAAATTATAAAAAAAGTAAAGGTAAAGGTTCCCCCACACATGCGTGCTAGTCGTTTCCGACTCTAGGGGCCGGTGCTCATCTCCGTTTCAAAGCCGAAGAGCCAGCGTTTGTCTGAGGACGTCTCCGTGGTCATGTGGCCGGCATGACTAAATGCCAAAGGCGCACGGAACGCTGTTACCTTCCCACTGGAGTGGTCCCTATTTTTCTACTTGCATTTTTACGTGCTTTTGAACTGCTAGGTTGGCAGAAGCTGGGATGAGTAACAGGTGCTCACTCTGTTACGCGGCACTTGGGATTCGACCCGCCAAACTGCCGACCTTCTGATGGACAAGCTCAGCGTCCTAGCCCACTGAGCCACCACCTCCCTACACAAATTATAAACCCACTATAATCTTGGAAGGCTGTATATATTATCATATGCCTTTGCTATTTATCTAATTTACCACCTACCCTTAATATTGAGTTATCTGAAATTTTGCAGGACTTAAGATTGTTTGTAGGATCTTCAGAGCTTTTTGGAGTTGGGACTCTAGGCCAGTTATAGTCAACAGGATGACTGTTAATCCTTTCTTGAGGATCTGTTGGACACCCCTTAAGAGCTAAAATTTAAGAGTGTTGGAGTTGTTTAAAGAAGTAGTGTCATCAGGTGTTTGCTTTGGGATGGAGGCACACAACTCTTTTCCAGAATCTCAAAGGTACAGAATACTATTTTTAAAATTGAATAACTATAGAAAACTCAAAGGTTCTATACTCAACTATCAATCAGCATGGAACACAAATGATAATACTTGAATTTGAGGGAAAGGATAAGGATACAAGATAATTGATCAACAATGGTGCTTGACAATGCAACACATGAGATTTCAGTTCTGCTGTGACATTATTGTGATGAATTCCATAGGTGAGTTCCATAGATGAATTCCATAGGATCACTTTAGAATTCCGGTCACTTTGTTTCTCATTTTGATAGTGTGACAAAGGAAGCATCAGTGTACTATTCACTTTGGATAAAACTATGAGTGAATCAAATATAGAAAATCTCCAGGAAAAACATTTGGTCACCAGCTAATGAAATAAGAAGGATTCTGAGAAGAAGAATCTGCCATCTAATTTGAAAGAGAACATCCTACATTCCTTACCTACATCAATGGAATTTAGACCCAGAAAAAATCATAAAATCAAAGATGCTATAGTTGCCATTCCTTTGTTGATTTGTAGACAGGCTAACAGAAGAGAAACATTGCTAAAGATGACACTGCATACATATTCCAGGTATCTGGACCCACTATTTTATTTCAGGTAAATCTCAGCAAAAGGGTCATATTAGTGTTTGGCACAATAATATTTCATGGCTTGAAAGAGAAGATGGTGTCATTTCAAGTTATCTGCTGATAAAACACCCACCAGTCAGGAACAATTACATAAATGTAAATTTAGGAAGAATATTTATTTATTTTATTTTTTATTTTATTACATTTATATACCGCCCTTTCCCTGAGGACTCAGGGCGGTTTACAGGGAATTAAAAACCAACAATACAAAAGTTAAAACCAATTTAAAAAAGATTAAACTAACCCTGTGCAATTAAAACCCTGATTAAAATATAATATAAAAGGAGATGTTTGTGCTAAAGCCACTTCAGCCGTCTGCCCAGTTTTTTTTTCTTTCTTTGTGTGGCATTCAGCACATACTGAACAGGTAGTCCTCAACTTGCAACGTTTCATTTAGTGACCATTTGAAGTAACAACGGCACTGAAAAAAGTGAGTTACAGTATAACTGTTTTTCACACGATTGTTGCAGCATCAGATGCTTGGCAAATTGACAGTTGCAATGTCCTAGGGTCATGTAATCACCTTTTGCGACCTTCTGACAAGAAAAGTCAATGGGGAAGCCAGGTTCACTTAACAACTATGTTACTAACTGAACAACTGCAGTGATTCACTTAACATCTTTGGCAAGAAATGTTGTAAAATCGGACAAAACTCACTTAACAACTGTCTCTCTTAGCCACAGAAATTTTGGGCTCAATTGTGGTTGTAAGTCAAGAACTACAAAAAGATAGTGTGATAGTGGTGTCATGCTGAACCAATTTTGTAATCTTTTGATATACAGTACTTAACCTAACCTGTAATGGAATTGTATTGTAGTCAACAGAAAGATACCTTCTGACTCTGAGAATGATTTGAAGATAACGACTGTGTACTTAGGACGGTAGAAAAAGCATATTTCCCCAAAGAAATTTGACAGCACAAGTAGTCTCTAATTAGTGGCCACCTCATTTAGTGGCTGATTGCAGTTACAATGAGGAGAAAAAAAAACTTCACAATTAATAGTCACATTTTTTACCTTTGAAGGTCTGTAAAGTAAAAGAAGGCTGAAGTAAGATCATAAGCACAGTCGCTCTTTCATTTAGTGATGGCTTTGATTAATCACCAAATTGTTGGTTCCAATTATGGTCACTGAACAAGGACCACATATACACTTCAAAAACTAAGTTGGTTCAGAAGCTAATACTTAACTAAAACTGAGGCATATAAGGATTATTCTGACCACTCAATTAACAGTCAGCATGCCACTTTGTTGGGTATAACCCCAGGTGCTTTGCTAGTTATGAGTAAAATAATCTATTTTCATTTGCCCCAAATGGCAGCTGTGTGAGTTCAGCAGCTGTCCCAATCTGAAACAAAACAGTGGGTCATTTTTCTGCTTTGAGTGAAATGGATCTGTATGATAATTTTTGTGATTGCTTTTCTAGAGCATGCAAAGCTGAGAATATTCCAATGCTAAATTGCAAGGGTTGAGAATAAGGGCCAGGACCTCACTTGAGTCTTGTTGGACTAAAAGGCATAGTAACTTAATTTTTGCACAAGACTGCTGGCAAAGGATGAGGCAAAGCATGCTGGGAGCTTTGGGATCCTATTTCAAATCTAATTCAGGTATAAAATCAAATATAATCACTATCAATGTTATATCAAATATAAAGAAATGTACGTTGGGGAATGCAAACAGATGGAGGGGATTAAGAAGAGGGGTAAAAGAAATCTTTCATTTATTGCAGGGAAATGCTTTTGATCATGCTTGTAGGCTCTTCTGCAAGACTAGTTGAAAAGACTGCACGATAAGAAGGCTTTCTTAAATAAAAAAGGAATATAAATAGTGCTTTTCTACCCATTTTGAACCGAGTACTTAAAATTCCACTTGGAAAATTATGCAAGAAAGAAGGAAATGGGGCACGGAGCTTGTAACTGGCAATCGGTTTGGTGGAAAAATAAACGTTTCAGCATCTGGGGAAGCTGAAAATGGAAAATAATGTGTTTTCTTTGAAATTCACAATAATTGTGAAATAATAAGGCTCCAGATCAATGGCTTTGAAGCTATCTTCTTGGATTCTTGAAAGTTTAAAATGACCAGTTGGAATTCACAATCGATTCTTCTCAGTGGTAAAATTGGAAATGGAGATTTCATGGAAATCTCTTCTCAGAAATGTTGGGCCTTTCGCAATCTAACTTTGTTCAACAGCTTACAATTGTTGGGTTAATTAGGGGCATCTGCAAAGGGAATTAAAAAAAATCAAGATGGCGTGTAACTGGATGATTGAGAGTCCATGTCATGGTTCCAATAGACGAGACCAGTAAAAACAGAACTCCAAGGCAAGAAGTTTTCTTAAAGAACATATTTATTGGCCGCAAAGTATCGGCATGGTCAAAAGTGAAACCAAGACTGGAGTTCCCTCACCAAATGTTACAATGTTACAAAATTGAACTTCCCACCCCAGCACGATGTCATCTATCACATTCCCCAACAAATTACTTTGGCAGGCTTTCTAATGAAAGGCTCAGCCCGCCAAAAGCCAGGCAGCAATGCCCTTGGTTCCCACGGGACAATTTATTGTTTAGTCTAAACTTAAAACCACTCATCCCCCCTCCCAGTACTGTGGCAACCGAAAATGAAGCAGAAATGGCTTCGGCCAGAATCATTGCAGCGTTGACAGTCTGCCTATTTACTGTTACATCCTCATCTTGATTGTTCATAGTAATCTTCATTTAACCCTGTCATCTAGTCTTGCTCTCTGGTAGGGCTAGCCTTATGGGACAACTTGCTCCCTGAAGTTAGGATGGTCCTAAATTAAAATGATTCTTTTCTGTAGAACATTTAAAACTTGATTGTTGTGTTGTCCAAGAAGGTAGAAGTTACTTTTTTTCTGGCCAATTTTTAATGGTTACATTTTTAGAATACAGATAGTTCTTGATTTACAGCCACAACTGAACCCAAAATTTCCATTACTAAGCAAGACAGATGTTAAATAACTTTTGCCCCCTTTTATGACCTTTCTTGCCACAGTTGTTAAGTGAATCACTGCACTTTAGTTAATGACATGGTTGTTAAGTGAATCTGGTGAATCCCATTGACTTTGCTTGTCAGAAGGTTGCACAAGGTGATCACATGACCCTGGGACACGCCAACTGTCATAAATACATGCCAGTTGCCAGCATCCGAATTTTGATCACATGACCATGGGGATGTTGCAATGATTGTAAGTGTTAAAAACAATCATTTTTTTCAGTGCCATTGCAACTTTAACAGTCAGTAAATTAATGGTTGTAACTTGAGGACTACATCATGTATGTGGTTTTATTACACGTTTCCATTTTAAGCCAGCCAGTCTATGATTGGGGCAGCAGATAAGTTATGCAGAATAAATAATTTTGTGGCACCAGTCTTCCTCTGCATAAAATTCACTTGTTGGCATTAGGCAAGCTAATCTCACTCAGATTTAATCTTCCCAATTTGCAGTGTGGTGATAATAATACCCAGCTGCCTGAAAAGCCAGTTGTAAGGCTTATGGCACAATAAGACATGTAATTCATTTAAAACAGTTGGCTAATGTTAGACTCTGGACTTAATTATCTTATTTGCTTTTAGATTGCTATGCATATTATTACTTTCCCCTCCTCCACTGCCAAATATTTATTCTTTATTTTAAAAATGGTTCTATAGTCTTGCAGCATGAATTAAAAAAATAAACATGGGAAAAAAATCCACTCCAGGTAAATGTGGCTTTGTATTTTAAGTCTATTTAAATCAGGGTATGATAGCAGGAATAAAACAGAGTTTCCTTTGCTGGTACTGATGGTTTATACTTAGCAATTAGTAAGCAACATTTTGGAGAAGAAATAGAAAAACATCTTTCTCATAGCAAAAACAATAAAAGGGATATTTGGTAGTTAGTGATAAAATAGTTATAGATAGCAATAGCAAATACTTTTTTTATAGAAAACACAGAACACTACGTAATATCACATCAAAATTAATGTACTAGCCCAGGGGTAGGCACCCTCGGCTCTTTTATGACTCATGGACTTCAACTCCCAGAATTCCTGAGTCAGCAGCTGACTCAGGAATTCTGGGAGTTGAAGTCCATGAGTCGTAAAAGAGCCGAGGTTGCCTACCCCTGTACTAGCCTGTCCAGGAGACGATGCTGGGCCTGTTTATGGTTGAGTAATTTAGTCTCACTTCCCAAAATGCAGGAACTTGGAATTTGGTCATGAGGTTCAATCTTTCTTTCTTTCTTTCTTTCTTTCTTTCTTTCTTTCTTTCTTTCTTTCTTTCTTTCTTTCTTTCTTATTTATTTATTTATTTATTTATTTATTTATTTATTTATTTATTTGGAAGAGGCTGTGCTTTGAGTCAGTTTTGATTCCTGGGGACTGTCTGGATGGGTTCTTGCCATTTCCTTGGAAAGATTTTTTTTAGGAGTTGTTTGCCATTGCCTCCTTCCTAGGGTTGAGACTGTGTGACTGGCCCAACATCACCCAGCTGGTTCTGTGACATGGGTGGAACCAGAACTCATATTTTTCAGATTTCTAGCCTGAGGCCTTAAACCACTGTGCCAAAAACAGCTTTTTATTCTCTTTATTTAAGAGGACATATATTATAATTTATTTGCATAAATTCCGGAACAAGGTGACGTGACCGGTTACATTCCTTTATTTAAGGAATGTAATCGGTCACGTCACCTTGTTCCAGAATTTCTTCACTGGCTTTCCACAGGAAATGTGCAGATTTTCATGGGGAACCAAACTATCTGGATTTCTGTGAAAGGAAAGAATTTGAAAAACCTATTTCCCCCCCCCCAAAAAAAAAAAAGCTGTGAGAGAAGGAGCGGCCAAGTTTGCCAATAAATATTAGGGGAATTGTGGTAAGATGAAAAGTGCAGTAAAAGGAAAAAGAGCATTTATCCAATTTCATCCTTTTAAGATGGTTTACATCACCTTGGTACTCAGTTCCATTTTAAGATTTCATTGCCACTTTGTTAGATGTTCTTTTTCTACTACTTAAGAAGCTGGAATGGCACTGTAACAGCCAGTGTGGCTCCACTGTGCATATAAAATGGAGTACCCACAGTTGAGTTTTGGTGCAGAAAACAGTTTGTCCTCCCACTAAAGCGCAGTCTAGTACCCAGTTAGGAGTGGATCATTTGAAACTGTCACGTAGACTTGCTTTTTTTTCTCCTTTTAAGTGTCCTTGGAGGTGAGACACATCTGATGTTCAATGAGTTGGCATTTTCCTATTTCTCAGACCAAAGTTATAGGATCAGGAATAGGTAGACAGGCAGGAGTCGGAAGTCTCAATGAGATTGAAGGGCCAGGAGGAGCGGTTTAGATTTATTAGGGACTGTGGGACCCTCTAGGGAAAGAGAGATGGACTACACTTGAGTTAAAATTCTAATCTCTGGTTAGGATGGACAACACATAAATTTAAAAAGAGAGAGAGAGAGAGAGAGAGGGAGAGAGAGGGAGAGAGACACACACACACACAGAGTGAATATTTTCTCGTGCAGAAAACATCAAAACATTGCTTTTAACCTGCTGTAAGTGGAAAGCCAGTAAGTGTTAGGTAGGAACTGATACGGTACACTGTCAATATTTATACTAGAGGGAAAAGAGTTGATCTTGGAAGTAGTGGATGGATATGACAGGAACAAAAAATGTCAAGAGCGGCATTTTAAATAGGACATGATACACCAGCTATTGCACTGCCATTGCTAGAAATCTCCAAGTCCAGATGGGCATTTAGAATAAATGGCTATGAATGTATATCTTTAATCCATACAACAGAATATTATAGAAACATTCTGCATTTGTATTTGTATAATATAAACTTGGTGGGAGAGGGAGACTCAGTCAGATACCATCATTCCTGGATTAAAAAAACCTCTATAGAAAAAGCAGAGAAACACACACTACATTGTCAGGATTGCCCATGGGGGTAGTCAAAAGGTCAAGATGGCAGCTGTAAACATGTTTCTGAAGCCCTATCCTTTTTTTAAAAAAAATGTCACTTATGCAATACATGTATTAGCTTCAATTTCATGGCCCTAGCTGCTATCTTGATTGCTTTAGCTCTCCCCCAGGGATTCTCCCCCAGGTACCACTTTTCACATTAAAGAGGATGTATGTCGTATGTTAGAAAATATTGGAAAACTAGATTCTTTCCCAGAATCAATAGGGATGCACCTTTTTGCCAAGAACCTAAATTATAAAAGCAGGGATATGCTTTTGCACTGGGCACAGTGCTGAGGCTGCTCTTATCAGGAAAGGATTGTCCAAGAAATACTAGAACTCTGCTCCATTGGGCTGCCAGATTCTTGAAAGCCTGACAGTGTTTTCCCTTTGCTCCCTCTTATAATAAAGAGAGTCAAGGTGACGTCAGTCTGTGTATCTGTAATGGTTTATGACAGAGGTGGAGAACTATGGCCACTTTTATGACTTGTGGAATTCTGGGAGTTGAAGTCCACAGGTCATAAAAGGGCTATAGTTCCCCACCCCTGGTTTACGAGAATATCCTTGAGAGACAGGAAGAACCACTGATGAGACAATGTTCAGAGAAGAGGCAGGTGAGCCCACAGAACAAATAGGGGTGTGGCAGAAGGGATCCTGCCTAGTTTCTTGGACTGTAAAGGCAAGGGAGGAGAGATGTGCTTTCAGACTTGCAAGACTGATGTCAGCCCTTCAAGATGGTTAGCATACATCAACCATGCATATTAACACTGCTTTTATTGTAAGATTATAGTAAGTGTAACAGACATCCTAGAATGTGAAGTGAAGTGGGCCTTAGAAAAGTTGAGCAACAACAAAGCTAGTGGAGGTGACAGTATTCCAGCTGAGCTATTCAAAATCTTAAAAGACGATGCAGTAAAAGTGCTACACTCAATTTGCCAGCAAATTTGGAAAACTCAACAGTGGCCACAGGATTGGAAAAGATCAGTTTACATTCCAATTCCAAAGAAAGGCAGTACCAAAGAATGTTCAAACTATCGCACCATTGCACTCATTTCTCACGCTAGTAAAGTTATGCTTAAAATCCTACAAGCTAGACTCCAGCAGTATGTGGATCGAGAACTACCAGAAGTACAGGCAGGATTTCGAAGAGGCAGAGGAACTAGAGATCAAATTGCCAACATACGCTGGATCATGGAGAAAGCTAGAGAGTTCCAGAAAAACATCTACTTCTGCTTCATTGACTATGCTAAAGCCTTTGATTGTGTGGATCATAACAAACTGTGGCAAGTTCTTAAAGAGATGGGCATACCAGACCATCTTATTTGTCTCTTGAGAAACCTATATGCGGGCCAAGAAGCAACAGTGAGAACTGGACATGGAACCACTGATTGGTTCAAAATTGGGAAAGGAGTCCGGCAAGGCTGTATACTGTCGCCTTGCCTATTTAACTTATATGCAGAGCACATCATGAGAAAGGCAGGGCTAGATGAATCAAAAGTTGGAATTAAGATTGCCGGAAGAAACATCAACAACCTAAGATATGCAGATGATACCACTCTAATGGCAGAAAGTGAAGAGGAACTAAAGAGCCTCTTGTTGCGAGTGAAGAAGGAGAGTGCAAAACTTGGGTTGAAACTAAACATTAAGAAAACCAAGATCATGGCATCTGGCCCTCTCAATTCCTGGCAAATAGATGGGGAAGAAATGGAGGTAGTGACAGATTTTATTTTCCTGGGCTCCAAGATCACTGCAGATGGGGACTGTAGCCAAGAAATTCAAAGACGCTTGCTTTGGGAGGAAAGCCATGGCAAATCTAGACAGCACACTAAAAAGCAGAGACATCACCCTGTCAACAAAAGTGCGTATAGTCAAGGCGATGGTCTTCCCAGTTGCAATGTATGGCAGTGAAAGTTGGACCATAAGAAAGGCTGAGCGCCAAAGAATTGAAGCCTTTGAACTATGGTGCTGGAGAAGACTCCTGCGAGTCCCTTGGACTGCAAGGCGATCAAACCGGTCAGTCCTAGAGGAGATCAACCCTGACTGCTCTTTAGAAGGCCAGATCCTGAAGCTAAAACTCAAATACTTTGGCCACCTAATGAGAAGGAAGGACTCACTGGAGAAGAGCCTAATGCTGGGAAAGATTTTTTTTTTTATTGAAAAGTTTTAACATACAATTTTTCCCTTAGAAAATCCCCCCTCCCCCACCCTTCTCCCTCCCCCCCTTCCTCTCCCCCCTCCCCCCCTCCCCCCCCGACTTCCCAGAGCTAAATACAAGGTATATAAAAAAAACAATCATAAACAACCATATACTAACAACCATAAACTCTAAAATCTATCACTCTCTAGCTTATATAGGATAAAACAAACCTTAGTAATATTAAATATATGTAAAAAAAAAACTAATATAGAAAAAGAAACAAAGAAAGAAGACTTATTCAAATATAAAACTTCTTAACCCTATACTTATTCTGGATAAACTCAAGCCATTCTCTCCCTTCCATAATATAGCGTTCCTGCAAATAATCTTTCAATTAGGCCGAAATCTTCGCCATTTCAACCAGGTCGGAAACCTTTAAAGTCCACTCTTCTATGGTCGGCAGTTCCTCTTTCCAGTACTAACCTATCAAAACTCTTGCTGCCGTAATTAAATTCAACATCAACTTAGTATGTTCCACCAGACTTTTATCCAAAAAGCCTTAACCTTTTTACAAGTCCACCATATATGAAAATATATTACGTCTTCATCACCGCACCTCCAACATTTAGGCTAATAATTCAGATACATACTTAGCTTTTTAAAATCTAAATACCATCTATAAAACATTTTGTAAAAATTCGCTCTTAGATTTCAAACTTGTTTAAATTTAACATTCCTCACCCAAATCTTTTCCCACCTCCCACTACTTGGCTGTAAGTACGTTGTGAAAGTTCCATGGACTTCTGCTGATCTTGTTCTTTTATCTTTTTTGATCGTTTTAAAGCAGCACGCGTCACCCTCTGTTCTCTGGGATCATCCAAAGGTGTTATAACTTGATCTCCTCCAGCACCATTCTCCTCTGTCTGTCCATCTTCAGCCTCTTGATGTTCTCCTTCTCCAGATCCCTTTGCAGCTTCCAGAAGTGTTAATGGGGTTGCTTTTAAAACATTATTGTAAAAATCACGCGCTTGCATCACAGTAACCAGACGGTACCTTTTACCTTCATGCATCACCATCAACCCAGCTGGGATCTCCCATCTGAACCTTATATCTCGTTGCTTGAGCTCTTGCACAAGAAATGTAAAATCCTTCCTTCTCCTTAAAATCTTTGGAGGAATTTCTTTTAGAACCAGAACTTCTTGATCAGCAATCACGACTTTAGTATCATAGGCAGCTTGTATAACTTCATCTCTAATTTCCCTTTTTGCAAAATAAACCACCACATCTCTAGGCAACTTTCTCTGTCTAGCAATCCATGAGTTCACACGAAACACTTTATCCATGCCTCCTTTTATTTCAGATGCTGGCTGATTCAATACCACTTCAAGAGCCTCAGAAACCAGCTGCTTTAGATCTTTCTTAATATTCTCCTTTAAACCTCTGATTCTAATGGCAAACTGCATCTGGAAATATTGAGCAAGACTCAATTCTCTATCCATTTTATCTCTTAAATCTTCATTCTCCAGAACTTTTGCTTCTAATATGGCATTCTTTTGAGTCAAATCTTCCACTTTTTCATCCAAATCTTCCACACATTCAGCCACTTTATACACTGAAGACAAAATGTCTACCTTCATCACCCTGAACTTCTGTTCCATCCTCTCCGCCATTCTCTCCTCCAACTTCTTCAATTTCTCCTCCATCTGTGCAAATTTATCACCAATTGATTGATTAATTGATTCCAAAAGTACCTGGGTATGTTTTTCAAGAGCATCTTGTAAATCCTTCGATGTCAATACATCAGGAGGATGCAATGCCTGCAATGATGATTGTTGCACCGGAGAAGTTCCAGCACTCCGAAGAGTTTTAGAGGGAGGTTTAGCCGCCATCTTTTACTTTCAATTGTGACGCACTTTCACTTAAAGTTTAAAAAGTCCATCAAGCTCGAGAGTAAAATAAAATAATCCTCTTCACCATTTCCTCTTGTACCGCTCTGCCTGCTCCTTTTAATCCATAGTCCTTTCTTCAGGCAGGGGTGGTCGCAGACGCCTGGCTCTGCTCCAAGAAGTCCGGAGCAGAGACGCTGGCCAGCTGGGAGCAACCCAGGCTTCGGGGGAGTTCAATCCTTCAGCCGCCCAAGCTCCAAGCTCAGGCGGCCCCGGAGAACTCAACCCCTACCTGGGGCCTCACCCCCTCCTCTTCTCCCGAGGAGGGGGCTTCAAATTCGCCCGAACAGCTGATCGGCGCTGTTTCGGGCGAAAAAACACTCAGCTGAGCCGCGGGCAGCCCGGGAAGGCTGTCTCCGGCGCCGCGCAGCCACCGGAAGTCCCCTAATGCTGGGAAAGATTGAGGGCACTAGAAGAAGGGGACGACAGAGAATGAGGTGGCTGGATGGAGTCACTGAAACAGTAGGCGTGAGCTTAAATGGACTCCAGCAGATGGTAGAGGACAGGAAGGCCTGGAGGAACGTTGTCCATAGGGTCGCGATGGGTCGGACACGACTTTGCAACTAACAACAACAACAACAACAAAGTGTAACAGAATCATGTAAGTCCGAAATTACATCTCTGCATCACCACCACCACCACCTCCTCCTCCTCCTCCTCCTCCTCCTCCTCCCTCCCAAAGAGATGTTCACAACCTTTGCAATATCTTCTCCAAGGTCATCTCTGTGGTTCTTTACAAGTCTTGAAATGGCAAAAAAAAACAACAACACAGAAGCAGACAAAAGAAAAGTGGCAATAATAGTAGGGACTTTGATTATTCCTAGGTAGGCTGGGACTTCATGCTTGGACTATGACAAAGACACCAGTATTTTAGGACCGTGCCTTAGAATAGCAAAGCCTTGGACCTAAGCAGAAGGGAGGCATCCCAAAGTTCCACCCGAAATGTTCTGGAACCAACAGAAAATTAAGAAATGATGATCCTAATGCTGTGGCACTTAGTTTACACTCTAAGGCAGGCATGTCAAACTCATGACGTCACGTGACATCGCGCGATGTATCGGAACTTTTTCCCATTGCTGAAAATGGGATGGGCGCGGTTTCTCCGTGATGCTCTGGCTCACGGGCCTGCAGTTTGGCACCCCTGCTCTAAGGGGAAATTTCCATCAAGCTCTGATAGTCCTATTTGATTACAGAAAGGGAAGCTTTTTTTAAAAAAAAGTAGGACTGGTGAAAAAGAGATTGAAAGGATAAGCCAAGAAGGCCAAATCTCTCCACCGGAAGGTGGCACAGTAATTAAAGCTCAAGAGGACTGTCTTCCACAGTATAAGAAAGACTCGGCCAAGTTCAGAAAGAAGACAACTCTCTACTGGTACGTATCTAGGAAGCTCTAGAAATTAAGGCGACTTCCTTCAAGAAATGGGAAGCCTCTAAGAAAGAGCACAAGCTCCAGCAGAAGAATTGTCAGGTAATAGTAGGGAATGCAACAGAGGAGAAGGAGGTTAAAACATAGAAAAAAGAAAACAAACAATTAGATCATTGAACAATCTAACCCCGAGTATTCACTCAAGGTGCAATGATCAGACTCAAATCATCCTACTTCGGATGCTTCAGGCAAAGACCTAACTCTGGAGAAGGCTCTAGTGCTGGGAAAGGTAGAAAGAAAGAGGGAAAAGAGGATGGCCAGGAAGAAAATGGAGAAACTGAGTCACAAAGGCATTGAGTGCACCATTGGGAGTTCTGAAAGAACAAGTTATGGATAGATCATCATGGAGAAAATCTATGTGGCCCCTAGGAGACAAAAATGATTTGATAGCACACCATCAATCAATTACTTCAGAAGATATAAGACAAATGCTCAAGTCTATCCTAAATTTCTCAAGGAATCAGAACTAAAGCATGCTTGAATACCAAGAGGCATCTTGAAAAACTATATATTATCACATTTTCAGATTCTCATGGCGTCCACCCACAAGTTCTGAAAGAACTTATATTTTTTTATAAACACGACACCAGACTGCTGAGCGTCCTCTGAATCAATGATTTGCTTTAGCTGCAGCCTTCAACCAGCCCCCAAACGCTGTCACTCTTATATGAATGTAGGCTATGTTTTCCAGAATTTATCAAGTTCCATATGGATTTTTTAGTCTGCAAGGAAGCTACCTATACTTGTGACATGGGACTACTCCTAAAATATGCTTTATTTAAATGCAAATAATCTTAATACAACTTTTTGTACACATTTTTCCAAAATATATTTTTGCATGTACATTTTGCTACCTGCTTCTTTAAATATATTTTGCATATATTTTGCAAACAATGTTTCCAAATAAAGGCTATTTCTTGTTGATAGGTCCATCAATTTGCTGCTGCTGTCCATGTCATGGCTGAGTCCATGCAAATGGACCAAAGTATTTCATGTAAAAAGGAACTGGGATGAAGGGATTGTCCTTTTGAAGCCAAAGGAGTTTGTGCTGCTATTTAACAGAATACCAGAGTTGGAAGGGACCTTGGAGGTCTTCTAGTCCAACCCCCTGCTCAAGCAGGAGACCCTATACCATTTTAGACAAATGGTTGTCCAATCCTTTCTTGAAAGTCTCCAGTGTTGTAGCTGAAGGCAAGCCATTCCACTGGTTGATTGTTCTAACTGTCAGGAAACTTCTCCTTAGTTCCAGGTTGCTTCTCTCCTTGATTAATTTCCATCCATTGCTTCTTGTCCTGCATTCTGGGGCTCTGGAAAACAGATTGACACCCCCCCTCTTCTTTGTGGCAGCCCTTCATACATTGGAACAATTTAACATTTAATAATATCTAATGTTTAATTTCATATTTAATTTAATAGCTGTGCTCCAAAACCTGAGCACAAACAGATATTAACTTTGGTGAAAGCTGCCTGATATATATATATATATATATATATATATATATATATATATATATATATATATATATATAGTTATTATTTTATTTACAAATGCTTAGGAGAAACTCTCATTATCCTCTTGAACAGTAAGCATTTCCCTTCTTGTGACATATCGTGAACAGCTTTCTAAAGCTCTCCCAGTTGCAAAAACAATTAGGACTGGACTTCTGTTGAAATAATTCCACAGGAAGAACTAGCTTCAGGGGTGTTTGCAGGATGTGTTAAAAAATAATCAAGATGGCAGTCACAATGGTATGATTGAATCTCCCTCAATTTATATGTGATGTCCATAAACATTGCATGGAGATTTGATTGTTTTGTCATGGCCACTATGTTACCTTTTTTTGACTACACCAGGGGTGTCAAACTCGCAACATCACGTGACGTGTCGCGACGTATCACAACTTTTTCTCCATTGCCGGCAATGGGGTGAGCATGGTTTTGGCATGACGCATCTGGCCCACAGGCCGGCAATTTGACACCCCTGGACTACACCCTGCTGACATCCCTGATTAGTTTCATCATTTTCTAGATTGTGCTATAAGATGTATTTATTGTATCAATGTTATTGATTTGGGGAAAAAGAAAATATTAATTTAGAAATGTCTGTAGAAACACGCAAAACTCCTTGACTTCTGGTTAGCTCCTGGTGGATCAATAGATACACCTGATAATCTCAGTGATATTTTCATAGCAACTGTATGGAAGTGGTTTGTCATTGCCTTTTGGAAATGTTTTCAGTGTTCCAATCTTGAAATCTCCTAGTGGTGTCCTATTCAAGGATTAACTAGCTCTGAAAAGCTGAAAACCAATTTTTTTCACGACCAGCTGCATTGTGTCTGTGTCAGCAACATGCCGTGGTTAGGCATAATTTTATGCCTTATTCTCTTCTGAAAAAAATTGGGAGCTGCTAAAAAAATTAAGAAAAAATCTGCATTCATTGTCACAACAGCTTTTTATGTAACTTATGTAAAGTGTCTTTCTGATTTTAGTTTAGATTTTCTTCTCCCAGTAGAGATACAAAAATGCAACCACCTCTACACATTTTAAATGCACTCCTGCCAAATACACATAATTTTGGTCACATATTTCTGCCAGATACATTAGAAGTGTGTGTGTCCATATGTGTGAATTTTTGAGCAGAGAATGCATCGTGCTTGTTGATTTCATTCAGTGCTACAGACCAGGCAGTAGCAGAGGTCACCGGGCAGATCTCCATGAAATATGTGGCGACTTCTTTTTGTATCTTTAGATCGATATATTTTCACTCAGGTACACAGACTTAAACACTCATAATATTGCCATCACTGCCACAGAGACAGTGTTTGCTGTTGTGTGCATTTATTGAGGATATTTATTTTATCAGACTTCAGTCAAAAGCTTCTAAGAATAGCTAACCAATTTACAGATTTAAAAGCAACAAAGGAATAATAAAATCAATATCCCAAAAATGAAGAGAACAATTGGATCTTATCAGACATAGAGAAGGTGGAAAGCACATGTCTGTAATCTAATGTTACATACTACAGAGTAAATACTGCTCAGGACAGGCAGATATGGACAGAATTGTTTTGCACATGAATTTTAAAAATCAGAATCTCTGAAAGCCTTGGTAAATTATTCCTCTTGAAACCAGAAAGATAATACCTTCTGGAGGGCTTGTTCCAAAATTGAGGCATCTTAATCACTCCTATTATTATGAAAAGACTAATGTTGCATTCAGATAATAAAGACTTTTTGTTGAACGAGATTTTTAAGATTTTTAAGAAGCGTGCTTTTGAAAATATCCAAGATCCTCTCATCCCAAAGCATTGCATTTTAAAAAATGTTCACTGTATTATTATACGCGCACACACACACACACACACATATACATATACATATACATATACATATACATATACATACATACATACATACATACATACATACATACATACATACGTATATATATCGGGGCTGACAGCATGTTGCTCAAGACAGTCACAAAATCTGCCAGATCCTCAGAAGAGATCCTCAGCAGAGTCCAAATAAAAATTCAAATAATCATTGCAATCTTTAGAGATCTCACTCAAACCACAGTTTTAGATCTTTAGTGCAACATCTTTTCTAATTTCAATGATCTCATCAGATTTTGGCAATTGTAACTGAACATTTTTCTCTCTGCCCAGATCATCATTTGGGATCACACAAGGGTACCTGAGATCAGTAAATATTGCTCACCGCTAATATACTTCATCATGAACAAGAGCTAGATGTATTTCTGCTGAGTGATCATGTTTGTATTGAAACCCAAGATTGGGACAAGAGTTGGGTAGCCAGATATCCAGAATTATGTCAGAAAGTTCAGTTATGTTACAACCTTTTCGTTTACCCTTTGACAGAGACATTTATGTTTGTCTTCTTTGCCTGCTGTTTCTTCTTCTTCTCCAGGGCTATCATATCTTAGCTACAAAGAACCATACACCAGAGGGCAGCAAAGAGATACACAACCCCCAAACTACAACTCTTTGCTGCCCTCTAGCAATGGCCTGGTTATCTGCAGCCGAAATCTCTTCACCTGACTTAAAAAAAAATAGGTAAAAAATCCTGTCATGACGGTAAAGGTATAGGGAAGGAAGAAACAAACCGGGAAAAAAAATCTATGTAAAAAAGTATGTGTTGTTTCTGTGATGGAGAAAAAAATAGAAAAAGCTGTGTGGGTCAGAGAAAAACTTGTTTTTTTTATTTATAATGACTTTTAAAGGAGAGAGGCATTGCAGCATTTTGCTTAGAGACCCAAGGACAATTTTGAGTGTTGTGTTCGGTGATGCGACAGATACTCGGAGACTGGTAAGGGGTTACTCTTGTTTATTCCAATACACGTGGCCGAACTGGCCTTGTATGCCCCGGTAACCCTTATATGTCCGGCAACTGCCGGATGCTAGCCAACCCCCTGGCTGCAATCTCCCGCCTTGCCTCAGACACCCAACCTGGTGTCCAGGAATTCCCGCTGGCTGGATCAGCCAATGACGAGGCTGGACAGGTACATACAGAACACCCCTTCCCCCCAATTGTGAATTAATCTATTCCCTGTTTGTCTATTTCCCTGATTCATTTCCTTACAAAATCCCTTAGGTATGCCTGAGGTCTGTGTTCTCTGGCAGGGTATCTCCCAGGTGGACTGTCAGGTCTAGTCTCCCTCCCCTGGACTGGCCTTGTTAGCCCTGGCTGCACCCCCATTGGCTGGTGACCCGCTGGCAGTGAGGTTCCTGTGAGATCTCTTGGCACTGTCTCTGTGACTGGCTCTGGGGATTCTGCCCCCCTTGTTGTAGTCCTTGGTGTTCCAGCCTCTGTTGGTCCGGCACTGCCCATTGAGTTCCGACGAGGTGATGTAGTTGGAAGTGGGAGTGGTTCGTAGTGTGTGTAACCTTGCTGTTGCTGAGTCTCTCTGGGTGCCAGTGGGGTATTCTCTGGGGCCCTTTTCCTGAGTTGGTCAATGTGTCTCCTGACCTGGCATTCCCCTTCCCCCTCTATGATGTAAGATAGTGGCCCCAGCTTGTCTACAACCACTCCCTGTGTCCACTTGTCCCCTTGGCCATAGTTCCTGGCCCACACCAAGTCTCCAATGTTCAATGATCTGGCCGTGCAGTCCTGTTCAGTTTCAGCTGATACCCTATCTGGGTGGAGCCTATCTAATTTGGTTGTGAGTCTCCTGCCCCACCTCATTTCTGCTGGGCTTTTCCCGGTTGCTGTGCATGGTGTTGTGTGTTGTGCCAGCAAAAACTGAGCCAATCTTTGGTGCCAGTCCCCTACAATAATCCTGCGCAGTGCATCCTTGGTTGATCTCATGTTTCTCTCTGCCAATCCATTGCTGGAGGGATGGAAGGGTGCTGATGCTGCATGCCTAATCCAGTTGGCCTTGAGGAAGTCCTGAAATTCAGCAGAGGTGAATTGAGGGCCATTGTCAGATACAATTACGTCAGGTAACCCATGAGTGGCAAAGAGTCCCCTCAGGACCTGTATTGTTTTTCCTGACGTCATGCTCTTAACAGGCACCACCTCTAACCACCGAGAATAACTGTCAACCACTACTAAGAATGTCTGACCCTGGAATGGCCCCGCATAATCTATGTGTATTCGGGACCAGGGGTTGTGTGTTGCCTCCCACCTGTGTACTGGTGCGTGGGCTTGTTCTGGCCTAGACCTCTGGCATTGGTAGCACCCAGCTACCCTCTCCTCAATGGCCTTGTCTAAGCCTGGCCACCATAGGTAACTCCTGGCCAGGGCTTTCATGCGCACTATTCCATGGTGCCCTTCGTGTAGTTCGCAGACGACCTTCTCTCTTAATTTCTCTGGCACAATCACCCTGTTTCCCCATAATAGACAACCTAAGTGTGATGACATCGCGTCCATTCTCCTGAAATAAGGTTGGAATTGTGGTCCTGGGTTTTCCCTTTTCCACCCCCCTTTTTCTGGTCCAGAGATGTGGACCAGTTCACACTGCCAACCTAACACCCAGGTCAGAAGAATCATATTCTGTAGATAGTCCTTGTTTAGCGACTGCCTCATACAGTGACCGCACGCAATTACAATGGGTGTGTGTGTGCGAAAAAAGTAACTTTGTGACCCATCTGCACGTTTACGTTCTTTGCAGGTCTGTAAAGTGGAGGAAAACTGAAGAATTCACAACGTCACATAAGGGAATAATAATTCAATAGTCTGAATGAAAAACAAATGTTTTTCTCTTGTTAGTCAAGAATTAGTGTTGACTGGGGCTAAGAAAGATCAACAAAAAGAAAAGGAGGATGCCTGTTGCTTGGAAAGATACCTAGAAGTCCATTATGATTTTAGGTAAGAAAATATTGCAAAAGCAGAAGACCTTGAAAAGAGAGCTGTGAGTATCATTTGCAGTATTTGAGATCTTGCTAAGTTTATTTGACTGCTAGTACAGAAATCTGCAGAAATCCCCCCCCACACACACAAGCACATAACATGTAAAAAATAAAAATTAAGCAAATTAAACAAATGTTTAATTTTTTTAAAAAATAATTTCATCCCTTTTACAAAAGTTGCATTATTTTCTGCTGTAAATGTAATTGAAATGATGGTAAAAGGTTGTTCGCTCTTATAAACTTCAGAACGCAAAATTGACTTTTTTGGGTAACTCTCTCAGTTAAAATGGAAAGTATTGGGTAGCCAGATGGCCCTGAAGAATAAAATATTTATGACAGAAAGATGGAAATGAAAATCTGACCGTCTTGCTTTCTCCATCAACTTCTCCCAAATGCACCAAGTGCAGAGATTCGGACACACATTGCTCAGCTGCAACACATTATCTTATTCCAAACAGAAATAACTGAATTGATCAATTGCAGATTCCTCCAATTTCTCATAAGGAGAAGGAGGGGATAAATTAATTGACTATGTTGATTAATCCTGTTTCCATATTAGATTTAGATTTAAAAAGAAAACGCCACCATACTGTAAAATTCACAGTTAACTCTTCGGCATATTTGTCTTAATATGTAGCTATTTTGTTTTGGTTTTGGTTAACAACCTGCATTTTTTTGTGTGCAGGCTTTTCCCTAATAAATTATTTCCAATTAACAAACAGCATTGCAACATTTGGAGAAGGACAAAACTGAAAAGCTAAATTTCAGGCCATGTGCTCCTTTGAAAATACAAAATTAAGTGTCATGGTTCCAACAGACAGAGACAAATAAAGCAGAACTCTGAGGCTTGCAAATTCCTCAAAGAACGTGTTTATTAGTTACAGAGTATCAGCACGGTCAAGAGTGAAACCAAGTCTGGATACACAAGCAACAATTTCCCAATACAAAGTAAAATGTCCCTCCCATTAAAGCTATGTAAGCAACTAGGTTCCCCAATATGATTATTTGGTGGGCTTTTTATGCAACGCCTAGTCCCTAGTCTTGGGAGCAGCCACCGACCTTGGTTCCCACGGGAGAAAAGATTATTTTGACTAGCTAAGCATCTGGGCAACCCCCCTCCCTCTGTTCTATGTGGCAACCTAGAATGAGAAGGAAAATGGCTGCAGCCATGCTCATTTGTAGAGTTGACATTAAGTTTGCATTAAAAAGAGTGCAACAAATACATTTATTGCCCATGCCTAATAATTATTATCATGCTATTTTTAATCCTAACTTGTACACTGCTTAGAGTTACCACTATGATTAAGGTGGTGTATTTAGTTGGCTAAATATGTAATATCTTACAAGGGTGTGTGTGTGCTCCCACAATCCTCAGATGAAGATTATTTTCCCACACAAAATGGATCTAACCATTCCGAAATGTGGCAGGAACTCTCTATTCTGGGGGCATCCAACCTTGACAACTTTCAGCCCTGTAGACTTCATCTCCCAGACTTCATCTCCACAAGTTTTAAAGTTGTCAAAGTTGGACACCCCGGCTCTTTCCATTGGGCCTCTCTTCTCAGTAACATGGTAGGTGTCTGTGCTTTCTGCCAACTCTTACCCATTTTGGGAATATTTGAAAGAGCTTACATATGAGTTTTAATTTCTCCCCACCCTTCTTTGTACAAGCATATTTATTCAGAATGGTTTTCAAGCAGCACCTCTTACTCTGCCTAAACCTGAGCTGCTCCCTTGTGATGACATATTAAACATTCACAGCCTACCTTACACTTAGCTAAACAATGCATGACTCACAAATGATTCAGAAGGCCACTGTCAGGTCTCATTCAAGCACAATGAGGCATGAAAAGCTGTTTTGAAATTAAATTTACATTAGTGCTACAGGAAAAGAGGGGGAATTCAAAACAGCAACAACAATAATACTTAATAGTGAGATCATGGCACAATACCACAAAATACATAACATCCAGAGTTTAATTTTTTTTTTACTAGATCTTTATCCTATCTATATAATTATATAGGTAATTCAAGATGGTGAACACACCTAATACTCCTTCTTCCTATCTTCCCCACAACAACAACAACCACGTGAGGTAGTTTGGGCTGAGAGAGTGTGACTCCTTTTTGTTAGCATTATTAGGGTTGTTCCCAAAGGTGCTTTTCCAAAAGGTAACTAGATTTTCTTGGTTGTTTTTTTTTCCTTTTTCCAAGTCCAGTTGCCTTTTGGAAAAGCACCTTTGGGACAGCCATGACCTGGATGATTGAGAATCTCCATTCATTAGGGTTATTAGCTGCAAGACGGCAAACAATTAAATCCTTTTACTTGATTTCTAATTTCTTGGAAATGGGGCACTTGGGCACGCTGATAAAAAGAAAATTAGGGGTGGAGATGGAGAATTTTTAATTCTAGGTCTGGACATCAAGCAAACTTGTTTAGCACATCGGAGATATTTCTAAGAAGACACCCAGCCCATATTGTCAGTTTGCCATCCAATAGTTGATCGTTTGGGTTTGGTAAGGTTAGTAGAGGATGAGAAAGTTTTGCTGCCACTTTTACACAACCCTTTCTGGGATTTTCTTGCTTCCTTTCCTTCCTGGCTGATCAAAGCAGGCAGGATTGAAACTTGGCCCACCACCAAGACCAGGTGAAAAAAATGATCAGTGGAACTTGAGAAGGGAACAGAGCTGAAGACATTGTACTGCCACCAGCAAGAAGCAGGTTCTGCTTTTTGATAAACACAGTTTCCCAAGCCTGTATACAACATGTCTACATGTGCCTGAACATGTACCAATAGGTCAGAAGGAAACATACCAACAAATGTATATGTGTCTTCTTGCATCCTCCTGCCTCCTTTCCCCATCCATCTGAACAGACTGGAAAAAAACTGCGCTGGAGTGATATACATTTTGTTCCCAATATATTTTCAATAGAACTTTTGCCAGGAAAATTGCTTTATGAGCGAGGAATGCAGCCTTACCTGCTTAGGTTTTGGAATAAACATGGTCCAAAGGCATCATCATGATTCAACAGAGAAGATTACATCCCAGCTGAAAACAGGGTGGCTGACAGAAACACACGCAACTGCTTTATAGGGGTTTTTCCCTTAGTATCCAGGCTAATTAATTCATGTCTTCAAATCAGTGATGACTCCAGTCAACTTCCTGGAAAAGCCCTGCCGTTTTCTTGGCAAGATTTTCAGGAGCGGTTTGCCCTTATTTACTTCCTAGGGCTGAAAGAGAAAATAACTGGCCAAGGTCACCCAGCTGGCTTTATGCCTAAGTTGGGACTACAACTCACAGACTCCTGGTTTCAAGACCAGCACCTTAACCATCACATCAAAGAGCTGTCAGAATGGAGTTGAGAAATGTATCTGGAAAAATGAGAATTTCATTTTTTCCCCATGAAAATGTTGCAGAATAACAAGGTACAAAATGGGATAAGAAAAGCGTCCCAGGTTCCATTCTTTCATTTACAGCATCTCTTATATTTATAACTTATCTCTCTCTTTTTTTTAATCCCATTTATATCCCGCCCTTCTCTGAAGACTCAGAGCGGCTTACAATCTAAGCACAAATCAAATGTGCTTAGCAATAGCCTTCATTCTATGTGTATGCCTGCTTATTAGGGCTTTTGCCCCCCCCCCAAGCGGCATTATTACAAAGGCAGCTTATTGCCCCCAACAATCTGGGTCCTCATTTTACTTACCTCGGAAGGATGGAAGGCTGAGTCAACCTTGAGCCTGGTGGGATGCGAACCTGCACTAATTGCAGGCAGCTGGTGTTACTTAAGGAGGCATTAGCCCACTGCTCCACCAAGGCTCTTTTTGGGGGGGGGGAGTTTGAGTGCAGAGCACATTCATTGCATTTTATCTCAACAACAAACTTGTAGGTTGGGCTGAGAGACACTGACTGGTTCAAAGACACTCAGCAAATCTTGCGGGCAAGTGAGATCCAGTGTAGTTTCTAGGATCTGGAAGATTGCTGTTCAGCCCACTCTCAGCCATGTAAACTCACTGGGTGATTTGAAGCTAATGATTCTTTTTTCATCCCAGCCCACCTCACAGGGTTGATGTTGTGAGGAAAAAGAGGAGGAGCCCTTTGTATGTCATTTTGAGCTTCCAAACCAAAGAGAGGATATAAATCTAATAAATAAACTCGGACACAACTCTCTCTGGTCCGTGTAGTATTAAGAGAGGTCTACTTTTTCATTTTTTTTTTCACTGTCCACAGTGTTCATTTTAAGAAGCGTAGCCTTTTTATGGCAGAATTTTTCTCCCATGCTATCATGATTTTTAATGAAAAATATATCATTTGCAAAGTCAGAAGAGAAAAGACATCAATTTATGCATTCATAAGTCAGCGGTGATATTGATGCTGTTGAAGAAAAAGAAGAAGAAGAAAAAACTCAAGCCGATGGATAACCCCCGTATATAAGCAATAGGAATACTTTGCAATAAATCTGGGGATTACACTGTCTGTCATGCTATACAGAAAGCCTCAGCTGATGAACTCACTGGGAAAATAATATTTGGCTTATGACTCTGGCTTTAAAAGGAATTCCAATAAATTCCAGGATCCAGTCTCTTAGAAGATGAATTGCTCTTTTTTTTTGCAGCTTTCCATGATGCCTCTGGTTGGTCCCGGTCCAATTCAGTATACTAGATAAACTAACCTTTAATCTGATCCAAAAGAGCTTTTAGCCTTGGGAGGGAGAAGCAACAAAGGATGAGTGTTGGAAAGCCATTCCCTATGACTCAGAAGCAAAATAGATAGCCACAACACTACAACCTTTTTCAGTCTCAAAATCCTTGCAAGGTTAGCCTCAGTTTTCCTCTCTTTGTATGTAGAGGGAAACAGAGATGGTGGCTGCAGTGCACATTTTAAAAGGGGCTGACTTTTAATCACATTGTTGAGACTTGCTATCTTGGCCTTTTTGACTCTCTTCCACAGGTGCTCCTAAGGGAAAACAAAATGTTCCATTTCTTGCAGGGGTCTTCAAACTTGGCCCTTTTATGACTTGTGGACTTCAACTCCCAGAATTTCTCAGCCAGGCATGCTGGTTGAGGAATTCTGGGGGTTGATGTCCACAAGTCATAAAAGGGCCAAGTTTCAAGACCCCTGATTTCTTGCATAGCTCCTTGGTTGCAGGTGAGGACAGTTGGCTGAGGAATCATGAGTTTAAGGAAATTCTCACGTTGGTGTTTCTTTCTGATCTTACACCTGGTTGAGAGTTAAGACTCAGGTTGAATTTCATTTCATCCTGTCTTCTGGAATATAGGCTCCAAACAAGACTAGGATTCAAGGCCTCCCACTGACATATTTGCACTGTTCTCAGCTGTCCAGATAAAATGTTCCCCAAAAGTATTACTGGCGTATGTCCCAAGACTGAATTCAGTTGCTCATTTGAAAGAGGTGATGTCCTCATTTCAGTATGTTTTGCTTACATGAAAAGTCTGGGGAAGCATAAGACAAAGCTTTTACATGTAATTAGAAGAATTAAACATTCCAGGATTTCACTTTTTGATTCCTGGCTGTCACTCCAGAAGTGATGAGATTGCTCACTACTTCCTGGAATTGGAATGCAGAATGGAGAAAAGCTTTAATGTCCAAAGCAATGAAAGACTCAGATTGCTCTGAAGCAAGACATTGGTCTTCGTATTTGGATGGCATCAAATTAGAAGCCAGATTCTTCTGTTGGACATATTGCATGGCAGATACAGATACAAAGTTGTGGGCTTGATTTCTTACAAAAGTGGATGGATTTACAGCAATGAGCCAGATGGAAAAAGCAGGCCTTTCATCCTGTGCTGTTTTATTCTCTCCAGTTGGTTATTTTCACATGGTAGGCTCTTTTTAGTTAACAAAGAAGAGGTCAATTGTGGTTGGAATTCAGAAAGAACAACAACAACAACAAAGTCTTAGCCGGAGCTTCCTATAGAAATAAAACGATCATAGAATATGTTTCTTTATTATAGCAAAGGTCACTTGATGAACTATAGATATTTTGGAGAGTAAACCTCATCATATTTTGCTGTCAACTCAGTCTGATGGGAACCAAAATCCGGGACATCAGGAGAAAGCAATATTAGGTTTTCCATCTCTGATTTAAAATATTTTTTCACATTAACCTTACACTTATGTTTTTAAATTAAACTCAGTTTTCATGTTTCCAGTCTTCCCCTCCTTACCTATTGCTTTGATTAATGCACTGGACAGGTTCAGTTATTCCCCAGGTGTTATCTGATTAACTTGGGTTTAAATAGCTGCATGGTCAGCCTAGCATAGATAGTACACAGGATACCACAATATCCTATGTGTTAACTAAAAGCTACCATTTTGAAGCATGCAGAGAACCTGCGTCAGGACTCAGAGTAAATTTGAGACCCAGTGGGTCCATTGATGTGAATAGGAGAAAAGAACATATCTAACTGGTTATGATTAAATCTCCTTTAAGAGTTTTACTCCTGGGGATTCCTGTGGACACGTTGTGTGGATGGTTCTTTCTCTCTTCTGGGATTTTCCTTCAATTCTCACTCTGGCTGACAACATTAGGATTCCCTGATTGCTTCCCAAACAAGTACTAAGTAAGCTTCATCCTGCTTGGTCTGCAAGCAGTCAATATCGGCATAGTAGCTTACTGGGGACCATAAAACACCATTGTTTCCATTAATTAAGACCTCAGCGATCAAGAAAGATGGGGTAGAAATGAGAATGAGAACTGAAAACATATATCTGTTCAAATCTGCTACCCTTGCATCTATAAAATGTTTTTTTGCCTTCAGCTGCAGGTCTTCATATGTCAATACTTTTCAATACTGAAGAGTGAGATGTTTAGCTACCAGATTATTTGTCAAGATATGTATATTTTGACCCTTTGTACTCAGTCATATGGCTGGCATCAGAAAGACAAATCAAGAATGAAACTTGTTTGCTTTGATGAATGGCACAGAGATAGGAGAGCACAAAACATATGTGCTAATGCCAATTTCCCATCCCGTTGACTGTCAAAAATACAGTTTCCTCTTTACCAAATAAAATGCTGTGTATACTACTTTGAGATCCTGAAGGATTTAATTGGAGAAGGATTAGATATAATTAACCAAAAATAAATAAATAAATTCTGCAAACTAAGAAATCCATAAGCAACATCAAAGATGCTGAAAGCAGTTTCTTAGAGCTAGGCTTGCTATTACATTTATAACCTCTGAAGTCTTCCCACTCTGAAGTAGTAGTAGTAGTAGTAGTAATAATAATAATAATAATAATAATAATAATAATAATAATAATAATAATAATAATAATAATAATAATAATAATAATAATAATAATAATAATAATAATAATAAATAATAAGAAGAAGAAGAAGAAGAAGAAGAAGAAGAAGAAGAAGAAGAAGAAGAAGAAGAAGAAGAAGAAGAAGAAGAAGTTGTTGGAATGGACCTTGGAGGTCATCTAGTCCAACCCCCTGCTCAGGCAGGAAACCCTATACCATTTCAGGCAAATGGCTGTCCAGTCTCTTCTTAAAAACTTCCAGTGTTGGAGCATTCACCGCTTCTGGAGGCAGGTTGTTTCACTGGTTAGTTGTTCTAACTGTCAGGAAGTTTCTCCTTAGTTCTAGGTTGCTTCTCTCCTTGACTAGTTTCCATCCGTTGCTTCTTGTCCTGCTTTCAGGTGCTTTGGAGAATAGCTTGACTCCCTCTTCTTTGTGGCAGCCCCTGAGATATTGGAACACTGCTATCATGTCACCCCTCACCCTTCTCTTCATTAAACTACACATACCCAAATCCAGCAACTGTTCCCTATATATTTTAGCTTCCAGTCCCCCAATCATCTTTGTTGCTCTTCTCTGTACTCTTTCTAGAGTCTCAACATCTTTTTTACATCATGGTGACCAAAACTGGATGCAGTATTCCACATGTGGCCTTACCAAGGCATTGTAAAGTGGTATTAGTACTTCACGTGATCTTGATTCTATCCCTCTGTTAATGCAGCCTAGCACTGTGTTGGCTTTTTTGGCAGCTGCAGCACACTGCTGGCTCATATTTAAGTGATTGTCCACTAGGACTCCGAGATCTCTCTCACAGTTACTACTATTGAGCAAGGTACCACCTATACTATACCTGTGCATTTGATTTTTCCTGCCTAAATGTAGAACCTTACTTTTTTCACAATTGAATTTAATTTTGTTAGATAGTGCCCAGTGTTCGAGTCTGTCCAGATCCTCCTGTATCTTAAGCCTATCTTCTGGAGTATTTGCTATTCCTGCCAGCTTGGTGTCGTCTGCAAATTTGATGAGTTCCCCATCTATCCCCTCATCCAAATCGTTGATGAAGATGTTGAAGAGCACTGGGCCCAGAACAGAGCCCTGGGGCACCCCACTACACACTTCCTTCCATGTAGATGCAGTTCCATTGAGGACCACACGCTGAGTACGGCCTGTCAGCCAGCTATGAATCCATCTGGTGGTAATGCTATCTAACCCACATTTTTCTATCTTATCAAGTAGTAGGTTGTGATCTACTTTATCAAATGCCTTACTGAAGTCCAAGTAAATTATATCTACAGCATTCCTCTGGTCCACTAGTTTTGTCACTTGGTCAAAGAATGCAATAAGATTTGTCTGGCATGATCTGTTTTTGACAAACCCATGTTGGCTTTTAGTGAGAACTTGGTTCGCATCAAGGTGTTCACTGATTTGTTGTTTGATTATCTTTTCCAGAATCTTCCCAGGTATTGAGGTCAGGCTGATAGGTCTGTAATTTCTTGGATCCATTTTTTTCCCTTTTTTGAATATGGGAACTACATCAGCTCTCTTCCAATCCTCTGGTAGTTCCCCAGTGCTCCAGGATCTTTGAAAAATATAGTTCAGTGGTTCTGAGATCACGTCTGCCAGTTCCTTGAGAACCTTGGGGTGTAATCCATCTGGTCCTGGTGATTTGAACTCATCTAGGCTGGGCAGGTGCTCACTTACCATTTTCTTGCCTATCTTAACTTGCATTTCTATTCTGTTTTTTATGGCACTGGTTTTGGTAGGTTGGACTGTTTTTTCCCTTTGTGTAAAGACAGATGCAAAAAATGAGTTAAATAGTTCTGCTTTCTCCCTGTTGCTTGTCACCTTCTTGCCACTTTCCCCCACTAATGGACCAATCATTTCCTTAACTTTTTTCTTGTTTCTTATATGTTGAAAGAAGCTTTTTTTGTTTTTTTTTACTTTGGTCGCAAGTCTTCCCACTTCCTTTACATTATCCACAAAATAATACCAATAGCACTTAGACTTGTATACCACTTCATAGTGCTTTTACAGCCCTTTCTAAGCGGTTTACAGAGTCAGCTTATTGCCCCCAACCATCTGTTTCCTCCTTTTACCAGCTTCAGAAGGATGAAAGGCTGAGTCAACCTTGAGCTGGTGAGAATCGAACTCCTGATAGTGAGCAGTGTTAGCCTTCAATACTGCATTCTCACCACTGTGCCACCACAGCTATGGAGAAAACCATGCTAAAAGAGCAACAATTACCCAGGGAGTCCAGTGATCATTGGATGATTTGACCTGGGAATCTGTCAGTCTCAGCTCAGTATTTTGACCATTAAACCATTTCACTTTTCTGAGATGCTCTCAAATCCTTGGTAAATTTTGTGGACTGGGCCTTTTCAGCAACAGCTCTTCTGCTTTGGAACTGTCTGCTCTAAACTGAGTGGGAAGCTATCAATGACTGAACTTAAAGTTAGCCATAAGTAAAAATAAGTAAACACAGTCCAGTTGATTATTCCCCATATACTCATTTTTTTTCTTCCATTATTAAGAAAAAGCTTTTAAAAGTCCTCCGTATCTGTTCATTAATCCTTTATTACTTCTACAACCGTAGCATTTACTGTGTCGGTGATTTCACTGAAGTTCAGAAGAAATCTTTGTCTGCACTGCTCAACCCAGGATGAATCACTCACCTTGGTTAGTCACCACTAATTACCAAATCAGACAGTAATTAACATGCGTCTGCAACCCACTCTTAAAGACATGTTCCTCAGAAACCAAGTTGGAGAAACAAAATGACTATAGTAGACCGTAACTTCCATACTTACTACTCCACAGTGCATCACAAGGCAGAGAACGTGAATTGATGGGCCAGGGAGTTTGGAGAATATCTTCAGGTAAAGAACCCAATGCAATCCAGTTGTTGCTGCACAATGACTCCCAGTAGCTCCAGCCAGAATCTCTGTGGAAGGAGAGTTGAAGAAAATCAACTTCTTGAAGGCCCAGGGCTGGATTAGGGCCAACTGATGTCCTAAGCATAGCCCAACCATGGTACCCCTTGGCCCTTCCATTGCTTAACTGACAAGACATAGACTCAATAAGTGACAAAGTTGGAATAAGAGTCTAAAAATTCATCTCATTCCAGTTCTTCCACAAACACATTAAGTGTAAACTAAAAAGAATTAATGCTAGAAAACAGGAAGGCAATGCAGGTAGTGCTTGCTTGACAACAATCAGTGGGGCCAGAATTTCTGTTGCTAAGCGATGCAGTTGTAAAAGGTGACACCATGTGACTGCTATCCTTCGCAAATGAAATTATTATAAGGCGGGGGGGGGGGAAATGCACTTACAAAAGTTGATTGAAAATTAAAGTTGAGCAAGAAAAAGTTAAGGATGTGAAAGCTGGGGAGCTAGGGAGAAAAACTCGGGGTGGCCCTCTTTCCCTGAGCAAGTGCTTAACAGTCAAGCCAGGGCTGGGAGACACCAGACACCTCACTCTCTTGCACTGTGTCCACTGAGTTATCCACTTTACACTTTCTTCCACACTGCAGACCATAAGAAGGAAGAGCTTTGTTTATCATGACAATTATTTTCAATAGATTCTCCTCTCCTGCCTTTTTCATGCACTTGCCATTCATGAAACATTTATGGGGACATTTAGGTAGCATACATTTATTGCTCTGAATTCCCCCTCCCCCACGCATTACAGTCTAGACATCTTCCTCTCCAAAACTTCGGGATGGCTCTCTTTTAAATGTCTCCCTCATTTCAATTGCAGCTTCTTTTTTTTTAAATAGCTGGGCCTTGAGAAGTAGAGAAATAACTCCTGTCATTCTTTTCCTTTTATTCCAGTCTATCACTTGCCAATAATATAAAATGAGGCCATGTTCTCAAGTGATGCTATTTTTATCTTTAGAAGATGGCTGCCCCATGGGACACAAAGTTGGGTATGTCATTAGGGATCCCTTTCCCATCCCCGCCGCCCTCCCCCGCCAAAATTCCTGCAAGACAGGATAGACCAAAACATAGGAAGTTAAGATTATGATCTTCATGACTCAAAAAGGGAGTTGAACCTTTCTTTCACATTCTAGTTCAGGGATAGGCAACTTTGGCCCTTTTATGACTCGTGGACTTCAACTCCCAGAATTCCTGAGCCAGCATGGTTGGCTCAGGAATTCTGGGAGTTGAAGTCCAAGAGCCAAGGTTCCCTACCCCTGCTCTAGTTAAACAATAAACCACTGTATTGGTTCACCCCAAACTGAAAAAGGTCCATTTAATAATCTCTTTCGATTAAGACCATTTTCATACCCAAGTAATAGAAAAAGAACCCGCTTCCTATTTACTGTATATGTTGCAAAAAATAGTTCTCTAAGGACGGAACTGAATTTCTATTGCCTTCTTTCAGCTTATCCTGCCCATATAGGAGCTACTGAGTAGGTATGCCCAACACCTTGTGCTCTGAATGTTCTGAATACAAACTATTTTTTTCCCTGATACTGAAACAAAGCAGCATAAGACCAAACTGACTCTGAGCATTACAGCTGTTCCAAGCACCACAGTTGGGCTGTATTTTCATGGTTTATGATGAGGTTGCATTTTCCAATCTTTTCGCAATCTGGTCAGGACAGATATAAGGTCCCTGCTGCTTGTCACTGAGCATGAATGACCAGACAAAACAAGAAGAGACACTTTGAGCTATCTTGCCATGTGTGTGTGAGTGTGTGTGTGTGTGTTTAACTTTGCTATAGGGAGTTGGTAAGTTCATCTAGGCAGCTTTGGAAGGTTTTGTGGGAGTTGTGCTATGACGCACCATACAGACAGGTAAGGCAAGGTCCATGGGTCCAGATTATTTTATGCAGTTGACGCAAACACTGCTGAGGTTGTGAATATAGGCTACTAGTCCAAAATTTGCTTGATTAGTTAGTATAAAATCTACATTTTGTGTGTGCTCTCCTTTCTTCCTCTCACCATGTTAATATTATTCATGCAATTAAGAAGCACCAGCAGCCAGCCCCTCCCCCTCCTATTTTAATTTTTGCAGCCTGGAGCTTATGTGCATGCATAACCTTCACTTGATTTTGCTGGGTTTATGCTCAGTAGGCAGATTGCAAACAAACACATCCTACAGAATATTGCCAAGCAGCTGATTTATTTTTTTAAAAAAATTAAGGAAACTTCCTAAGGGATCAGAGATGAAATGTTAAGGAGTTTAGCTACCTTCTTTGACCTATCCTCAATTTGGCTGGGTGTTCCAGAGGGTATCTTCAAAGATATGGGGGGAAAACTCTGTGCAACAAAAGGCTTAGTTTTGGTATGACATCCCAACGTCCCCTAAAGCTTCTGATAAAGTAACTCCATGCTGAGAAGCTTGAATAAATGAAAATATTTTTCCCCTGTTTTCCATGTAATCAATCCCATTTCTACAGTGTATAGCCACAAAGTATGGAAATCAGCTTTCCTCCCAAAGGTTAAGTAGATTTAGTTACTAAATAAACTTCTAGATTCTTGTCTAGACAGAAGATAGCAGGGAAGGAGCTGGACTGGATAAATCAACAGTCAGAGATGGCTTTCAATTCTTCTCCTTTATCTATACTTTGATAAAGGGTGGAGACTAGCAGCAATAGGAGACCTAGATAATCTTTCTCCAAAAAAGCCTGAATGGATGCTGAAATCCAAGATGGTAGGAAGGAGATAATAAATAGCCGGTTTAGAAGGACTGATGGTATTGTAAATATACATATCTCAGGATAATGTTGCAGAATCCAATCTGGGTTGGTGACCAGGACCAGAAGTTTAATCTTCCAAGCTTTTGGGCTTGTGCTGGAGCCCATCCTTTCATGACTGACCAGATTGGATCTTGATGGTATTGTGTATGGAATTCTGTATGTTCCACTGATAGATGTCTTATCAGAATCCCCCACCTTTCATTGTTATATAGCCAATATTGACTTTATTGGTTGAGTAAAGGAATTTCTCATTAAATCCTTGCCCGTGTACAGCACTACATAATTATAAAGTCACTTTTATGTTAAAGATTGGCACAAGGTTTTTTTTAAAAAAATTTACATTTCTGAGCTTTGAGCATAAAATCCAAATAACTTTCATTTCAAACCCCATACCGCCACCTCTTTTCCTGGGCTGCCTGTCCTTAGTAAAAGGCTAAAATTTTTCTCAACCGGCCAATTTGATGAGTCTTTTATCAGAGAACTCTTGGAAGAAGAAATGTGTCTGTCAGGTTTTAGCCTGGCGTTCTTCTGTCCATTCCTTTTGTTGACAAAAGATGGACTGTTTGATAATATTGTTGGTTCTAATTTAAGTAAATGTTTAGTGGGTGAAAGCAGAGCTGCATTGATTTTTATGGATATCTCCTTAGTTCTAGGTTGCTCCTCTCTTTGATTAGTTTCTTGATTTATTTTTATTTATTTTAATACTTTAAAAAATCATGCCCTCAGTCAATCTTTCTGCAATTTGGGTAACAGATAGCACTTGGTGTAGATTACCACTATACCTATTCTTGCTACCTTGTAGTGAAAGTCAATAAAGGTCAACTGGAGCTGCTTATTCCAACTCAAATATAAAGTCATTTTCTATTTCATGCATATCCTAATAAGCACAGCCAAACAAGTTAATAATTCAGCCCCATCATGAGCTCCACATAAACTTCTTACTTCAGTGAAATCAAATGATGAAGGGAAGCATTTATTTATTTATTTATTTATTTATTTATTTATTTATTTATTTATTTATTTATTTTCTCCTAGACTCCCGTCCTTCTGTAAGGGATACTGTAGGAAATGCAGGTTTCTCTCCTTCTCCTCTCTCCTGGCTCACTACAAGACCATTGAGGATGTTAATTGGGGCAGGTGCTGCAGAGGAAATTTAATTCTGATGCTTGAAGACAATTTCCTTTTTTGAAACTGGTTTTGTACTGGAAAGGAATCTCCCATTGACACCAATGGTGAAAGACTAAAGGCTGAATTTTCTTAGCCATAGCAATTCGGCTCACATTAATTACCAGGCCACTTCCAACCAATCCTATTTGCATTTGAAAAACCTGCCCATTAAATGCAATTAACTCTCCTCTCTTTCTTTCATCACTGAGTCCTTCAAGTTCTCATTCTCATTCCTCTCCCTCTCTCTCTCTCTCTCTCTCTCTCTCTCTCTCTCTCTCTCTCTCTCTCTCTCTCTCTCTCTCTCTCTCTCTCTCTCTCTCTCTCTCTCTCTCTCTCTCTCTCTCTCTCTCTCTCTCTTTTTCTGGCTCCTATTCCAGCTGGCTTTTTAAATGACTCTCTCCATCAGTCACTCGATGTATTTGCATGACACACGAATTGTTATCTTAACCCATGTTTTATTTGGCTAACCCTTTTGCTTGGGTTCAAATGACATACCCTGCCATAAATTAACCATAAACACTGGATTTTTGCAGCACACTGGGATAAAATATGGTTGGTTGGTTGGTTAGCAATTCAATGTGCTGCGCAAGCACACAGCTAGCTGCATTTAGCCTGCCTACCATTCCAACACACTCTACTGCTGTTCAGTTGCAGCTATTGAAAAAAAATCTAGATCCAACAGGAAGTACAAAGACATCTAGGCTACTCCGTGGGTTGTGAATATGTGTGCTCATAATTTGTAGAGAGGGTATCATATGAGCAAATTAACATTAGAAAGAATTGCTGCGAGATGGACAGGGTGAATATAAATTTGGCATTAAGAAATGGAACCATGGATGACTTCCTTTCAAAGCAATAAGTACCTGTTACCTCCAATAAGTCAGAGTTTGGGGAAAAAATTCTCAATTGGAGCAAAGACAACGAGCACCCTGGAAACTCTAGAGAGATTTAGTAAAAAGAGGAAGAACCTTGGAAACTTTATCAAGATATGCCAGCTCTGATTCCTGAAGCAGCTGCTTGAGCCTCCCAAAACCTTAGGTGTGTTGGAAGAAAATCTTGGGTTCAAATCTAGATAAATCCCCCATAGAACACACAGAGCAAGTCACTTGACCCAGGGGGAGGGTATACTGCTAAGCTTGTAAGCCGCCCTGAGTCTTCGGAGAAGGGCGGGATATAAATGGAATTAAAATAAATGAAAATAAAAATATATTTTGACAGCATAATGTGCAATATAACAATGGAAAGGTAGGCTACTTGGAAGACCATAATATTTATAGCAATGGAGAACTTTGATCATGAGGTGGTATTAGATGTGCAGACTGAAGTGTTTGGGCTCTGGGGTGTGTGAAGTCTGATAAGAAAAGTTGGTCCTCAGCTCTGGGTGTATCAATCTTAGGTGTGTGGAATCTTCTCTATGTGTGGATTTTTTATGGGGGCGGGCACGTGAGTCTGGTGTGGGAAGCAGTGCTGTGATTTAGGACATTTCCGTATCATTGAGGGGATTTCGTTTCCTGACGGATTCACTGGTATCCACTGGCTGTGCTCCGTCTATTTCAACTCAGCAATTTTTTATAACCCTGTTGTGACTCAGGGCCAGCCGGTGGGTCCGGCAGCCGGCTCAGATGTATCGGATGACTCAGATGAGGGGGAGGAGGAGGGTGTGGAAGACGAACCGGCTGATGATGGCTTGGAGGCTTCGCAGAGCCCTCAGCCGGGGCCCTCTTCTCAGCTGCGTGAGCCCGATAGTGCGGAGGATGATGACCCACAGCTGGCCCTGTTCAAGGACGCCCGACGCAGGAGGCAGTCGAGCAGGAACAAACAAAGAAAGGCTGTGGGACTCCTCGGGAGGAGGCACAGGGAGACCACGCCCTGAACTCTAAATAAAAGGAGTGTTTGGGGAGGGGCTGGTTGCTGAAAGCAACCCTTCCGCTTGAGGATTCAAGTTCCTGTGCTTTTGGTTTCTTGTTCTGTTGTTTTGCTTGTGAATTAAACTTGGCAGACGCTTTGCAGCCTCAGACGCTCTCCAGTCTCTACTGCTTGAACAGGGGTTTGCCTTATTACAAGGCCGGTAGTTGGCTGGTTCAGAACAAACCCTCCATGTGGGTCAGGGGAGACTGTTGCTTGCAAAATGGGGAAGGGTTCATGTGTGGCCTAGCTAGTGGAAGGAGTGGTCATGTTTGTTTGTTTTTTAACCCTCCAACAGGTGAATTCCCCCCCCCCGAACCATTTCAGAAATCACATCCAACTCTTTTTTTTTTAACATGGCAGGGCTATTAAATACGTGCTGAGTAATCATCTAAGCTGAACTGAGCTAATTTAGATTAATTATCATGCATAATTATATTGCCAAGAAATTCAGTTATTGTCCTGCCCTATCTGTTCCTTTCAGCTAGCCTCCCCTCCCTCGTTTTTCCTCTCCCTATGAAAGCCAGTTTGGTGGAGTGGTTAAGGCACCAGGCTAGAAACTGGGAGACTGTGAATTCTAGTCCTGCCTTGGGCACAAAGGCAGCTGGGTGACCTTGCACCAGTCACTCTCTCTCTCTCAGCCTTGGGAAGCGGGCAAAGGAAACCACTTCTTCAGAAAATGTTGCCAGGAAAACAGCAGGGACTTGTCCAGGCTGTCACCAAGTCATAAAATAATTAAAGTCCTCTCCCTACTGCATCTCTGAAGGATCATTCAATGGTCCAAATAAATTTCGGATACAACCCACAACTGACCCTTCTGCTCCTTGCTGTTGCTAGTTCGTTTGCTTTCTTCTGGGTCCCTTCCACAAGGCAAAACTCAGGGAAAGCTAGAGGGATAGAAAGGAGGCAGAGTGGGAGCCAGACAGTTGGTCCCAAGCTCAGGCATGGGCTTTGTCAGAATATTGGCATCTAGCGTTATTGTCGACCAAGTAAACCTTGTGGGGGGATCAAGATGGCAGGCATACCTGTGCAATCAGAGCATCACCCCTTTTTTGTACGTGGATCAGTGGGGGAGGATGTGTTTCAAGAGGTCCTATACAACTATTGCATTATTTTTACATTTAAAATTAAATTAATAAATTAAAATAGTGATGAGAGGTAGTTATGAGAGAGTTTCCTTGGGCTGGAAAGCATATTTCAAAGAGGGACTCAGGACAGTCACTGGGGCCCTCACAACTACCTACATGTTGTGTTGTGGGTTCTGAAGAGCAGGAAAGACGCCAGGCAGATGAGTACAGAAGAATCATAGCTTTATTGTGAGTCAGGCTGAACTGTGCTGGGGCTTTTGGGTAACGTTGCACAATGTATATAGTCCACATGCTCTGAACAACCAATCAGGTTGAACCCACTATTCCCGCCATGTTAACTGCTGCCAGGACTGGAGACATCCTGTCTGGTTTGCTGGAGAACCGTTAGTTCTCCAGCAGCACACATGATTAAACCCCCAAAAGCTCAGTACATAACACCCCTCCCCCTTTTAAGAACAAATAATATAACCCATACAAGTTTAAAGAACTCACTTCACTCCCATCTCCAATATATGTGGATGTTTGACCCCATCCAAAATAATAACAAGTTTAAAGAACTCAACTCACTCCCAACTTCCAATATATAAGTGAATGGTTGACCCCATTCAAGGTAGTATATTCATAATGCGACCTTCTTGGATGTGTTATGCACAAACTGCATGCAATGAGACTAATGACAGTTTTGCTGTTCTGCCAGTAGTGTTGCAGTACCAAACAGTACCTTACAATAACTACAAAGAGATTAAAGAACGTCTCACTGAAAAAACCCCGCCCTCTGTTAATCCCCTTTCAGTATGCAGTGCAACACAAATCGTGTATTGATTAACAGAAGAATCAAAATGATATTTAAATGAGCGGGCATGCCTTAGAACTGGTAATCATTTTACACGATACGTTGTCCTTTATTTAACAACATAGTCTGTGAGGTATGCAGGAGGCTTGTGTGGACATGAGGAATGTCTTGGGGTTCCACGCACTTTGTGGTCTACCAACTTGTCCGGCATTCCATGCGAATTCATGTTCTCCTGTGCTGTAGAGTCTGAGGAAGGAGAACTGCTCTGGCTAGCCTCTCCAGGTTGGCCCACCCCAGAGTCAAGACTTGGAGCAGAGTGAGCACAGCAGTCACTAATGCTTGGCTGATCCGACTGATCAGGGGTTCCATGTTGCACCTCGGCATTGCCTTGGTCCTCCTCGGACTCAAAGTCTATTGTGTGTTGAAAATACTGGTGGTACGGGTGACAGCTAGCTTGTGTGCCAGCTGGAGAACTACAGGAGGGACTTGTGCCAAAGTTCTCACTTAGTGACCATTCTGGAAACCTCTTCCTTAACTGGTCAACATGTCGTCTGACCAGTCGCCCTCCCTCCACCCCTACTGTGTAAGATAGGGGACCAGTTTTGTCAATCACCTGTCCCGGTACCCACAAGTGTCCAGGCCCATAATTTCTGGCCCAGACCAAATCACCAGTCTGTAGCCCCCTGGGTGGTTTGGGTTGAGCAGTATCTGATGCCACTCTGTCTGAATGAAGTCTGTCCAGTTTAGTAATGAGGCGTCTACCCCAATGAAGCTCCGCCAGGCTTTTACCTGTGGCTGTACAGGGTGTAGAGTGTTGGCAGAGTAAAAAGTCTGCTAGTCTATGATGCCAGTCACCTGTGATGATGCGCTTGAGGGTGTCCTTGGTTGTCCTCACCATCCGTTCAGCTTGCCCATTCGACGATGGATGGAATGGAGCAGATGTGGCATGTCTGATTAGGTTCGCTCTGAGGAATGCCTGAAACTCAGCAGCAGTAAATTGAGCCCCATTATCAGAAACCATGACATCAGGTAGCCCATGTGTAGCAAAGTTTTCTCAACACCTGGATGGTCCTAGCAGTAGTCATATTGGGAACTGGAATTACTTCCAGCCATTTTGAGTGGCTATCCACTACTACCAAGAAGAGCTGTCCTTGAAAAGGCCCAGCATAGTCAATATGAATCCTGGACCAGGGAGTATGAGTCTCCTCCCATCTATGGACAGGTGCTTGGGGCATTTCAGGCCTTGACCTTTGGCAGATATAGCACCTGTGTACTTGCTCCTCAACAGCCTTATCTAAACCTGGCCACCAAAGGTAGCTTCTAGCTAGTGCTTTCATGCGCACTATGCCTGGGTGTCCTTCATGTAAGGACTGCAATACTCTATCTCTTAATACTGAGGGAATAATGACTCTGTTTCCCCAAAACAAAAACATCCTTTATGTACAGATAATTCATGCCTTCTAACAAAGTAACTTTGGAATTCAGGGCCTGGACCTTTCTCTAACCATCCTGTGAATACCCAAGACAATACTCTGCTCAGAATCCTATCTGTGGCCATTTCTACAGCAATGTCCCCAGCATGGAGGGGGAATTCAGGAAAATATTGTATGGATAATATTCATGCAGCAGGAGCTGGGTCAGGATCTATAAGTGGCAGTGGTAGTCTACTGAGGCCATCTGCATGGCCCATTTCCTTCCCAGGTTTGTGAATTAACTTGAATTTATAAGCAGACAAAAATATAGACCACCTGAGCATCCTTGGGGATAAAATGTGGGGGGTTTGTTTATCTATTGTAAATAATCCCAAAAGGGGCTTGTGATCAGTGTACACAGTGAAATTTCTTCCATATAAATAATCATGGAATTTTTTGACCCCAGCCACTATGGCTAAGGCTTCCTTATCAATTTGTGCATAATTGCGTTCAGCTGCAGAACTTGTTCCCCATTCTTTTCTATGTGACTTAAAACTGCCCCCACCCCATAAGGAGATGCATCACATGCAAGACATACAGGTTTAGACTCTATGTAATGAGTGACTGTGGATTTTTCTGATAAGAGGGCCTTAAGGTCTTGAAAACTCTTTTCATGTATACTGGTCCATTGCCATACAGATTTCTTATCAAGTAGCCTGTGGAGGAGCTCTGCTATAGCTGTCTTATGAGGTAGAAATGTGGGATAAAAGTTCAGTAAACCCAAAAATGCTTGTAATTCTGCTTTGGTTTTGGGACTAGGAGCCATTTTGATGGCCTTTACCTTTGATTCTGTGGGGTGGATTCCACTGGCATCGATACAGAACCCCAAAAATTCCTTTGATGAGACCCCAATACTACATTTATTCTTTTTTAGTTTAAGGCCTGCATCGTGAAGTCTTTGTAAGACAGCCCTGAGCCTATTTGCTAATACTTCTGTGGATTCTCCGGCAATGAGAACATCATCAAAATACGGGCAAACACCTTGAATGCCCTTGAGGGTGCGTTCCATGATTCCTTGGAATATCCCTGGTGCTACGCTTACGCCAAACTGCAACCGTTTGACTTTGAAAGCTCCTCTATGTGTCACTATTGTTTGGGCCACTGCTGTGGCCTCATCTACTGGCAGTTGTTGATACGCTTGCACTAAATCGAGCTTAGCGAAAATGGCACCCCCTTGCAAAGAGGCTAGAATATGGCTGACTATCGGAACCGGGTAGGCATGCTGGTTTAAAGCTTTGTTTAGGGTACATTTGTAGTCCACACAAATGCGAACCTCCCCGTTTGGTTTAAGTGGGGTGACGATAGGGGTCTCCCACTCTCCCCCTTCAACAGCTTGTAACAACCCTTGTTCTACTAATTTACCAATTTCCGAATCAATTTTATGCTTTAATGCAAAAGGAACTCTGCGCGGTTTGACTCTGATCGGTATTACATTGGGGTCTAATTTAAATGAAATAGGTGGGCCTGTATACATTCCTAATTTAGAATCGAACACATCTGAGTATTCTTCACAGGCAGCTCTGAGGTCAGTACTCTGCATTCGGTTGATGCCTGTTATCTGAATTCCTAAAGCCTCAAACCAATCAAGTCCTATAAGACTTGTTCTTTGACCCTCTCCTACTACGACATCCAGGTGCCCCGAAAACCCTTTAAATTTTACTGATAGGGTGGCCTCCCCCTTAATTTTAACTTGGGTGTTCTGGAAGTCGGTTAAGATAATGCTCGAGGGCTTCAATTTAACCCACTGATGGCTGCGTTTGCAGACATATTTGAATGTCTCATGAGAAATGATTGAGACTGCTGAACCGGAGTCCAATTCCATTTTTCATGGAATGCCTTGTAGTTCAATGGAGAGCTTAAGTTTAGATTTAAGGGGACGATGAGCCCCTGTGTGGCAAATACTTCTCCGGCTTTTGAAAAACCCCACACTGGTTTGACCCAGGCCCCCGGTACCTCTCCTTGTCATTTCCCTCGACTGATGCTTGGGTTGTCCGTCTCTCTGGCGAGCCTGGCATACGACCGTGATGTGTCTGGTCCTCCCACAGGCCCTGCACGTGGCCATATGGAATCTGCAGTTTGCGCGGGAATGGTTGCCTCCGCACCCCATACATCTAGAGAAGAGAACTGCCCTGTAAGTGTTTTCTTTGTGTTGATTTTCGCATTCTTGTGCGCCCGGCTGCTTCTGTAGCTTGTCTATCTCCGTCTCTTCTTCTACTGCTGGTTCGCTGCCAAATTTAGTGACCTCATGGTGAACGGTTTCTTCGAACTTGAGAGGTTTGGCAGTTTGCACTACTTGCACGGCTCCTCCGGCTGCTTCGTCAGCCATTATTTCGTCTTGTGCCTCCGAGAATGTTAAATTGGGTCTGGTGAATAGTCTCTGTTGGAGGGCTTTGTCTCTGAGGCCACAAACGAGCCGATCCCTCAGGCGTTCTTCAAGGATTGAGAATTTGCAAAGATGCACGGCCTGGCATAGGCCCGCGATGTATTCTGATGCCATTTCTCCTGGACGTTGCACCCTCTGGTCAAACTTGAATCTCCACACCATTTCTGACATTTTTGGCTTAAAATGTCCGTTAAGTTTTTGTTTGAGGTCAGCATAGGATACTGTTTCGATTGGCGTGGGGGCAAACAGGTTTTCTGCGAGATCAAACGTTGCTGGCCCACAGACACATAGCAGCGTTGCAGCTTTGAGCCCATCTTCAGCTGTCTGGTTTGCCCTTAAGTAATTCTCGACTTGAGAGAGATACGATGGCCATTCTTCTGGGTGGCGAATGTTGAACTCCCTTAATTTGCCGATCTTTGGCATCTTGACTAATTCCTGCGTTTCTGATCCTGCTTCTTGAGCTCAGACGGGTGATTCTGAGCAAATGGCCACTAGCGTAGTTTGCTAGCCAGCTGAGGAAGAGTGGGGGGGGGGAAAGATGCCTCTTTCCACCAGCACGTAAAGCCGACCCCTCATGAGTTCAGCTCTTTAAGGTGAAGCAGGATCCCATCCTCATTGCCACTGTTGTGTTGTGGGTTCTGAAGAGCAGGAAAGACGCCAGGCAAATGAGTACAGAAGAATCATAGCTTTATTGTGAGTCAGGCTGAACTGTACTGGGACCTTGGGTAACGTTGCACAATATATATAGTCCACATGCTCTGAACAACCAATCAGGTTGAACCCATTATTCCTGCCATGTTAACTGCTGCCAGGACTGGAGACGCCCTGTCTGGTTTGCTGGAGAACCGTTAGTTCTCCAGCAGCACACGTGATTAAACCCCCAAAAGCTCAGTACACAACACTACATATTGCCATATATTTTAGCACTGATTCAGAAACACAAGAAGAACTTTACTGGAACGGGTCAAAGGTCCATCTCGAATAGCATTCATCAAGCTTTGCAATATATCCAAGTTCCCCTGTTCTCCAGTCTTGAAATGAATTGCAATTTAAAAAATGGAATTGATTAAAATGAATAATGAAATACGACGAATAAAAAAATGAAAATCACTGGAAAGGAAAGCAAAAGCAAAAGAAATATTTCCTCTATTAGATTTCTTTCAGGGAAACCCCAGGTGAAAGGATTGGTGCTGCATATTGAAAGAACAAAATGGTTGCACTCCTGAATTTCATACAAAGACTTTCTAGAGAAGGGCCCATCAGAAAGAGGACCCACCTCACCTGAAAATAACCTCAAGATGGTGTTGACCGCAGGGTTTCTTAATGCCTGAAAAATCTTAATGCCTGACAATTTCTCTGCTGCCTCATATGTCAGAACACAACCTCAGGCCTGACTTGGGAGATAATTGGCATACAGGGTTGCTGTTTGACCAGAATTGTAACCTGCAGAGGTGAGGTGCCTCACTTAAGCACCCCATCTATGCATTCAGCATCCCAAGATTCCTATTCAAGGGAGACAGGAGAATGGGGGGGGGTGTTCCTGCTTTTTGCATTGCCCTCTCAGGGGCCAGGGGTCCTTTGTGTCCACCATGTGCTCCATATGATTGAGAACCTGATCTCAGATGATCTATATCAGGGGTCTTCAAACTTGGCCCTTTTATGACTTGTAGACTTCAACTCCCAGAATTCCTCAGCCAGCATGCCTAGCTGAGGAATTCTGGGAGTTGAAGTCCACAAGTCATAGAAGGGCCAAGTTTGAAGATCTCTGATCTATATATTTGCTTTAAGCAACCAGAGGGCAGAAGATACTATTGAGCTTGCTTTGGGCCTCAGCACTCAAGTAAAAAAAAAGAGAATAGCTATCTTAGTGTTCCTCCTCCCTTTTCTTCCCCTGACCTCTTCATACAAACTTGGAAACAAAATTATCTAGAAAAAATGAATAGGAATTAGTTGCTTACATAGGAATAACACTAATCATTTTCTGTAGTGCTGATCTTAGCACAGATATTAACATAGTAGATTCAAGTTTAATTATATTATTATGTGCTGTGTGCAAATGCAACCCACAGGGGGGAAAAATGACCAGATCTCACATTTTCCATAATCAAATAATAATAATAATAATAATAATAATAATAATAATAATAATAATAATAATAATAATAATAATAATAATAATAATAATAATGCAGATGCTTTTGTTTTAAATCTCTGGTAAGTCCAGATCACACAGGGAGATGATATACTAACCCTCATCCAGTTCAAGACAGAAATAATATTAAATTAGATTTGGAATTTAATTTATAGAAATGCTTAAACTAGCATAACATGATTTATTGGTCCACTTTCGAGAGTTTATTGCCAAATCTTGTTGAATTAAGATGACAATGAAGTGGCTGAGCTGATACAATGTGCTCCTGAGTGAAAAGCATGTCCGCAGAAGTGGCACAATTTCATGTAGTGGATTTTGATAAGCTTTCAGAGTGAGACACTTACTGAGATACAAGAACTTCTAAAGAGGTAAAGCAAGCACTTTATTGTAGAGAAAATGCAAGTTTGATAACCTTACAATTTAATGCAGAATGTCACCCTTTAAAAAAAGGGTGTTTCAATTGCACTTTGTAGCCACCATCTTATATTGCTTTGGTTTTTTTTTTACCTTTGTGAGGGGTTTCTTTGGGAAAATACTACACACCACAAACAGATTGTTATTTTTCCTCTGTTCCCAGGAACGTTATTATTGTATAAAAAGTTTAACCAATTTATTTCCTAACTTCTAACTTAAGACTTACCACTAAACCTATATACTATGCTATACTCCATTTAAACTAAAGTCTATGTCTGTGTGGTTATCTAATTCCTAAAGAGTCTTATAATCAGCTTGTCAAGCCCTACGGGCTCGACACTTCAGAGGGAGCCAGGGGAGCACGATTTCAGATGCCCACGCAACACCGAGAGCCCAGCCGCGCCCACACGTACCAGCTGTCCAGCGGGCGAGCGCCGGACCTGCGGCCGTGTCTACAGCTGTGCAGCGGCCGGAGGAGATTGTGAGCGGCCACAGGGAAGTCACGCCGGTGCAGACAGCCGGGAGGCAGACCGCGTCGGCACGGACAGCTGGAGGGCGGCCGGAAGCGGTTACCGGGGCCCGTGCAGTTTGAACAGCTGGGAGGCGGCCGGAGACAACCACCGACGGTCGCGCGGCTCGGCCAGCTTAGCGGCGGCCCGGAACAGCTCGCTCCGCTGAGAGGCGGTCGGGGACAAGCACCGGCGGTCGCGAGGCTCGGCCAGCTGAGTGGCGGCCCGGAACAGCTCGCTCAGCTGAGAGGCGGTCAGGGACAAGCACCAGCAGTCGCGAGGCTCGGCCAGCTGAGCGGCAGCCCGGAACAGCTACGGACGACCGCGGAAGCTGCACGGGACTTTGTGGGGCTGACGACGGCCTGGCGGCTGTGGCCATGGGCGCATGCCTCGCGGACCCGGTGGCTGTTGCTGCGTGCAAGCCGGCAGCGATGCGGGGCACTGAACAGCTGCGCCCAGACTTTGGGGGCTGCCAGGGGGCCATGGGTGTGGCGCAGGGAGTTGCAGTGGTGGCGGGGAGCACGCTCAGGGCCTTAGGAGGGAGGTGGGCTTGTACTTTTCTTCACACTGGGAATCTCGGTGCTCGTGGAGGGGGCTGGGCGTGGGTTGACGGAGTAGGGGGCTGGAGTATTTACGCAGGCCAGGCGGATGCTGGTCTACGCGGGGAAGGGGTGGGGCCTAAGGGTGGGGCTGCTACCTAGTTACAGGCACGGGATAAAAGGCGCGTTGGGGCATGCGGCTCTCAACGCTGACTTTGTATTTGCATGGATATCCTGAGAGTAAAGGTTTTCTTGCAGTCAACCGTGCTACGTCGTCGTTCTTCAGGCGTGCGTTCCCCGGCGTAGACGTTTTGTTTGACAGTAAGTCAGCGTTCACTCATCACAGCGCTCCTTGTTGTTGTGCTCCTGACTCCAGCGTGCCAACATGGCTGAGGGGACTCAAGGTGGTGTGCCTGTGGCAGGGGGGGAAGAGCCAACAGGGGTTGCTGTGCCCCTTGAGGTGGGGGAATTGGGAGAGGCTCCACCGGTGGTCCGGCCCAAGGTCCGGGACCCTTGTCCAGCACCAAAAGGCGCCGAGGCCCCAGAGACAGCTGTCCAGGAGAAGCCTGGGGAGTGGTGGCTCAGCCCAGTCTTGAGCCAGACGGTGGCTGGACGGGACCAACCATCAAGGCAGAAGGGGTCTCTGTGGGAATGGAGGGAGCGTCGTGCCACTGACGAGGGAGGAGAGGAGTGGAGTTACACCACGGCACCTGGCAGCTATACTATGGATGTCTTGAGAGACCATTTTGGAGAGCCTCGGCCATGGACCCCCACTGACTCCAACTTGGAGACCGGCAGATGGACACAAACCAGGACTGACCCGGAGCGCAGGAGCCAGACCCGGTTCCGTTTGGCGAGCCCCCGCTTCCGGGCTCCACAGGCCCCTGGTACCCCGCAGGTCCCTAGTCCTCCACCGCCGGGGCTGGCAGCTGCTCCTGACCTGGGGCTCGCAGGGCCTGGTGGTACACGGCCGGGTGGTACTGTCCCAGCAGGGGCGCTGGGGTGGCCGCAACCAGGAATTGCACAGGGACCAGGAGGCCCGGCAGGGCCATGGGGAGGACTCGCAGCCTGGGGGCCACCGCCGCTGCCCGTGACCTTCGACGGCAACCCTGATCGTCTGGCCCTGTTCATCGGACAAGCCATCCATCATCTGGACAGGTATGGTCCTATGTACGCGTCCCAGTGGGTGATGGTGATGGCTGTCACTACGGCGTTACAAGGGGAGGCAGCAGCATGGGTGGCGAACCTCTATGGCGACCGTGCCCGTGAGCTGGGCAACGTCGGCCTCTTCCTTGAGGCTCTGCGCGTGCGGTTCGAGGACATGACGCGCACACAACGGGCGGAGGCTGAGATCATAGGCCTGCAGCAGAACGGCCATCCGGCTACGGCGTACGTGCAGGATTTTAGAGGGGTGGCCGGCAGGCTCAGTTCATGGCCAGAGAGGATGCTAATCCACCATTTCCGGGCCGGGTTGGACGAATATCTCCTACGGGCCTGCATCGTCCGCGGAATCCCTCCCAGGCTCCAAGAGTGGCTGCGGGTAGCGGTCGAGCTGGACGTGGGCTTGCAGGTTTGCCAACGCCGCGTGCGGGCCACAGGGGACCCCCGACAGGCCCCGCCGAGGCCGCAGGGCCAGGCTCAGAAGCCGGCACCACCATCGCCGGGCCCCACCGTTCAACCGTCACGGTCCGCTCTCCGCTGCTTTCGGTGCGATCGGCCAGGGCACCGCGTGGCCGCCTGCCCTATACCCGCATCCCGGGTGGTCGCAGCAGCAACCCCGGCAAGGGGCGCAAACCCCGGGTGCTTTGCGGAGCGTTCTCGGGCTTCTCGTCAGGCTGTGGATGCAACACCAGGGGGAAGCGGCCAGACAGAGGGAGACAGTGCAATCGACGTGGACGTGGAGGTCTATGAGCGTGGTGATAGGCCTGAGGAGGACCCCATGGTAAGTGCTCCGATTAGCCCATTCACAGTCCCAGTTATGTTGACAAACCCCACCACGGGGGAGGTGATGGGGTTCAGGGCTTTAATCGACTCTGGTAGCACGAGGTGTCTCATTAGCCGGAAGGTGGTGGCCAAACTGGGTGTTGGGGTGGTGCGGCTAAAGCATCCGATACGTTTCCAGCAGGCGGATGGGTCTCTTCTGGGGGGGGGTGCCCATCACACACATCACGGAACTCACACGGCTGGACATGGGGGAGCACTGGGAACGGTTGCGGTTCATTGTGGTGCCCTCCATGACAGAGGAGGTGATCTTGGGACTGGCATGGCTGGACAGGTGGGGGCCGACCATCTGGTGGGAGGGGGGTTGTCGGCACCTTCGCCTGGGGATTGGGCCCCAGCCCCCTGATCATGAACACCCGGGGACGCCCGGCTCGCCAGGGAGGGCAGAGGAGAGCTGCAGAGCCGGGGCAGAGGTACAAGTGCCGCCAGAATACGCCGAATTCCTCGAAGTGTTCAGTGAGCAGGAATGTGATCTCCTGCCTCCCCATCGGGCTACGGACTGCGCGATCGAGTTGGAGCCGGGGGTCAAGCTTCCCAAGCCCCGGATGTACGCTATGGCACCACGGGAGATGTCGGAACTCCGGAGCTACATTGACAAAAACCTTGCACGGGGGTTCATACAACCCGCGCATTCGCGGATGGCAGCACCCGTACTCTTTAGGGAGAAGAAGGACGGGGGACTGCGTCTCTGTGTGGACTATCGGGGCGGTCAACGCAGTGTGTGTTGAGCATTTGTACCCACTGCCCTTGATGAAGGACTTGTTGTCCCACCTGGCCAAAGGGAAGGTGTTCACCCGTTTGGACTTACGTGAAGCTTATTATCGGGTGCATATCAAGAGGGGAGATGAGTGGAAAACGGCGTTTAACTGCCCTCTTGGCAGTTACCAGTTTCGTGTAATGCCGTTCGGTCTCCAGGGGGCCCCCACCGTGTTCATGCAATTGATAAACCAGGTGCTGCATGAACACCTGTACAGGGGGGTGCTCGTGTACCTGGATGACATCCTGATTTACACGGAGACGATGGACCAACACGTTACCCTCGTACGGCAAGTTTTACGGAAGCTTCTTGACGCACGGCTTTACGTGAAACTGTCGAAATACGAGTTCCACGCTTCTCGTCTGGATTACCTGGGCTATCGGGTCTCGGCGGCTGGGATCGCGATGGACCCAAAGAAGGTGGAGGCCATACTGCAGTGGCAAGCTCCGGGAACCAGATGACAGTTACAGAGCTTCCTGGGGTTTGCCAACTTTTATCGTCAATTTATACCATCATTCGCTGCAGTAGCTCTTCCGCTGACAGACCTACTTAAAACCAAGAAGTTGGCGGTGAAACCATGACCGGGGTTGCGTGTAGCGTGGACCACAGATTGTCAGCGGGCGTTTGAGACCCTGAAAGAGCTGTTCACTCGAGAACCCATACTTTTACATCCCGACCCAGTGGCGCCGTACGTCGTGCAAGCGGATGCTAGTGACGTGGCAGTTGGGGCTGTTCTTTTACAACGCAACAGCAAAGACGCGTTGCAACCTTGTGCCTACGCGTCAAAAAAGCTATCGACCACTGAACGCGCCTGGGCTATCTGGGAAAAAGAGGCCTATGCTGTTCGGTGGGCGTTGGAGACGTGGCGGCACCTTCTGGAGGGGGTGGAGAAGCCCTTCGAGGTGTGGACAGACCACAGAAACCTGGAAGCTCTACAGTCACCGCGGAAATTGGCCCCTAAACACGTGCGGTGGGCCCTGTATTTTAAGCGGTTCAGGTTTACTCTGAAATATGTTCCAGGGGGGAAAAATTTCCTGGCAGACGCCCTCTCACGCCTTCCGCAATATGACAACCAGCGGGAGGAGGTGGTACAGGCCCTTATCCCTCCTCACGGGCCAGAGGCGATACGGGCTGTACAGGGCAAGGTTGTTGATGACCTCGTACAGCGTCTGAAGGCGGCTCTTGTGGGAGACAGCTGGTTACAGCAGCATCCGCGGCTCCTGACTCGACAGGATGACCTGGCATGGTACGGAAGCAGGATATACGTGCCGCAGGCCCTGCGTGAGGTGGTGCTTTATAGATGCCATGACGCCAAGCAGGCTGGCCACCTCGGGTTTCTAAAGACCCTGCACCTCGCCCGGCGCCAGTTCTGGTGGCCCGGCATGAGGCGGCAGGTCGAGGATTATGTCCGGCGTTGCCACACATGTGCTAGGGCCAAACCCCAACCCGGGAAGCCAGCGGGGCTATTGCAGGCAGTGGCGGACCCCAGCCGGCCGTGGCAGGACATAGGGATGGACTTCATCGTGGACCTGCCAGAGAGCCGAGGGTACACTGTCATCTGGACCGTGATCGACCTTTTCTCCAAACAAGCTCATTTTGTCCCGTTGAGAGGCTTGCCTTCGGCCCGGCGCTTGGCCTGGCTGTTCATAACACACGTGTATCGCTTACACGGGGCGCCTAGGCGCGTTATCTCGGACCGGGGTGTGCAGTTCACCGCCAGGTTTTGGCGTGAGTTTCTCCGGTTTGTAGGATCGTCCCAGGGACTGAGCTCGTGGTACCATCCCTGCACTAACGGGGCTGCTGAACGGGCCAACGCTGCAGTAGAACAATATTTGCGTAGCTACGTCTCGTACCAGCAGTCAGATTGGGCGGACCTACTGCCGTTCGCGGAGGTTGCCCACAACAACGCGGTACACAGTAGCACTGGCCTTCCACCATACACAGTGGTGTCGGGCTACGCCTTCCCTCCCATCCCCGAGTGCGACCAGGAAGCGACCTCCCCTTGCCAGCCACGGGAGTGGATGCTGCAAGTCAGGAAGGCGTGGACAGCAACCAAGAAGGCACTGGACAAACAGGCCAGCGTTGCAAAGGCTCAAGCGGATAAGAAGCGCCAGCCGTTCTACACCCCAGGGGTTGGAGATTGGGTGTATCTGTCCACGAAGTACCTGCGGCTGCAGATACCCAGCAAGAAACTAGGCCCTAAATACATAGGCCCCTTTCAGGTTACCCACGTCATCAACCGGGTCACAGTGCGCCTCAGACTGCCCAAGTTCCTTGGCAGGGTGCACCCCGTGTTTCACGGGAGCCTGTTGAAACCAGCTCCTGTCCCTGTCTGGGGGAGTCAGTGGGCCCGGGGCCTGTGGGGGATGGGCAGTACGAAATACAGGAGATTCTGGATTCCAGAGTGCGGAGGGGGCGGCTGCAGTACCTAGTACTATGGAAGGGGTATCCAGCTACAGAGGCGTCGTGGGTGGCAGAGTCAAATGTTCAGGCCCCTCGGCTGGTTAGGGCTTTTCACCAATCGCACCCCAGTAAACCCTCGGGAGGGGGTCGGGGGGAATCTGCTGCTCTTCCTGGTGCATGTATAAATTCTGTGTCTTGCCTTCCAGGAGGAGCCTTGGTAAGGGGGGCCGACTGTCAAGCCCTACGGGCTCGACACTTCAGAGGGAGCCAGGGGAGCACGATTTCAGACGCCCGCGCAACACCGAGAGCCCAGCCGCGCCCACACGTACCAGCTGTCCGGCGGGCGAGCGCCGGACCTGCGGCCGTGTCTACAGCTCTGCAGCGGCCGGAGGCGATTGTGAGTGGCCACAGGGAAGCCACGCCGGTGCAGACAGCCGGGAGGCAGACCGCGTCGGCATGGACAGCTGGAGGGCGGCCGGAAGCGGTTACCGGGGCCCGTGCAGTTCGAACAGCTGGGAGGCGGCCGGAGACAACCACCGACGGTCGCGCGGCTCGGCCAGCTGAGCGGCGGCCCGGAACAGCTCGCTCCGCTGAGAGGCGGTCGGGGACAAGCACCGGCGGTCGCGAGGCTCGGCCAGCTGAGCGGCGGCCCGGAACAGCTCGCTCAGCTGAGAGGCGGTCGGGGACAAGCACCGGCGGTCGCGAGGCTCGGCCAGCTGAGCGGCGGCCCGGAACAGCTACGGACGACCGCGGAAGCTGCACGAGACTTTGTGGGGCTGACGACAGCCTGGCGGCTGTGGCCATGGGCGCATGCCTCGCGGACCCGGTGGCTTTTGCTGCGTGCAAGCCGGCAGCGACGCGGGGCACTGAACAGCTGCGCCCGGACTTTGGGGGCTGCCAGGGGGCCATGGGTGTGGCACAGGGAGTTGCAGTGGTGGCGGGGAGCACGCTCGGGGCCTTAGGAGGGAGGTGGGCTTGTACTTTTCTTCACACTGGGAATCTCGGTGCCGGTGGAGGGGGCTGGGCGTGGGTTGACGGAGTAGGGGGGTGGAGTATTTACGCAGGCCAGGCGGATGCTGGTCTGCGCGGGGAAGGGGTGGGGCCTAAGGGTGGGGCTGCTACCTAGTTACAGGCACGGGATAAAAGGCGCATTGGGGCATGCGGCTCTCAACGCTGACTTTGTATTTGCATGGATATCCTGAGAGTAAAGGTTTTCTTGCAGTCAACCGTGCTACGTCGTCGTTCTTCAGGCGTGCGTTCCCCGGCGTAGACGTTTTGTTTGACACAGCTGTTTTCTCCTTTATTGCTTGAACTACAAGTAAGTCATGACTGGAGGAACTAATTCTACTTTACTGTAAGGTTGCATTAATAGAACATTGCAAGTCTGACGTATATTTCTCTCCCCCACTTGCCTTTGCAGCCCAAGAAATGAGGGAGATCCCTTCTGAGCCTCGTGACCCACCCACATTCCTGCTACAGGCTAAGTTGTCTTTTATCTGACTGTTCCCTTGGCTGAATCTTTTTGGCTTCTGGCCCAAGGTCATTTCCGCATACCATTACAGATCTTCCCAAGCCTTTTAGTCTGTGTTTGGGGTGCATGGGTGATGGGGGGTGGGGAATAAGCTGATGGCTGGCTGTGGACCCTCAGGATCTCTGCTTCTGGCCTTGGCTTCACCTTTCAGCATTTCTGCCTTGGGTTTGCTGGAGTCCAGCCTATTCCTCTTTCACCTTCAGTCCCCTACTGAGCTGTACCTTACCCAGACAGCTGCTCCAGTCCCCTGGCTGCAAATTCTTCCTCTAACAGACAGCCACAGTCAAGGATTGTCCATGTTTCCTCAATAATTGGAAACCAGATGTAGCCAAGTGCTTTACCACCTTAAAATCCCAGGAGAAAAACCAAATGGAAGGAAGAGCTCATGCTTGTAGAGACCTCTAGTTTATTGCCTGAATTTTTCTCAACACTCTTTTGAATCCCACAACTTCCATATAATGACATGAGTAGGGATCCAGGAAAAAGACACAGGGCAATCCAGGGCTATCCCCTTGAACTGTAAGCTTAGACTTTACCCAGGATTCAGGCTCCTTTGATCCCAACAGATTTCTCTCTCTCTCTCTCACACACACACACACACTCTTTTTGTTTACCCTGAATCTTGGCACAGAAGAGTTTTGGTTTCAGGATTCACACAACATGTGTTATGCAGGCACTGTAGCTTTATAAGCATAAATTCTTCTGCACATCAGATGCAGAAGTGTCAATTGGCAAACAAACATATCCACACTCCTTATCAGGCAATACAACAATACTTTGATGGCAGGGGAAATTTCTAAGCCCCCAATACACAGAAATCTGTAGAGGAGTTGGGGCACATGGTACAAGATGTGCATGCCTGCCTTGCTCAACTCAATCTTCATATAGATAGGCCTAACACTTACAGAAGGCCATGTCCATGCTCATGCACACACACACACACACACACACACACACACACACACACACACACTATAACTGTAATTCCAAAAAACCTTTTTTTGTAACTGGCATGATAATATCACTAACATAGAATCAATACAAATACAGGACTTAGAAAGTGGATTTTTGTCAGCCCTTACACAAGGATTCCATGATGTAGTTAATAATTTGCAATAATCCAAATGTTATCTTTACGTTTCTTTCCTTTACCTTAGCCTAGGAAGCTTCTATCAAGATTAACATTTGATCCTTGGAATCTTATTGTCACAAATAAGACATACGCCGATAGGATACTAGAGAAAAACCTAGACACAACCACCTCGGTTTCTTCTTCAAAATCTCCAAGGACAGCCTGCTGGAGGACTTAGCCATGTCATTTTCATTGTCGGAGCTCAGCTGCTGGCCCTGAGATGCAATGGCAGGAGGCTGTTTTTGCACTGTACATATCAAAGGACACTACAAAGCTTTATAAAACGAACACAGATTATGCAGCCCTGTCTCTAAGTGTCTAGGACAACATAATCTTTTACAACAGAAAAATGCATGGTTTACTTTGAACAATTCAGAAAAGTGTAGACCCTCCACAAATAAAAGAATTGAAACCTATCAAGGATAGAAAACAAGGAGTCATCTCTTGTCCTGTCCTAACTTGAATATCTCTTCACTCTTCTCTGACTGTGGTCACACGACATATCAAACCACAAGGTAGCCACCACATTTTAGTCTGTCTTCTTCTAAGGTTAATTATTTTTCTTAGCATGTTGCATGAATTGCGCAATTAACGATATGCAGGCAAGTAAGTCATGAATAAGTGCGTTGTACAAACACAGACTTGTATCTTTCACATCATGGTATCCCTGTTTTTTTCTTGGATAGTTTTCACTGGTCTGTCTTTCATTTGGAATAAAGTTTTGTATACACTGGGTCATATTCTTTTTTTCTTATCCAAATTATCGTAAGGAGCAACTTTCAGAGTTTCCTGATTCCCTTTTTCTTCAATGCTACCACTTTCCCAAATCAGCTACTGCTGTTATCTGAAGAAGACCCATACTAAGGAGGTGACACAGGAAATTCACTTTGTTTCATTGTGATAGCAATTGGCAAAGAAACAGATCTTTAGGGTGCCATTGGCTAGCCCAGTTCCTTGTTGCAGTAAAGAATTGATGAGCAATAGCAACAACACTTAGGCGTATATACCACTTCATAGTGCTTTACAGTCCTCTCTAAGCAGTTTACCAACCTTGGAAGGATGGAAAGCTGAGTCAACATTGAACCGATCAGGATCAAACTGCTGGCAGTCAGCAGAGTAAAAGCATGCAACAATGCATTCCAACCACTGCACCATCAGATCACAAACATAATCCCATCTTTCTCCAACACATTCTAGAGGGCATCATCTTGCTAGCTACGGAAGTCACACAGTTTGCCATGCGTTCAACTCACACTATTTCTTTAGTAACTCCGAGATCAAAGAGAGTCCAACATAATTACTTAAGCAGAAAAAGAGTTGGCCAGATTCATGCATTTGCAAAGACATGCTAAGACTTTGGTCTTGAAATGCTGCAATATTTGTTCAATAAAGTTTGAAGGACTTGCAAGACTGGTTCACCATGTCTTGCCTAGGATAATGTCCACAGCAGATTGTTTGATCCAAATGAAGTTTGAGAAAACCTTAGGCCTTGTGTGGAAGATATGGTCCATTCCAGGATTCCAGAATGCCAGGGCAAAGTCTGTTAACAGCTGTATGCAAACAATGAAAGACTGAAAAAAAAATCCAGATCTTTTAAGCTTGAAATGAGGCCAGATACTTATTTCTAAGAACCCTTAGCCTATGAAAGTTACACATTGCTCTCCTGAGCAGGAAAAAAATATTAATAATCATTTATGCTTTGATGCATCTGCATATTATCTTTGTCTACTGGAGCCATTTGCAGATTTACTATGTTCAGAATATGTGATAGCTGTTACTGCTGCTTCTGTCTTTTGCTCCCTCTGAATGGGTTAAACAAGGCCGGGGAACACTCCACATCTTCCCATGTTGGCTACCGTGATTTTGATCAGGATTGCAACCCAGGTGATTGGAGAACCAAAGTCCACCATTCATTAGCAGGACAATGGGAAATAAATAATAGTATTCATGGAGATTGATTTGGGTCTTGCACATCTCCATTGGTTGTTTTCATTTTGAACTACCAGCTTTCAATAGCTGGTGAAGGGAATGTGCTTATTTAATTATTTAATTTAAAAGATTTGCATGGCTGACCATCTTGAAACAACTCTGGGTAGCTCACAAGAACAATAAAGCTAGGAAAACCATAAAACCATACTATATGAATTCATAGCTGTTTTTTTTCTGCTTTACAGTTTCAACCATTCATTTTAGAACCCTGAATTCTAAGTAAGTATGATTATTGGTCTCCAAATCTATAAGAAGATTTCAGTCCTGATCATTTTTATTATTTGCTATTAATCCAAACGTATTTGCATCCCGTTTCTAATATAGCCACAGATGTTAGCGTTCGCTTACAAATGATAAAGTAAGATTATTTTCTGTCTCTCTTACAATATTTTATCATCGTCTCACTCAGGCTACAGCTTGCAACCTAATAGATACTCGTTCATAATTAACCAACTGATCGATGGGAAAAGGGAGGCATCTTTTCCTAGGCTAACAAAACCACCATTCATTTACTGAGAGCCTATCAAAGAATAAATGGATTGTTAAACTAAATCACATCAACAGGTCTACATGGTTAACAAAAGCCAGAGGGGGAATTATTATATGTCACATTTCAACACGAATGCTCATTTTTCATAATTATCCTGCTCTTTTCTATTGTGCAGATATACTCCTACACAGAGAGGAATATGTGTTTCTTGTTGGTGCTATGCAATTCTGTGAAAGAGTTGTCAAACATTATGCATTCTGTGTCTACCAGCTTACAGAAAAGGACAACAAAGAGCCCAACCACTTACCATAGCAATGTCTTCTTCTTCTTCTTCTTCTTCTTCTTCTTCTTCTTCTTCTTCTTCTTCTTCTTCTTCTTCTTCTTCTTCTTCTTCTTCTTCTTCTTCTTCTTCTTCTTCTTCTTCTTCTTCTTCTTCTTCTTCTTCTTCTTCTTCTTCTTCTTCTTCTTCTTCTTCTTCTTCTTCATTATGGGAAACTATAGAGCTGTTCCCTCTCCACGCCCATTTCCTCTTCTGAACTTAATATTTCCAGCATTTAAAGGAAACATTTTTCACAACATAGAACTGCTAGTACCACAAGTAGCATATGCCGATATTATTACATCTTTGAGTTGTATCGTGTCTTTAAGTTACAACTGTTCTCAAAGTTACAAATGTGCGGGACCTACAACAGCTGCTCAAAATTCTAGCTATTACAGCACCCCCGTGGTTCTCTGAACAAAATGAAAGCACTTGGCAACAGGTTCACACTTACAATCAATTGCATCCTTCCATGGTCACGTGATTGCCATTTGCAACCTTTCCAGCCAGCTTCCCAAAAGCAAAGGCAATGGAGAAGCCAGCAGAGAGAGTCACAAGTTGCTGGGTAAGTCTCCCCTGCTCCTAGCCTTTCTTTGCTCACTCCCATGCACCACAACTTCCTTGTCCCCTTCATTCATACTCACTCTGCATGCTCGTCCCCCAGCCTCCCTGTACTCACGTACACTCCACACTCTCTCCCTGGTGTTCCTGTGCTCACAGACAACCTATACCATCTTTCCCTGGCCTCCTTACACTTGCATGCACACACATACCCCACACCATCTTTCCCCAGCCTTCCTAAGCTTGCACTGCACTGCAGTAACCCTGCTGTGCAGCTGGGCCTCCTCTATCCCCTACAGCCTTCCTGAATTCTTTACTTGGGACACCTTCTGCTTCTGCTTAACAACCCACATGTCTGGAGTTATGACGACAACCAGTCTAAGAGCAGAAACTGTCTAGATTTCCATCATTAAGCAATGGGATCATATGGTGTCATGCTTTATGACCACATCCCTTAACAATGGCAATTCTGGACCGAACTGCAGTTGTAACTCAAGGACTACCTGTTCTGTTGTTATCCCAAAATAGTCCATGGCAAGATGAAATCAATCCACTGCAGAATGAAGGGCTCTTCATTGAATGGATCATGATCTACCATGTTGGTCACATTAAGGTTGATAAAATATTTTTCGACTTCCCAGTCCAGGACTGAAAGAAAATCCCTACCCCAAAGTCACCCATCCAACATCTGTGCAAAGCTGGATTAGAACTCAAGTTTTTTCTGCCCCTAGACTAGTATTTAATCAGAATATCACCCTGGCTCTCACATATGCACCCATGTGTCATAGACCCTCTTTTGTTAGTTCTTAGCTACAATACAAATACACAGCATTATTCCTATACAGAACTTGCTATATAAAGTGTTAAATACGAAAATCCCCACGTTTATTTTTTATTTATTTTATTTTAATTCCATTTATATCCTGCCCTTCTCCGAAGACTCAGGGCGGCTTACAAGCTTAGCAGTAGCCTTCATTCTATGTATATGCCTGCTTATTAGGGCTTTCACATACACCCCAAGCGGCATTATTACAAAGTCAGCTTAATTGCCCCCAACAATCTGGGTCCTCATTTTACCTACCTCAGAAGGATGGAAGGCTGAGTCAACCTTGAGCCTGGTTGAAAATAACATTGTTTCATTTATATATGAAATAGCATTATTTTCGACATGGTTATTTTAAAACCAGTTTCTGGCGGATTGAAATGAAAAATTAGAAGCTGCGGTATCTATTATTATTGTAAGCTACACAAGCTGTTCTCTTCGTCTATTCCTTTTGTTGGGTAGACTGAAGTACATACAAGAATATTGACAATATCTGAATAATTACTTTCATTGTTCTAAAGAGGTGAATGCAACTACGGATGGAGAGATTGATTCATTACCAGCGGTACTGATAATTGCTTTCTATATAGAGACCCATTTTTCGCCATTCAGGTTTTGATCTTCCTCTGTTTGAAAACACTGGATTGATTCTGTGAAGTGATACTTAATGATGGAGGCCATGTTGTGCAGGTAGAAGCTCACAATTTCAACACCCAATCATTGACATAACCCAGGCTGGATTTTGAGAAGTTGCTACTTCAGAAGAATTACTTTAATATAATGTCCTAATGGAAAGGATCAAAATGCATTCTTATGAGGATACGCAAGTCCTTTTAGATTAGAACAGCCAGATGATAAACAACCAGCTGATAGAAAGTTCTACTCTCATGCTGAAATGCTGTTAGTGTCTTTCAGTCTTGGCAATGAAGCCAGGAGATGTGGTGTCAATGATGGACTGCTTAAGGCCACCTATTGGGTACCTGGACTCCTGTTCTCCTCCATCCATACCGGCAAGAGAAGTGGGAGAAGATATCTTTCTGGTTTTCCCCCCTGCTTCCTCTGCCACCATGCATGGATAAGAGGAGGGGAAGTGGGCTTTTTGGTGCCAATTCTCTGATTTCACAGAGTGATCCTTCTGTGGGATTGAGAACTGGCACTAAGAGAGATGCTTCCCTTTCTCTCCATTCCCCTCCTTAATTCAGAATAAACAGTCTGAATAAACAGTTGAGCTATAAAGTGGAAATCCTTTAACTTCCAGGAAGCAGAACTAATACTATTAAAGATGAATTCTTTTAAAGAATATGTAACACGTTTTTTTAAAAAATAATTTGTCCTTAATAGTACTACTTACGCATACCATATTTTGTCCCTCAGAATGCCTCTAACAGCATTCTGGACTCCCCTATGCTACTGCCAGATGGTATCTTCTGCCGAGGCTTTTGGCTTCTTTTAGCTAGCGGGAATTCAGATGGTACCTTCTAAAGCAGGGGTGTCAAACTCAGTTTCACTGAGGGCTGCATCAGCATTGTGGTTGCCCTCAGGGGGCCGGGTGGGTGTGGCCTGGGTGGGTGTGGCCTACTGGGTGGGTGTGGCTAAAGTGCGTATGACCTACTGGGTGGGCATGGCCAGCTCTACATCGTTCGCATCAAGGGTGCCTATGGGGGCCTGGGCAGGAGTGGGACAGATCTGAAGGTCTCTGGCGGAAGGAGGGTCTCTGGGCCAGGGCCAAGGCAGTGGGGGCTGTTCCCTCACTGTTTCCAGGATGGCTTCGCGGGCCACATGAAACCACTTTGCGGGCCTGATCTGGCCCCCGGGCCTTGTGTTTGACATGTCTGTTCTAAAGTGCTCTGCCATTCAAGGACTGCTGCTGCTTCCAACACCCCTCTCTACTAGCCCCTGGTCAACCCACACTGCCATTGCTGTTATTCCTTGAAGTCTTCAGCTACTCGGATGATCCTCTGTGGGCCAACTCTCCTTTTTCAGCTCTTCTCCCTCATTGTCTCTTGTGCTAAAGTAGGCCAAAGTCACTCCCTGCTGAAGCTAGCAGCATAGCAATTGTGCCTAACCCATCATGGGGGAAACTCATATGGGGAGCTATGTAGTACTAGACACACTAATATTAGAAAGCGTTCCGTGAAAGAACAAAGAGGTTGCTATTACACCTCGATACATACCGGATTTTGCATCAACACCAAAGAATGTGCAAACAGGTGTGAGACTGTGTTGCCTAAGGTTTATGTTGTAAGTCTTGCTGCAAAATCCTGGCTTGTTGGAAGGCTTTCTTGTTTGGAGGCCTCCATTTTGATGCATAGCTGTCTTCTCCAGTAATCTATGCTAAGGCTCAGTCAATTTTGCAGTGGAGGGTATGCATGAGGAATGGGTGTCATCTTTGTTGATTTGTTTGGGATCAGTGAGGCTTAACTATTGCTGTGTCCACCTTGTATCTTTGTAAAAGATCTTCTTCCCTTTCTCTAGAAGGTGGTTGTCTCTCCATACTGGCTGGGTGACAGGCATAAACCTGATAACTGGAGATCACAAAGGCTTTCTAGTTTGGAGCTAAATTCCAATATAACACCTCGCAGATCTTCTTTTAATTGTTCTCCTTTTCCAGCTCTCCTCCTACAATGCACTTTCTCTTCCTTCTCCCAATTCCAATGACAATACCCTAGAAGTTTGAAGGAGCTCTCTTTAAAAGGTTGGTCCACTTTACTATGGGTGCAAAGTCTTGGGGGGGGGAAACATGGAAAGAGGGAAGCAGGCATTTTCATCCACTGAGGATGCACGGGATCTTTAGTTTTTTAACCATACAACATCTTTGCAGAGATTCATTTGGCTCCCACACCAATAATATTCCATAAGGCATACAAATCCTAGTATTTACTCTCAGGCCTTGGGACGTGGTGGTGGGTGAGCCCCTGTAAGGTTTTGTTTGGCACGTTCTAGTTCTGTTTACATGGTTGTTCTTATAATCACTTCCTTTGCATTGTTTTGGAGTGTTTTTCTCCTGTGCAGTGTCAAGAGTCATCTAGAATTGGGTATTTTAAAATCCATGCACTTTGACTGATTGATTGATTGATTGATTTTAGAACTTACTGATAGTTTCTTATCTCCTGTCAGGGAGCTGCCTGATATTTTTCAACAACTGCATAGCCAAAATTGGCACTCCAGTTACAGGAAGCTCTATGACTCATAAAAAGGACTTTGAGGATTGTGTGTGGCCTTGACACTGTGCACTGCTTCCCCTACTTTAACTATTCCCCACCTCAGTCCCAGTTTGTCAAGAAAAATCAGAAATGCAAGCAATACTCATTTTGTTAAGCAACTCTACCTTTGGCAGACAAAGATGTTTTATAGGTTCCTTTTACATTATATATAGATCAGGTGCATCCAGCCCATGGCCTTAGACAGCCTCACAAGATCATAAACTTTTAAGATTATGTGATTTATATATTTTAATTATATTATATACTTTATATGTAGCCCAAGACAATTCCTCTTCACTCAGTGAGGTCCAGGCAAGCCAAAAAGTTGGACATCCATAATATAGATAATGGATACATTTCTTTCTGTATCATGATTTGAATGGCAGGGATACAGTATCTCAGCAATTTTATTTTATCTTTAGCACATAAAGAATTAAACTGAAGTGACATATATTAACTGATATAAGTAGCCAGGAAGGCTGATGGCTAAGCCTGACCCTCAAGTCTCTGAGATTCTGGACTAATTTTTCTTAGACTTACCCTTCATCTCTCTCTCTCCCCTTTCTCAAATTAATTGCATGTTAAAAGGGGGGGGCAAAGGTCCATTAAAAATACATTTGCCTTCTATGTTACAGTAAGGGTTTCCTGGAAGCATGCCAGTTCAGCAGATATAATTATTTGCGTATTTGCTTTTTATTTTGGTAAATATTTGCTGCTATTTTTGCCATTCATTTATATGGAAATAGGCAATTTAGTTAATACTGGTGTAGTTTAGTAATTGAATCACTTTGGCTGCTGAATCTTTTCATGCTTATCAAGAGGTCATTTCCCTTGAATGGCAGAACTGATTCCACTCCCTTTCTGAGCTGTGTTCTAAAGGATCGTCCTCTAGCTGGTTACTCCTGAACCTAAAAAAAGAAGTTGAGACCCTAAAAAGAGTGTGTAGAACAGCAACAAAGATTATTAGGGGATTGGAAGCAAAAATATTTGAAGAACAGTTGCAGGAATTGGGTATGTTTAATGAAAACAAGGACTAGAAGTCACAAGAGAGCAGTGTTCCAATATTTAAGGGGCTGCTACAAAGAAGAAGGGGTCAACCTATTCTCCAAAAGAGCTGAAGGCAGGACAAGAAGCAATAGGTGCAAACTAATCAAGGAGAGAATCAAGCTAAAGTTCAAGAGAAATTTCCTGACGGTTAGAACAATTAATCAGTGGAACAACTTTTACTTTAGACGTTGTGGGTACTCCAATACTGGAGTTTTTAAAGAAGAGATTGGATAGCCATTTGTCTGAAATAGCATAAGGTTTCCTGCCTGAGTAGGGGTTTGGACTGGAAGACCTCCAAGGTCCCTTCCAACTCTGTTATTCTTTGCAATTTGTGGGAAAATGGGTGTTTGTCCAATTTTCCAGGAGAGCTGCTTCCATGTACTCTCTTATTATTTAACTTCTTTTTTTCCTGTGGGAAGATGTGTGGGTGGGGCCGTGTGAAAAGCTGTGTGCGTAGAACGTGGCTCGATCACATACACAGTCAGCCAGATGTCTTGACATCATTGAATCAGCCACAGTCCAGCAGACAATTGTGGAGGCTTCCAACCTGTTGATAAACTAAAGAATTCAAAGATTACAGCGGAGGCCTTGAGCTGTACAAAACAGAACTTGCAAGTCCATTGCTGAATGTCCCTCCCAACATTGTAAATGAGCCGCCCTCTGCTTTTGCCTCTGCAGAAGGCAAGTGCTCTGAGGGAACGCAATCAACAGAAGTAGTCTCCACAATGTGACTGAGAATGTTTCAGCAAAGCTTTCTTTCTTGCTTTTTTTTTTTTAAAAAAAAATGCATTACATACAGCCTCAAATTATTCCCAAACTACCTTACAAATTTTCCGAGCCTCTTGGATAAATGACTTAGGATAAATGTAAGGAATAGAAGGAACTGAAGTTGTCTAGTGGGAAATTCTTAGAGGTCCCTCAGTGGAATTCAGGATGATGACTGCAGTGGTAGAATGCACTTTTGTACTCACGAGCTGTCTACACCTATCAACCTATTGACCACAACGTGCCAAAAAAGCCGTAGAAAGAGTTAGCCGGGGGACTCTGTCCTTTTATCTCCTTGCAGTATCTAAAACGCTTGGCATATCTTTATGTTTCCAGCTGCTTTTTGGCTTGGCTGATGTTCTCAGGGCTTTCATCATCTCCCTCCTCTCTGAGTTCAATTCTCCCATACTTCTGACTCTGTCCTATACACTTCAGGTTCTCATGAATGAAAGGGAATATACGTGTCCCAAGGGTAATGTTGCAGGATCCAATCTGCATCGTTCACCAGGACCAGAGGTTTTTTTTTCTTTTCTTCCAAGCTTCTGGACCTGTGCTATTTATTTATTTATTTTTGGGACTTATATGCTGCCCTATCTCCCGAAGGACTCAGGGCGGCTAACAACAATAAAACACAATAATACAAATGTTAAAAAAGATTAAACTAACAAGCCCCAATGATAAAATGATAAAATATTAAAAATATTCTATTTAAAAATCCCTATCGTCAGTCCAGGTCAGCCTGATGGTAGAGAAATGTTTTAAGGCCGCGACGAAAGGACCGGAGATCCAGGGCCATCCGGAGCTCAAGGGGAAGTTGATTCTGTAGTGTCTTACAGCGGGTTCCCGTCAAAAGAGGACAGCAGACTTGGGTGCTATCAGCTGTTTATTCGTCTCAGCAGGAACAACATAAGCACGTTTTAAAACCCCCTTATATAGTCCCGCTGGCGAGCTCCTGCCCAATCTCAGTCTGCGGATTTTCCCGCCGCTTCGGTTCTTGGCCAATCCCGGGCGACCGCGTGTGGAGCTGTCAGCTCGCAGCTGTTATCGGTAGCTGTCAGCGGTAGCCGCGTGTGGAGCTGTCAGCTGTCAAAGAACTGTCAAACATACGATCTTCTATTGTAACCATTAAATGACTTTTAAACGAACATATATTACAGATTCCACAGGGCCGGCAGTCCCACAGAGAAAGGCCCTCCCCCTGGGGGTCGCCAGCCGACATTGTCTAGCCGACGGCACCCTGAGGAGGCCCTCCCTGTGTGAGCACACCGGGCGATGGGAGGTCGTTCCTGGCAGCAGACGGTCCTGCAAATATCCCAGGCCTAAGCTGTGTAAGGCTTTATAGGTAAGAACCAGCACCTTAAATCTCACCCAGAGGACAACCGGTAACCAATGTAGCTCACGCAAGAGGGGTGTAATATGGGAGTATCGGGATGCTCCCATCACAACCCGCGCGGCCGCATTCTGCACCAGCTGGAGCCTCCGGGTGGTCTTCAAGGGCAGCCCCATGTAGAGAGCATTGCAGTAATCTATATGGGAGGTAACGAGTGCATAAGTGACCGTACGTAGAGCATCTCAGTCCAGATAGGGGCGCAACTGCCGCACCAGGCGAACCTGGGCAAATGCCCCCCCAGCCACAACTCCTATATGATCTTCAAAACTGAGTCATGTATCTGGAGCCCATCTTCACTGAACTTCTCTCTCTGTTGTACAAGGCACCATATAAATGCCACACACAGAACAGCCTCAAGCACACGCTCTGCTAGAGAGAATTTCCCTGAAGAATGGGCTCCAGCATGAGTCCAAAAGACCCAAATTGGATCCTGCAGTTCAGGCTCTCACCAAATTCATTCTCTCTCTTCATAATGGTGAAGAATACACTAAAGCAGGGGTGTCAAACTGCCGGCCCGCAGGCCGGATACATCATAGCGAAACCACGCCCAACCCATTGCTGGCAATGGAAAAGAAGTCTCGATACGTCGCGACACGTCACGTGACATTGTGAGTTTGACACCCCTGCACTAAAGGGTCTTAGGTGTAGAGTGATTGAAGCAACTCTGATGTTCCAATCACTGTACCATATCATAAATTGCCTATTTTATTTTTTTTACATGCAAGCACCAACTTTGAGAATACTTTCTTTAAAAGGAATTTCAGTGTCCCCCTTTCTATGCTTTCTCTGCCTGAGACTTTACATGCATCCTTTGAGAAACTTTAGCTCAAGATACCGTTTCTTTTTTTTCTTTTTAAATGTCTGTGACATACATCAAAACGCAATTATTCCCACGCTGTCTTGATTGATGATATGCCATCAAACTATTTTTTACTCCTAGCAACCACGTAGATAGATTTTCTCCATGATGATTCATCCCTAGCCTGGTCTTTCAGGTCTTCCAACAGCAGATTTTTTCATCACTATAATTGAGTCCATCCACCTGGCTCCTCTCCTCCTTTTTCCTTCTATCTTTCCCAGCATTGGAACTTTTTCCAGAAAGCTGGGTCTTTGCACAATATGTTCAAAGTAGAATAATTTGAGCCTGGTCATTTGTGCTTTGAATGGTTTGTTTGGCGATCCTTTGGTTCGTTTTCTTGGCTATCCGTGGTATTCTCGTGAGTTTTCTACAATGCCAAAATTCGAAAAGCACCAATATACACTTCCTACTTTACTTCTTCAAGACTCAACTTTTGCTTCCATACAGTAGAATGTCACAGGGACTACTATGGTTTGCACAATTGTGATCTTTGGAGGTATAGTTACGTCAACAGCATCTGAATATCTCTGTTCTGACCCAGCCTTTGCAAGTAATGAGAAACCACTTACTCTCAAGTAAAACAAATCCCTTTTATTAAAACAGGGCAGGAACAACCTTTGTTCACGTTGGATAGATGGAACCCAAAAGAAGCAGTCACAAAGGAAAGTCTTTTCCCCCTTCTGACACAGGGCAAGAACAGTCTCTGTTCACTTGAGACCTCCAGATATAAAGTCTTTCAAGGATTAAGCCAAGCAGAAACAGTCCCTCTTCTCCCCAGCTGAGGCAAATTCACTCCCTATTAGTTCCCAGCAGGGAGATTCAGTTGGCACGTCAAATACAGAGCAAGTGGTCCCGACAAACCTGATTCTGGTAAAGGAATCCAACTTGACTGTTGTATCCTGGAAAACGAATGGTTGTCTGCAGTGCTTTTTTTGTAAAAGAAAAAGGTGCCGGAACTCACACATGTCATACAACCCACCTTGCCTACCCTACAAGGTTCCATCCAAAAAAGGTGCCGGAACTCCATTCTGAGCGTTCTATGAGAAAAAAAGCCCTGGTTGTCTGCGACAACAGGCCACTCCCAAACCCCTACCATTAATTTCCCAGCCAGGGAGAAGCTGGCTAGCATCTAGGCCTTCTTTTCCCTGAGAGCCGGCTTCTTCCCTTCCACTGCTCTCCTCTCCTCTCTACTCATGCGCGCATCTGGGATGGGTCCCATTTTTTCCTCCCCCTCACTCAGTTCAGGCCCTGAAGATAGCTGCCTCTCCGCCTGGGCACGTATAGATGGCCCCAGCTTTGCCTCTGATTCTGCTTCCTCCTCAGAGCCTTCCAAAGGCTCTGAAGTTGACCCAGGCTCCCCTCCTCCTCCTCCTCCTCTTCCTCTGACTCTGCTGCTAGCTCTGCTGGCAGCCAACGGACCACCACAATCTTTTCTAAGGCCTTCATGGATGTTCTACCTATTGCTGGACTGTGGCATAATTCTTGACTGTTTCTTCCTTTATTGTTGAGGGTTGATCATAAAAGGTAGCAGCTATCCACCACTTTGGTATCTTCATTGTCGATTAAAAAGACTGATTGTTCTGCCTGCTGTCATTAGATTGGTCTTCTTTATGTGTAGTCTTAGCTCCACCTTTTCCTTTGTGCTCCCGTGCTGTCTTACAAACGTTTAAAATATCGAGCTAAAATCTGAACTCAAAGAAAAGAATGCATTTTTTCCTAAAACAACAAATCAAATATACAATGAAACCCAACAAAACAGAAGCAAGGCAGTCAGAAGTAAGAGTTTAAAAGTTCCAGTGTGACACAAATAATAATTTAAAAATCAACATTCAGAGGCCTGCAAGAATAGAAATGGCTTTGACTGGCACGGTAAGGACAATAAAGCCGACAATAACTGCTCCTCTCTGGCGATCTCTTACTGGGTTTGAAAGCCCAGCTGGATCTTCAGCAGATGCCCACCAATCCTTTTCTCGTCTGGTCTACTTTGCTGCAATCCTTTCAGATGCAGATTTGTTCTGCAGATCAATCTCTCTCTCTCTTGTCCCCTCCCTCCCTCCCTCCTCCTTCGGAGAGGATGGCTTTGGTTTCATTAAAGGCCCACATAAATGCTGGTGGTGTCTGCCCATTTATCTTCTCTCCGTGTAGCTTTTTCCAGAGCATCATTTTGCTCCTTGGCTTGTCTTCCCTCACTGACTGGGGTGCATCCTAGCTCTCGATCCTAGTGTAGGAGGACAGCAGAAGCAGAATGTTTGAATAATAACAGCAGTGATGGATGTGATTTAATTGGATTGCTCGCTACTCAGAAAGAAAAGTGAGGACCAGTACCATGATTAGTTAAGGGATTTTCAAGGCAGATTTGAAATGACGCTCAGTTCATGGGCTTTTTTTTATTAAAGAGTTTTACAGATACATTTTAAACATAAAAAACATAAAAACCCACCCCCCCACCCCCACCCAGTTCCTCCTCCCTCTCCCTCCCCCCCCCCCGACTTCCCAGAGCAAATACAGGGTATTGACCCTAACAATCTTAAACTATAATATGCAAACTAACTATAATAACACTTTGAGTCCTATCGCACTTTAACTCTCCTTAAAAATAACTAAATAATAACAAATCTTCTAAATCTAATACTCATTCAAATGCTAAATGAAACTTTTTAGTCCCATATTTATTCTGGATATAATCAATCCATCTTCTCCATTCCAAAATATATCTTTGTTGCGAATGGTCTTTCAAATATGCTGAGATTTTCGCCATTTCTGCCAGGTTCGAAACTTTTAAAGTCCATTCTTCTATAGTAGGCAAATCCTCCTTCTTCCAATATTGCGCTACCAAAAGTCTTGCTGCCTTTATTAAATTCAGCATCAATTTAGTTTCTATAGCAGTACAGTCTATAGTAATACCCAGCAAAAATAATTGTGGAGAAAATTTTATCTTTTTCTTAAATACTGTATCTTCTGCATATTCCACCAAATTTTAATCCAAAAAGCGTTTACTTTTTTATAAGTCCACCATATATGATAATACGTTGCATCATCACAACCACACCTCCAGCATTTTGGCTGATAATTTGAATACATAGATGCCAATTTATTAGGATCTAAATGCCATCTATAAAACATCTTATAAAAATTCTCTCTTAAATTTTGTGTAAATTTTACATTTCTGACCCATATTGTTTCCCAAGTATCCATCGTTATTGGTTCTTGAATATTCTGGGCCCATTTTATTATACAATCTTTAACAAGTTCCGTTTCTGAATCTAATTCTATCAATGCATTATATATCCTTCTTATATGTGCAGGACTTTGATCTCTAATTTGTTTAACCAAATTTTCATCTACTATAGAAATACCAATTTTCTGATCCTGTTTCCATCTAGCTTGTAACTGCCCATACTGAAACCAAGTTTGTACTATCTTTTCTTCTTTTAAAATATTAAATGGCTTTAATTGCCACACATTTCTTTCCAATCTAAGGATTTCTTTATATGTAGTCACATCATGCTTAAATCCCACATTTATATTTTCTATCGCATGTTTAGGTATTACCCAAATTGGAATTTTAAGGTTCAACTTATAACGATATTTTTTCCAAACTCACAACAGGGCATATCTTAATATATGTGTCTTAAACACTTAAAGCATCTTTTAAAGAATCTTGTAAGTCTTTTAAAGTCAGTGGGGGTGCAGCAGCTGCAGCAGGTAACATCAAAGATTGAATTCCAGATTGCTGAACAGGTGATGCCCCCGGACTTTTAGAAACAGGAATTCTAGGCAGTTTGGAAGCCATTTTAGCACCTAGTTAACTTTCGTTGCACACTTTCACTTTTCCGCCCCACTTGCTGTTATAGTTTAAGTGTTAAATATCCAGGTTTTATAGTCACTTTTAAACAGCTCCAAAATTTAACAAATCTTAAAGTTCTGAAAATCCACTTTACATATTCCTCTTCAGTATCCAAACAATCACTTTCACTTTGAGGAAAAAAGAACACCAACCAGACACTTTCAATTCTTGTTACAAAGAATCACTCAGGCGCCTGTTCTGTACCAGCCTGCTACCAGCCCTGCAGAAAAGGCAGGGACAACCCCTTTACCACCGGCAAGAGGCTGGAATTACGCCTGCCAAATTTATAGCTACAAAAACAAACAAGACACGAACCAAGAAACAGGAGCTTTAAGAAACATGAACCATCCGAGCGGTTGCCTTCAGCAAACCAGCCCTCCCAGACATTCCCCTTATATAGAGTTCAGGGCGTGGCTTCTCTCTGCCTCCTTCCGAGAAGCCCCATTGCCTTCCTCTGTTTACTCCTAATTGACTGCCTCCTGCGTCGGGCGTCCTTGAACAGGGCCAGCTGTAGGTCATCTTCATCCACACTGTCAGGCTCACACAGCTGGGTCTCCGTGGTGACCAAGTGGGAGGGGCCTGGCTGAGGGCTATCATCAGCAAGATCTTCAACCCCCTCAGCAAGGTCTTCAACACCCCCCTCCTCCTCTGAGTCATCTGACCCAACTGCCGAACCCACAGGCTGACCCTGAATCACAACAGCGCCATCTTCCCCTTCCTTTTTAAAATGATCGTTGAAACAGGAAAAAAAATTGAAGTTCCAGAGTTAAAGTCTTATACTTGCTATTTATATTGCTCCCGCATCCGCTCCGCCTGCATCAATTACTCCAGAAAACAAACAAATCCAGCAGGAGTGGATTCAGTGTCTTGTTCTGCTTAAAAGCAGAAAAGTCCTCTGATCCGGAGTGTTTCCGGGCTTCAGGGGAGCTCTCACCCTTCAAGCCCCAGAATAAACATTCTGGGGCTCTAGGGGAGCTCTACCCCTACCCAGAGACTCCCCCTCCCCTCTTTGCCCGAGGAGAAGGGTTTTTAAGCCATGGAACAGCTGATTGTCGGCTGCTCCACGGCTTTAACGAAATCGGAAGGCTGGCAGTCGATCCTGACTGTCCACTCCGCTGAAGTGCCACCTGGAAGTCCAGTTCATGGGCTTTTTGTATTTGACAAAGGAGATGGGTCTTTAAGCATACTGGACTCAGAAATGGGTACAAATGTATTGTGGATTCTATTCCAGAAAGAACTAGAAAAGGTATAGAAAAAGAGCAGGAGCTAATACTTCTCTTAATGCATATGGATCATTTGCTGCAAATACTTTCTCTTAGGCCATGGGTAGGCAACCTTGGCTCTTTTATGACTCGTGGACTTCAACTCCCAGAATTCATGAACCAGCTGGCTCAGGAATTCTGGGAGTTGAAGTCCATGAGTCATAAAAGAGCCAAGGTTGCCTACCCCTGTCTTAGGCACTTGAATTTTTTTTTTCCTGCCTTCAAGTTAGTGTTGATTCCTGGTGACCGCCAGGACAAGTCTCTCCAATTTTCTTGGATGTACACTGTAGAGGGAGTCCTTGACTTATGACCACAATTGAGTCCAAAATTTCTGATGTTACCTGAGTCATTTGTTAAGTGACTTTTGCCCCATTTTTGCCCACCCTTCTTGCCACAGTGTTTAAGTGAATCACTGCAGCCGATCAGTTAGTAATTTTGATCACATGATCATGGGGATGCTGCAAAGGTCATAACTGTGGAAAATAAGTCAGAAGTCACATTTTCCAGTGCTGTTTTAACTTTGAATGGTCACTAAACAAACTGTTGTAGTTTGTTATTGCCAGTTTCCTAAGATTGGCCCAAGTCCAGGTCCAAAGTCCAGCTAACTATGTGTCTAAGGCAGAACTAAATCTCATAGTCTCTCAATTTCCAGCCTGGTACTTTAACTACTACCGGTACACAGTGGTGTAGTGTGGGGGGTGCAGGGGGTGCCGGCCGCACGGGGCGCAACATCTGGGGGGGCGCGCTCGCACTTGCAGCTCTCTGCCCCTGCCTGGCTCACTCACTCTCTCTCACTGCAGTGCTGGCTGTGCGAATCCGATCCGAGCCGCCGGGTCGCCACCCACTGTGGAGGGGGTGTGTGCAAATTACTTGCCTTGCCCCGGGTGCTGACAACCCACGCTACGCCACTGCCGGTACACCAAACTGGTCTTGGTTCTGTCTTTTATGTGTAACTCTGTGTGTGTGTGTGTGTGTGTGTGTGTGTGTGTGTGTGTGTCCTTCTCCCTCTCCTCAGCAAGTTATGATGTGCAATACCAACCCAACTGAACAGCAGCCTATGAGTACATCTATTTCAAAACACTTCAGAGAACAAATGCAGCAGCAAATTTGTCGCCTTCCTTGTCTGATCAACCCTTCAGTACCCCCATCCCTTTTTAATACTCTTAAAATTGGAGGGCAGAGTAATCACAGACAATCCCTCTTTTCATAAAACTGACCATGTCATATTAAATTCATTAGCATGCAATTTACAAGTGCTCTATATGTAAGCCAATACAATTACATATAGCATTATCCATAAATCAAGGTGCAACATTCTGGGCGCTGCTAGGTAATTGTTTTCTTATGGATTAAAGTTTATTCCTTTCTCATTAAAAAGGGAAGAGTCGGTAAACAAACTCATGGTACACTTGTGGACCAGAAAGGTTGAGTACAAATGCCTCGATAGTTACTTTAAAACAAACAAGCTTTGCACAGTTAATGAAATTGGGGAATTTCAGTTTGCAGCAGCTGCAAAAAAATAAATATTAGTATATATTATTAAACGTTTTGGAAAATGATGTAGCAAAGTTAAACGCATCTCAGGTTCCTAAGAAGACACAAAGGTAGATATGCAAGGCAAAACTAGATTTTGTTTGTATTTAGCATTTGTAGAAGTAAATTAGATGAACCGACATGGTTACGAGGGCAACAACAATCTACAGAAAAATAGTGATAGGCAGAGCGTCACCACTTCTGAGATGGTTAAGCATAGAAACATGAATATAGATAGGTATGGGTGCTTTCAATATTGTCCTCTGTACTTTTGTTTTGGCAAGTGTGTGACATTATTCAAAAGATAGAAAAGACTAGGATTCTTTGTTTTCCTATGCCATTTTCTAAGGGGAAAAATGCTTTCAAACTAATTTGCATTTTCAAAAGAAGCCCCCATGGAGTTCTTTGGAACAGCAAGGAGATTTTCACCATTATGTGAGCAGGTGGGGTGGGGTGGGGACAGAATTTGATTCTCCGTGCACATTCACACACACACACACACACACCCCTTCACTCCCCTTCCACATAATCCCAAGGTAGTTCAAGCTTCCCTACAGGCCTCGGCTGGCTATTTACACAACAGACAACAGATTCATTAGCTACATCCAGACAATTAACACTGTGTCCAGTGGGATAAAATTAGACTGATAGGCAGGAAATGCAGAAGCAGTTCATAAAGAGACGTGCTTCTTCACACAACTCATAAAGGGGCCTGAGAAAAGAAAGGACAAAAAAAAAAGATTCAAAATCCAAAACGGTTAAAAAAAAAAGATGAGAAGGCTACCTCTTGTAGCCTTGTAACCACTGCTTTGAGTGGAGATTGCTCCTACTCAAAACAATCTGTGTGGCTGAGCCTTTAGTAATCTCACTCTGACATGTGGAAGGGTTCTACTCCACACCTCAGCATACCAGACAGTCTTGGACCAACCTGAAGGGTTTTTCCCACATTTAGTTGCAACAAAAAGAAGAGTTTCTTAGTTTTAATATTTCCATTACATTCCTTCTAGATATCCAGTAAACATAATTTGATGAAAATATAAATGATTCTAACATAGCAGCAATGGCATTTGGATTTCCTACCAAAGCCTACCAATGAATGGACGTTTCCACCTGACATGCAGAAATGTGCCTTAGCAGCATTTCCAATAGGTCAATGGTCCATTCCGAATACAGGCTGATGGACTATTTGCTGCATTTTCAAAGAATTGTCTAGAGCTTTATCACAGGAGTTATTTCCCACGGGACGAAATGGAATGGCCTGAGAAAGAAACATTCAAGTGATCTTCCCAGCGTTGTTGTAACCCATTCAGTGGTACCTGATTCCATAGCCATTAAAACTGAACATATATTGGACACAATGCTTTTCCCCATCAAAGCCCCAGAAGCAAACAGTGGTTCAGAATTGGCCATTTATCCAGCTGCAGCAGGCTTAATGGCTGATATTGAAACACAGTTGCTTGTGGTGTGAAAGATTAGCCATTTGTTGAAAGAGAAATCCATAAGTGAAATCATTTGGTCTATATGAGACCATTTATTCTTAGACGTTCTTCAGGCAGAAGCATTCTCCACCGTTCAGTCAAGCTAGACTTGCTTCTGACAAGATTCTGGAAAAGTCTAGAATATTTATCAATAGGTCTCACTGGTAGCATTACTTTACTGTATGTTGATATGTGAGCCAGGTGGTCAAAGTATATTTTAAAAAGTCTTTGAACTTTTTTTCAGAGGAGAAGAGAACCTCTGATGGAAGGAATGTAGCATTCACTTATTTAGTGATGAGGCAGCTCACAAATGTGTGTGTGTGTGTGTGTGTGTGTATAGGGTCGCGGTGGCTCAGTGGGTTAGGACGCTGAGCTTGTCGATCAGAAGGTCAGCAGTTTGGCGGGTCAAATCCCGAGTGCCGCGTAACAGAGTGAGCACCTGTTACTCGTCCCAGCTTCTGCCAACCGAGCAGTTCAAAAGCACATAAAAATGCAAGTAGAGAAATAGGGACCACTACGGTGGGAAGGTAACAGCATTCCGTGCGCCTTTGGCGTCTAGTCATGCTGGCCACATGACCACGGAGACGTTCTCGGACAAACGCTGGCTCTTTGGCTTTGAAACGGAGATGAGCACCAGCCCCTAGAGTTGGAAACGACTAGCACACATGTGCAGGGGAACCTTTACCTTTACCTATCTATACTGTATGTGTGTGTGTTTGTGCACCTTCTGTCATTTTATAGTCACCTCTGCACCACCCCTGCTTCCCACACTTTAATTCAGTTCCAAGAGAAGCCATCTAGAGGGCTTTGAGGGGGATTGAGACAGCCGAGAAGCTTTACAGAAAAAGATGGAAAGGAGTGTAACAGAAAACAACTACAGTTAGCCATTATAGCATCAGTTGCCCACTCCAACAATAAAGCTCCAAACCATATCCAAGGGGGAAAAAATAAACTCCTTGAAAATAATGCAGCAAAAGAGAATCTTTTTTTGCAGGGGAAGAAAAGTTCCCAAGAATTTCAAGACATATATTATTATTTTTTAAGCACAGTGTTACTTTGGCTTATTTTACACCCAGGTAACTTATTTTCCACAATTCAAGGATAAATAGAAACTGAGGTTTGACTTTTCTCTACTTACTTTCAGCCTCTCTTTTCTAGTCTTTTCCAACCAGAAATGTTATGACTAAAATGAACAAAAAAACACAGTGTTTCCAGGTTTTGTAGCACAGGGCTCAAAATTTTATCAAACAATGACTACTGGTTGATCTTGGTATTCAGCAGGTTGAGTTAGATTCAGTGTGCCCCTAGTTCGTCATACAAGGAAGATCTGCAAGTGTGTGTGTGTGTGTGTGTGTGTGTGTGTGAGAGAGAGAGAGAGAGAGAGAGAGAGAGAGAGAGAGAGAGAGAGAAAGTGAGAGAGAGAGAGAGAGAGAGAGAGAGAGAGAGAGAGAGAGAGAGAGAGAGAGAAAGTGAGAGATATCTTTTAAATTTGTATTCTTTTTAATGTCTCTACCTCATCACCTTGTACTGGTCTAGAACTATAATAAAGATTGATCTGATTTGATTGTAGACCTTCTATCAGACTGTTCCATCAAATTCTGATGTCAAATTTAGATAACATAACATTTTAAAGGTGGAACAATTAAAAAATGATTATGCATGACTTAACATATTACACTGCTCCACAGAAGGCAGCATCTACCTCTGACCTGAACATATTGCCGTGTTATATTTTGTTTTCTGGGTCACTGTAGGCCTTGTGTCCAATACCCTCTGCCAAATGTTCACTGTAAAAGATAGATTATCTTTTCATTTATGAAATATTTCTGCTAGCTGGAATGCTAAAATATCCCTGTTTCCTTTTTATTTCACCATTCAGTAATCATTCTTAAGGAGTCATGATGTCATGTGCATTGGAATGGAGCCAAGATAGTGAAGAGGTTGCACAATTTGAGTTTAGCGATTTGAATTAAGTGACTGTCAGGTCTGGAAAGAAATATTAGAGGACTACATAAATTCAGTGGAAAGCATTTATAAAATAAAACACAGATTATAATCCTATAGTGGATATCTTGGTGTGTGTGTGTGTGCGTGCGTGTGTGTGTGTGTGTGTGTGTGTGTGTACGCATACACATATATGCATCATGATCTTTGACTATGGTGAGTGAATCATTACGAATATATACAACTTCTTAATGTATTTAATTTACTTTACCAGTACAGGCACCCTGTAAGTAAATAAATGATTAGCAGCACTAATGGTTGAAGAAAGTGATTTAAGTTTATGGATGAAGATTTGATAGCATTACGCTAAGGCATGCAAGAGGGTATTTAATAACACTTTTTTTTCATTTTGATGTTGCCATATAGCTAAGAGACATACTGCATGATTCTTAAATTTCTGTTCATATCCATTTACATCAGGCAGGGGCAATTGCTCAATCAATCAATTTTATTTCCCTCATAGACCGAAAATAAAAACATAATTTAAAAAAACACAAAACCCTTATGCCACCTTTTAAAATCAGACTTTTGCAGGATAACTCACAACATCTAAACATTTAAATATACAAAAGGTAAAAGAAGTTAAAGTAAACAGTAAAACATTCACAATGTAAAAATCCATCTAAGCTTGCAATATATATATATATATATATATATATATATATATATATATATATATATATATATATATATATATATATATATATATATATATATATATATATATTTCAAGTTCATTGCACATATTTCTTAAGAGCCTTGGTGGAGCAGTGGGTTAATGCCTACTTAAGTAACACCAGCTGCCTGCAATTAGTGCAGGTTCGAGTCCCACCAGGCTCAAGGTTGACTCAGCCTTCCATCCTTCTGAGGTAGGTAAAATGAGGACCCAGATTGTTGGGGGCAATAAGCTAACTTTGTAATAATGCCGCTGGGGATGGGGGCAAAAGCCCTAATAAGCAGGCATATACATAGAATGAAGGCTATTGCTAAGCACATTTGATTTGTGCTTAGATTGTAAGCCGCCCTGAGTCTTCGGAGAAGGGCGGGATATAAATGGGATTAAAATAAAAAATAAAATAAAAAATAAAAAGTATATTGGAGATTAGTCTTGCTAAATTAATTCATCTTATTTTTTTGATGATGTATGCCTATGAGTGCAGAATCCAGCAAGAGGACATGAGCCAGGGAAGCCAAGTCCATGTATATATTCTTAGCATAATTCACTCACTGTTCTGCATTTTATAAGTTGTCAATAGGTAAAGTCTGTGAAGAAAAACACAGCAACATGTAGAGTTTGGGAGTGTAGTAGCCCTGTGCGATCTTGCTCCCCATTCATTATCACTTTTAGGGCAAAATGAAATGTACTGTTGAAGTTCCCCAATTTGTTTTTTGGGGGGGTGGGGGTGGGGGTGGGTGGGAGGAAGTTGTAGATGTTTCATCACCAAGCTAAATAACAGCATTAGTGCTCAGGATGTAAGTGTTGAATGATATGAATTATATCACTTTTTATTATAACAAGAACAACAACAGCGTGCCTGGCTGAGGAATTCTGGGAGTTGACGTCCACAAGTCATAAAAGGGCCAAGTTTGAAGAACCCTGGTTTAGTCATACTGACAGTGTCTTTTAAAAAGAAATGTCTTTCAGTGTTTATTATATTGATTAATAAATATAAATAATACATTATAATATTGTGTATAATACTGCATCATTGACACTGTTTTCAGAGTATATCCATTTGTGGATAATCAGAATGAAATGTCAGTTTGGGCTTAGTCAGTGACATGAGAATGATTTTCGTACCAGACTGCCTGAGAAAATTATTCAACTTGACATTGTTAGATAGGAAACAGGGAATTTTATTTTAGCACTTTCTGTTCATATTTCATCAGTGAATGAAATCACAGGTTGCCGCACTGTGATTTATAAACTGCTGAATAACACAAATGTACACATATAAAGTTTTGCTTGAGGTATGCTATCACTAAAACATATGTATGAATTTTTAACCAGGGGCATCTTTCACTATCACCACTTTAATTGAATAATTCCTTTCAGATTTTTCTATTAAAGATTACTCCAGGGAGGCTTTGATTTTTCTATATTTAATACATATCCAATTGAGCTGCTTTAATACTAAAGGCAAAATTAATCAAAGTGAACTTTTAAAATATGGAAACCCAATTATATCATTTACTGCCAAACTGCCAATGATGAACTGAATAGTTGTAATGATAGTAATAATAATGGTGTCACGTTATTTCTTTTTAATCCAATCTTATTTCTAGTTTCCCCCCCCTCAACCTCTGTACCTCCAATTCATGATACATTGCATCTTATATCAAACTGCTCAGGTGGGCATAGAAGTTATTTTATTTGGACTGTGCCACAAGGTTGCAGAATAGGTAGTGGTGTGAATGCTTGATTTTAGACTCTGGACTTCAGTCTTACAGGAATTGCACAGTAGATGTATATTTCCTCCCCTTTTTTAAAAAAAAAATGAAATGAGTGGAGCTTTGGATTTCTAGCTGAATTCCTGAAATCCTGCTCTGAAGGTACTAGAAATAGATTAGATCTCCAAACCTCAATTAAACTGCCAGCAAAAGATGGAATGGATCTTTATTATTTATTAATAAATAATTATAATATATTATAAATAATTATAATATATTATTTATTAATAAATATCTTTGCTGATCTAAGGAATAGCAATAGCAGTTAGACTTATATACCACTTCACAGTGCCCCTCTAAGCACAGTGTCAGCATATTGCCCTCTCCCCCAAACAATCTGGGTCCTCATTTTACCCACCTGGGAAGGATAGAAGGCTGAGTCAGCTCTTGAGCAGGTGAAAATCAAACCACCAAAACTGCAGGCAGCCAGCAGGCAGCAGAAGTAGCCCACAATACTGCATTCTAACCACTGCACCACCACAGGCACCACAAGGAAGGGATTATAGCCATCGGGGATAAAACTGCAGGAAGTAAATATTCTAAATATTAGAAGAAACATCTTAATAGTAAAAGTGGTTAAATGGTAGACATTTTGCTGGAAGGATTTAAGCAGAGATTGGAGAGTGATTTGTCAGAGGTGCAACTATGTTGGCCTTGATGACCTTTCCAACTCATTCAGAGATTTTAAGATGCAGATTTATTTAGTGAATGTGGTGGCTAAACAGAGATTCAAATCCAAATTTGCAAATCCTGATCAAAGACCTAATCTCTACAAATATATTCATTAAGTCTACATAATTAGGTCTATAATTATATGTACAATACAATATCCCATCTCATGCACATAATTTAATTGTTTGGGTACTATGTAAATGCGTTATCCCTTTGCTCCTGAATAATTTAATATATTTTCAAGATTATACACCATTTTGAGAGATCTCTCTTTGTAATGGTTAATTTGAATGACAGAAAGTGTCCCTTCAATTACTGTTTACTTCCATTTATTTAATACTTCTGTAACTTTAATTAGTATCAGCAAGTACATGTAATTTAAAAATGTATTATGATAATTCAACAAAAAATGTAATGTATAATTCTCCTTAGACACCAACTAATCGATAAATTATTCCAAATGACTTTCGAAGCAGTAGTTATATATAACTAGCAAATCATGGGTCCGGATTACCTACGGCAACACCTGCGGCCGGCGTCAACTTCCCTCCGTCCAGTGCGCTCCCACAGAGAGGGACTCCTTAGGGTGCTGCCGATCAAAGAATGCCGATTGGTGGCCCCCAGGGGGAGAGCGTTCTCTGTGGGTGCGCCAGACCTTTGGAACCGCTTACCGGTTGAGCTCCGGACGGCCCCCGACCTTTGCTCCTTCCGGCGCGATCTTAAAACCTTCTTTTTCGAACAAGCTGGCCTGGTCTGATGGGATGGGGTTGGGTTTTTATAAATAGCTCTAATTTTAAGATGTATTAATTATTATGGGCATAATGGTTTAATCGCTTTTAATTTTTGTATTCGGTTTTTTACTATGTATTGCCCTGTTCACCGCCCTGAGTCCCTCGGGAGAAGGGCGGTATACAAATTAAATTATTAAATTAAAATTAAATTAAATTTATTTTGCTGAGATTTTGGGTCTTAAATTTTGCACCCAATTGAAGATAAGGCTAGAAAAACTATTACACTAACCATACCAAAAGCCACCAGTTTTCTTTTAACTATAGCAGGAAGAAAAGACTCATCGAATATCTACTTTTCTATTCTTCTTACAGTTAATGCATATGGTAACAAATCAATATGGAGAAAGGAGAGCCATAAGCTGCTAAAGATGGGGTGAAGATAGAGAAGGCAATAATACCACTACCAATCCAGTTGTCTTGTAGTGGTGACTATTTTTAAACCGTTCTCCCCATTAATGATCAAACTTGCAAAATGTGTTTAGCCTACAGCAGATCTAACAATAATGAATAGTCTCTTCATCTGAGTCAAATATCTCTACATTATTACTTTAACCACCACCATCCAAGAACCTCAACAGCCTATGTTTGCTGTCACTAGTAAAGATAAAGTTTCCCCCGCACATGTGTGCTAGTCGTTTCCAACTCTAGGGGCCGGTGCTCATCTCCGTTTCAGAGCCGAAGAGCCAGAGCTTGTCCGAGGATGTCTCCGTGGTCATGTGGCCGGCATGACTAGACGCCAAAGACACAGGGAACGCTGTTACCTTCCCACCGTAGTAGTCCCTATTTTTCTACTTGCATTTTTATGTGCTTTTGAACTGCTAGGTTGGCAGAAGCTGGGACGAGTAACAGGTGCTCACTCTGTTACGTGGCACTCGGGATTCGACCCGCCAAACTGCCGATCTTCTGATCAACAAGCTCAGCATCCTAACCCACTGAGCCACCGTGTCCATTACATCCACCAAAACAGGGGTCTTCAAACTTGGCCATTTTATGAACTTGTGGACTTCAATTCCCAGAATTCCTTAGCCAGTGTGCCTGGCTGAGGAATTCTGAGAGTTGAAGTCCACAAGTCATAAAAGGGCCAAGTTTGAAGACCCCTGCACCAAAATTTCACACTGTTTATGCAAAGCTGGATTTCCCCCTCTCTCTCATAGTCACCTTCTATCTCAGTCTAGCACAGCTGCTCTGAACTTGATTCAACCTAGCTCACAGGTGTCAAACTCATTTCGTGACTTTTTTCACATTGCCGGAGCTGGGGTGGGCGTGGCCTCTGCATGATGCAACCAGCCCAATGGGCCGGCAGTTTGACACCCCTGCATCTAGCTGATTGCTTCTGGTGTCACGTCGTGTCTACAGTCTGTTTGCTATTCAAAATAGTATTTCCCTCTCAGCTACATGTCTACTACATGTACCAGTGTGATTATCGCTGAACTTCAAGCATTATTTTCAGGGGCCAAGGGCTTGGGGAATGATACCATGACGTTATACAAAGATGTTGCACAGGCTTTAACAAATTTGATAGATAAGAAGTCAAAGCTTCTTCTGAATCAAACTTAATTCATCCTGCAAACTTCATGAGGTTTCCTTGGCCATTTCCTTGGAAACCACAAGGAAAGGGCTTCCCACCAGCTTCACCTGGGATGGTTTTCACACCTTCCTAATGTAGCCTACCACCCAGGTGTTGCCAGCTGCTACCTAAACACTTTTTTTCCCTTCCACTTGCATCCAATTCTTAGAGTCTGCCTGGACAAATCCCTGTAATTTTCTTGGCAAGATTTTTCAGAAGTGGTTTGCCATTGCCTCTTTTCTAGGTCTAAGAGAGAGTGATTAGTCCAAGGTCATCTGCCTGTCTTTATGCCGAAGGTGTAACTAGAACTCATGGTCTTCCAAAACCTGTGCTACAAAACCTCATGGTCTTCTAGGCTAATGTCTTAATCACTGCACCAATTGGCTCTCACCTAAACAACATGTCATATTTCCTTAAATTCTTCAAAAAAGAAAGAAAGAAAGAAAGAAAGAAATCACACTGCTGATTTGCAGCATTTGCTGCCAAATGTTAATAGGATGTTCTGGTGTCTGTAAAAACCTAGAATTTGGGGCTACATGTGGTGCACAGACCAGAAAGAGTCCTGGAGGGGGGGTTGGTCCATTCTCATTGAGTTGACCAGTCTTCCACTTCAGGTCTTAATGGGAGGGCACCACAACCAAGTAGCTTCCATGAGGGATCAGCAGAAAACACTCAGGCTGGACTTTTTTTTCTCCTCACAAAGCTATCTTCCTCTGTGGAGTCATGATTATGTTCTCTCCAAGATCTCTCCAGCCAGCTGATTTTCTTACATGCATACCATTCACCTGAAATGGAAGAGTCTAGAAGGTGGTTTATCATCTTAATGAAAGCTTAGCCCTTAATCTCAAACAGCTAATCCCATCATCAAGAATTAGGCTGTTCCAAATTGAATATGTACCATTACTCATACAATTAAGCTTATAGCTCTAGATGTTCTGGCAATGGCAGAAAAAGGCTTCATTTTACATTATAGAAAATGTTTAATGCTCTGTGACAGTAAAATGCCTTTGTAGAAGAAGCTGTAGTTATTAATATAGTGTAGGGGGAAAGGAATATATCTCATTGCAGGAGAAGCTGCAATGATACATTTTGAGTTGACACCCATTAGAGCATACACACAACAAGGGTCATATAAATTGATGGGACTGCTGGAGAGCAAGATGGGCACCATATAAATTTAATAAATCAATAAAATAAAAAGGGTCAGCCAACTGCTTGCATCAGAAGTTAGTGAAGTGGTCTTTTACTGGATCTATAAGGCTCTGTGCAAAGCTGCCACATCAGTGGCAGAAAAATACCAAATGCAAGCTTGCTCTAATGTATTTTGAGTCTGTGTTTGGTCAAAACCATGTTCTAATGTCCAGGTCCAGCTCTGCTCTTTATCAGAAATACCTGCGCCCTCAAATGATTTCTTATTTCTTAACAGCATAGCAGCCACTTTAGGTTTGTTTGATCATTACATGCTCAAATAACCTTTAAAAGATCAGTGCTAGGGTTTTGAGACCCTTGTCCATGCAGTGGAGAACAGTTAGACAGGTTTGGGTTGCCGTTGGCCAAAGGTTGGCTTGGAGAATCCCCAGAAATCTTCTTCGTCCACTGCAACATTGATCTCACAGTGCATCTTATTTTGCAATTTCTCTGAACTCTGTGCATACAGATCTATGACAATCAATTCAATAAATCAAATAAATTAAATCTTTATTATGGTTATGCACCAGCCTGAGAAGGCTGGGATGAAGTCATGAATAATAAAACATAAAGGAGACATCAAGAGTAAACATAAAAATCTCCAAAACAGTATGTAAATCTAGAAAATATAATAGACATACGAATATATATATACTGTATATGCAAGTGAGGTTCTAAAAGAATCTTAAAGAAGGGATAGGAGCAACAGATTGCATACGGAAAACTATATCTATCAAGTTACAATGAACTCTAATATAGTGAACTTAGATGTTCATTTAATCTAGTTTATAGTACAAGCCATCATCTGAAAAATATTAGTACTGCTGCACAGAATGTGGCAACACTATATGTTATAGGAAGATTAGTAGCTGAAAGCAAAGGGTGGTATAAAATTGTCCTGTGTGCCTTTGGTATTTACGCAGTAATAGTGAGATGAGCCTAGCATGAATGCTAGTAGTACAGGTACTGGACAAGAACATGCTGTGTTGTTTTTGTGTGTCCAAAGTCACAGGGAAATTGACGTCTTCCCGTATCAGCCTTCAAGAATAGCTGAGAAAAGGGATGGCAATCAATTACCATTTCTTCTCATCACTGCGTAGCTCCTAGATTGGAACGATAATGATTAATGTTTCTTTAATGCATCGGGGGACTTGACAGACCTTACCATATGCATCTCTTTCTTGTTTCTGTTTTTTGCTGAATGTCTGCAATTCTTCTTATTAAAAAAAACTCACCAGAACTTTAGGGAATCATGACAACATCAGGGAAAACCACAATAAATAAATAAAAAGGATGACACTGAGTTAATAATAGGATTTACTTTTTGCCCATAGTTTCTTGAAAATGGAATGCACTTGCCAATCAGACAATTTAGCAAGTCAGAATAACAGAATCTTAACAGTATAACAGAATTGGAAAGAACCTTGGTGGTCTTCCAGTCCAACCCCTTGCTCAAGCAGGGAACCATGTAACATTTCAGACAAATAGTTGTCCAATTTCTTCTTAAGAATCCAGTGTTGGAGCACCCACAACTTCTGTTCCAGACTAATTGTTCTGTCAGGAAATTTCTCTTTTGCTCTAGAATCTAGGTTGATTTTCCCCTTGATTAGTTTCCATCCGTTGCTTCTTGTCCTGCCTTCAGGTGCTTTGGAGAATAGGTTGACCCCTTCTTCTTTGTGGCAGCCCCTGAGATATTGGAACACTGCTAACATGTCACCCCAATCCTTATTTTCATTAAACTAGATATACCCAATTCCTTCAACCATTTTTCATATGTAATAGCCTCCAGTCCCCGAATCATCTTTTTTAGAGTCTCTAGAGCAGAGATCCCCAACCTTTTGGGCAGCAGAGACCAGTTCCACGGAGAAAGGTTTTTCCGTGGACTGGAGAGTGCGTGGCTTTGTGTGCTGCCTGCATTCTGCAGATGGGGCTTTGCTTGTTTGTGTGGACCAGTTGCTGGCATGCCGCAGCCTGGTACTGGTCCACGGACCAGGGGTTGCGGACCCCTGCTCTAAAAACATAGGGTAGGAACCCCAAAACACTCACTTGAAAGGACATAACAGCACAGAATGACATTATATTATTAGTTTAATAAAGTCTTCAGCAGAAAACGCAAAGCTATTTAAATAGCACACTAATCAGTCTAATAATAATAAACCAAATACTAATACTTTAAATAACTCTATGCACAGGGAAATTGTAAAATAAGATGCACTGTGAGATCAATGCTGGAATGGTTGCTGGAATTGGGTATGTCTAGTTTAATGAAGAGAAGGACGAGGGGTGACAAGATAGCAGTGTTCCAATATCTCAGGGGCTGCCACAAAGAAGAGGGAGTCAAGCTATTCTCCAAAGCACCTGAAGGCAGGACAAGAAGCAATGGATGGAAACAGACCAAAGAGAGAAGCAACCTAGAACTAAGGAGAAACTTCTTGACAGCTAGAAAAATTAATCAGTGGAACAACCTGCCTCCAGAAGCTGTGAATGCTCCAACACTGGAAGTTTTTAAGAAGAGACTGGACAGCCATTTGTCTGAAATAGAGGATTTCCTACCTGAGTAGGGGGTTGGACTAGATGACCTCCAAGGTCCCTTCCAACATCATCATCACCATCATCATCATCATCATCATTATTACATACTAATAGCTTCTAATCAGTGTTATGAGGAAATGCTAAAATACATATTTTGTAAACCAAATGCAGTGTCAGATGTAGGCATAAGATAAACAATTTAGGGCTTCATCTCCAAGGCAATGTGCAGAACCTTACAAAACTTAAGTTTGTTCAGGGGTTGGGGTTTTTTTTTGGCTTTCAAAATTTTGTGTGGCTTTTATAGGACTGTAATTTTTAAAATCTCATGTAGCAAATTTTATGTATAGTTTTAAATGGATTTTATACAATTAAAAAATTACATGTTTGTGTGTTTATGATTTTTTGTAGCACTCAAAGGTCCTTATTTGGTATGCACCTTTATGAGACTTTCTGGTGTAACAAGAGGTTCCAAGCTTTATATAGTTTAGGGCCTAAACTTGGCAAATAAAGTGTGTTTGTCAAAAGAGTGAATAGCATCATTTTCCTATTAATACCAATGTCAGCAACATGAGGCGTTTTATGTACTTTTCGTGGGCCTGAGAATAATATCGGAACTGTTAGGATAGACAAAAACTGCAGATAAGTTTCAATCACTTTTCAAGTGTTCTGAGCAAATCACAACCTTTTTTTAACAAGTTGAGATGAGACAGACAAATTCTTGAGGATGATAAGAATTGCTATCCCAAGACTATCCCTGGGCCCCAGAGAGCAGTTAAGTGTTCTCCTGTGATTTATGTCTATAGTCAAGATAGATTTTTAAACATTTATGTTGAGGCTATGCTTCTTGTACTTGAAGGTAGAACTGCTGTCTGTCTTATAAGGGATTATTCACTCCATTTGATAAACCTATTTTGGATCCATCGGGCTAATTAAGGAATCTCCATCAATAACCAAGAGGCTGAACATAAGCCCAAACTTTGTTATTCTATTTGTTTCATTTTTAAAATATGCATATGGGAGTTAACCTGCAGCAAGAAAGAAATAAGAGAAACTCTGATGGGAAGTTATAGCTGTTGTGGGTCAATTTGGAGTCTTCAGTGGTGTTGACTTAAGAAATTAAAAGCTAAATCCATAGGATGGTTGCATAACAGTGCCACAAATTTTGTTCTACCCTAGATTCACATTCAGACTCTGGATTAATCTGACTTGGCATAAGGCAACTGATTATGATCACAAAATATAATACACATAGACACTTATGAAACTTTATTTCTAAGTAAGGCATGTTATGATTGGTCAAATTTCATGTTTGCTATTGTATTGCTATGCTTTGCTAGGTGAGCCCAACACCAGGGCCATAAGTACCCCAAAAGCCATGAAAAATATTGTCATGGTTTAATGTCAATAGGGAAGAATTAGAAGGCATTTGGAAGAGCATTATAACTAGACTGGATTGGATTGGACTACTATTCAAATTATGGATTCTTCAGCTTCTTTTCCCACCAGTATCTTCTACAATTTGTGTCTTGAAGTTGTAGTATTGCAAATAAATAAATGAATGATAGAGAGCTAATCAACATTATTTCTAATTCATGAAGGAGAAACAGACTGGATGATGTAATTTCTGAAGCTCAGTGCCAGATGGACTGCACTGCTTTATGTGACATAATATGTATTTGCAGTATCTGGTTTCCTGTCAGAAAAAAAAAGATTTTGCACAAGCAATGTGAAAGAAATGTAACTCCCTAAAGTACCGTCTAAATCAGATTTAGGTACTTGACCACCTTGTACTCATGTTGATATTTTTTGAAAATGAAAACTGACTTATTGTTCTGCAACAGTACATCACAGAGTAGAAAATACAGTATCATCTATTTCCCAATAACTGTGTCCACACAACACACTTAACCAGGTTAAAGATACGGCCAGTGCATTTGCATAATATGCTTGACTTGGTGAATATTAAACTTGTTTTTAATTAATTTATGCTTTAGTGTGTTATATGATTTCAGGAAAAAAGTTAATTCAGAAAACAGGTTAAATATAGTGTGTAAATAAAACCATTGGCCCTGTTCCCATTAATAGCTTAACTAGTTGCATGGTGTATTGTGGAAAGGTGACCTAATCAGCTAACCTCTGGAGATTTAAATTTAATCCAAAACAGACCAAGCTTTCCATGGGGCTAAATACTAGTTCTCACCATACAATAAATTATGGGAACACTGAAACTCTTTCAACTGAGCCATGTTAGTCCTGCAAGAGGAAGTGGTGGTGGAGGAGGAGGAGGAGGAGGAGGAGGAGGAGGAGGAAGAGGAGGAGGAGGAGGAGGAGGAGGAGGAGGAAGAGGAAGAGGAAGGAAGGAAGGAAGGAAGGAAGGAAGGAAGGAAGGAAGGAAGGAAGGAAGGAAGGAAGGAAGAAGGAAGGCATTGTTGTTGTTAGAGGCAAGCATCTGCAGTAGTTGTCACTTAGCAACCATAATGGGACCAGCAACTGTCACTATGTGTCACCCTCACTAAGCAGAAAAATCACACAACCACAACAGATTTATATTCTCACTTCCCCTTTGGTGATTAAGAAAAGCATCACAATTGTTATGTGAAACATCATATGACTGTGGCTTAAGATTTTACTTCTGCCTTCTCTATTAACCCTGCTTGTACAAACTGGTTGGGAAGCAGACAACTGTTGCGGGACACCACAATAGTTGTGAAGTGACTGAATGGTAAACACATGACTGTAGGATGATGCAACAACCATAAAAATGCAAGTGATTGGTCACAAAGCTGGGGGGGGGGTTTGAGTCAGTACACAAGGCAGCTGGTAAATGAAGACTACCTGTACAGAATGTATTGTATCTCCAACATTCTGGCTTCAGTGTTTAAGCCATACTGCATTCCCACCTGGGGGAATGGGAAGGAGCTGGTGACATCTTGAAACCTTGCCAGTAATCTCTTTTTTATAACATTGTTATTAAACGTTTTACAAAGAGCATAAAAACTGATGCAAACTAATAAAAATTAAAGGCAGATTTCCTCTTGCAGCAAACATAAGTACAATTACAAAGGTATCTCTTATTGTACGATTACAAAAGGAAGTTCACTCTTTTTCTATTATCCGGGGGTGGGGAGTTTATCACCAAACCACAAATCATAAGTCTACTTTTTCTTTTTTATGCAAAATGTTTATATGGGGTTTACAATCAATAATGAATGTAAATTTCCTTTCCCCCCCTCTACTCAGAGTTAATTTAGCCATCTTCACAAGTTCCACCATTTTCAACCATTCCTTTGTTGCGTCAAACTTTTCCACTTTTGAGTCCCACTGTAGTTTCATATATAAAAATGCAGTTTCATGACTATTTTCTAGTTGCTTATCCATTAGTTCCAAAGGAAAGAGACCCTAGAAAGAGTGCAGAGAAGAACAACAAAGATAATAAAGGGTTTGAAGGATAAACCGTACAATGAGCAGTTGAAGGAACTAGGTATGTCTAGCCTAACAAAAAGAAGGACTAGGGGTAATACGATAGCAGTCTTCCAATACTTGAGGGGCTGTCACAGAGATGAGGAGATCAACCTATTCTTTAAAATACCTGAGGGCAGAAGAAGTAGTAACAGGTAGAAGACCATTAAAGAGGGATACAATCTAGAATTAAAGAGAAATATCCTGGCAGTGAGAACAAGTAATCAGTGGAATGGCTCCATAACTGGAGGTTTTCAAGAAGAGACTGGACAGCCATTTGTCAGGAATGATAAACAATCTTCTGCTATGGGCAGAGGGTTGAATGTGAAGACCCCCACAGTTCCTCCCAACCCTATTATTCTATGTTCTACAATTGTCAGGTTTCAATTGTACTTGAATCTTTAGGATCTTCTGAATTGATTGTATGCATTTCCATCCAAAGTTTTAAAACTTTTTTACATGTCCATCAGGCATGATAAAATGCCCCTTCGTGTTATTCACAAAAGCTTTGCCAGTGCTTTGCTTAAAGTTATTGCAGTTATTTTCCTCTCTCTCTTTTTCCCAGAAATGATATTTGCTTACAATGTAGAATGATGTCCTCCAAAATTAATTCCAGTATAAAATTCTGCATCTCTAAAAACAGATCATATTCAGACTCTGTGGGACTCAAGTGGGATGGGTCAGCTTAAATCTTGCCAGTTTCCTTGGGTTCTGCTCTAATAAATCCAGATCCCACCTGTGGGTTATAAAGGGATATTTACCAAGGCAAATTGTAGTCTAATCTACAGTCTACAGTTTGAATTAGAAATCCAAATTTGAAGGTGCCAATGAATGATGACAAATATATTGTTGGGATACTTATCTGAATTGAGAAATTCTGAAAACCAGGATTTTCTTATTGAGGAACAGAGATGATGCCAGCCAAACTAGGAATGTTGTCCTCCATGTGGTGATCAACTGGTGATCAACCAAGAATAGTCCATTGGAAGCAGTGCAAATCAACATTTGATATTTGCTCTTCAGTGCAGGGGAGGAAGGGAGCAAATTCCCTGATCTTATTGGAAACAGGGTTGCCTAGAAATGGGGCATCAACTTGGAAAATTTTTGTTTAATTACTGGCTAAAGATCCAGTATTTTACAACAGATGCATGGCCTCTAGTTTTGTTGGCTTTTACACTTCAAATTGGAAAGCTGTGGCTGAACCAAATGTAACACCTTATGGGCTATCAGCAGCATTATTGATATCTCTGGGATATGAACAGGCCAAACACTCACTCAAAGTTTAACCATCAAAGAGCGTCAGGTTGTCATAATACAACAGAATTTGGGTTGCAAAGGGAATCTTCAGAGGGGATCTGCAAAGCATTCACAACTCTCCTGGAATAAAAAAAAATGCTTTTTTAGGCCAGATTCAACTTCTTTCCCTCTGAACCTCTGCAGGGTACGTGCCCTAAAATCCCGCTCTCTGAACAGACCTGCCCCAGGCAGAGATACGAACACTGGATGCTATAATATTATAACTCCACTAGGCACACTCGGAATAGTTGCATCTGGTATCACACCCTGAAGAACAGATAGTTATTATGTTGAATCTCCTTCTAATGGATAAGAAACCTTCTCTCGCCTGTCCAATATCTAAATGCTGTGTTGTTGCAATGAAAATATGGTGACAGCTGACACAAGGATGAACACCTCCCCTCCCCCTTTTTAATTAAGTTTTTATGTAAATTGCTGACCACTGGTTGAAAAGTGCAGTCAGGAAAGTTACTAGTCAGTGTGCGTCAGATGAGCATGGTCTAAAACGTTTGCGAAAAATTACTAAGCAATTCCCTTCGTTGTGGTCAATCCCGACGGCTAAATTTGAACTTTATGGGAAGATGTTATCTGAGGAGGGTTATTGAGCAGGGTTGTGAATGGCTCCCTGGCAGCATTCTTAAAAAACACTCTTTCATTTATTTTGGCACATAGCAATGGCCTTATTTAAAAATCAACAGAGTGAGCAGAAGCAGCCAGCAACTTGCCCTTAAGTCTGTCAGGTGTCTGACTACACAATTTATTGTTGAAGTGAGAAATATTTTGCCTCTGGGAGCAACACTGTTGGCTTCATAGACATGCTATGTTATGTGGCTCTCTGCCTTTGGCAAGAAAAGAACAATTCTCTGTCAGTGGAGGCCGAAGCCTCTCACTTTGGAGAGCAGCTCTGGTGGGAGAGGAAGCAAAACAGTGGAGAAATGCAACAGCAACTGTTGCCTTCCTCGTGCCCTTGATTAGGATTTCATTCTGTCAGGACATGAATCACCTCTGAGGGATGTTTAATAGTATCTGGCTGGCTTTGTTTTAAGGAAGGGATTCTTTTTGTTTTTACATTGTGATGTAAAAACATAATCATTCTCATAAGCGACATTATCTCTCTGAAGATTCAGGTGAGCAGAAGAGCGATTTATTGCTTTGTTCATACTGTAAATAGGGAGCAGACTTTGTCTGGAAGATGTTTGTTTGTTTGTTTGTTTGTTTGTTTGTTTTTTGGGTTGCACAGTCAGCCAGATTGCATTTGGCATTTTTATCTAGCCATTGAGTCCTTCCTAAGGACTTGGGATAGATAGATGTTGTTTGATGGGGTTAAAGGATGTTGCAAGTAAAGCTGCCTTTTGCAATTGATTGATGATGATTTTTGCCAGTGCCGATGGGGTTTAAGTGGTGCACCAGATGTTTTGGGGATTGCCCCTATTACTGTTGGTGCTATCTTTGTTTTCTTTTGCCACAGTCATTTTCTACTTCTGTTTACAGGTCTTTGTATTTTATGATTTTTTTTCTTCAGTTCTTTCTCTTCTATTTTGCTGTCACCAAGTACTGCTGTCACCAGGCACTGCCATTTTTTTTGTCTTTCTTATCCACAGTTGTTAAGTCTGGGCAGTTATGTGGCAGATGCATATCTCTTTGAATCATTGTTAGATTAATATTTTCAGAATGGAATGGCAGGCAATGGAGCAGAAACATCAAGATATTATGCGTATTGGTTGAAGTGGAATTTTCATCTGTTTTTAAGAAAAAAGGCTGTTCTGCTGGTTTGTTTAAGTTTAACTATTTATTTATTTATTTATTTATTTATTTATTTATTTATTTATTTATTTATTTATTTATTTATTTATTAAATTTTTATACCACCCTTCTCCCGAAAGACTCAGGGCGGTGAACAGGGCAATAAATATAAAAACGAAGTACAAAAGTTAAAAAACAATTAAATATTATGCCCGGATATAAACAGTAATTAAAAACCATGTTAAAACCCCAACCCTTAACCCATCAAACCAGGCCGGATTGCTCGAATAAATAAATTTTGAGATCCCGCCGGAAGGAGCGAAGGTCGGGGGCCATCCGGAGCTCGACCGGCAAGCGGTTCCACAGGTCTGGCGCGCCCACAGAGAACGCCCTCCCCCTAGGGGCCACCAATCGACATTCTTTGATCATATATGCAAAGGCTTGCATACTGTTTCCTTGTATTTTTATGATGAAAAGCATTCCTCAGCAGTTTATCACCACCATTCAATAATATAATTTTATTTTATTTGTATTTTGTACTTCTGGAAACCTATCTCCCTCAAACAGTCCAAATGTGGACTTTCTAGAGATCACAAATAGGAATTAAAGCAGCTGGAGCTTTAAATGCATACCCTGTTCCTGCTTTAAACTAATGAATAAATAATATATCACAAATCAGTCTGATTCAAGGAGTTGAAAAGAAGAATCCCACCCATCAAAATCCAGATTGGTCATGCAGCCTCACTGCCAAGCTAGATCGAAGGGCAACAATCATGTGGGAGAGCCATGCATAGCCTATTTTTCAGAGGACAGTCCTCCACTTCAAAGATTAATTCTGGGTATCCTCTGATCGAATTTAAAGACAAAGACGCAAAGCTGGCCTCATTTAAATCCATTTTGAATTCAAAACATCAAATTTCAAGTACAAAATGCCGGTTTTGAAGTGCAAAACGTCAGTCTCCAGTGAAAAATTAACCTGCTTAAAGTGTTTGGAAGTGATTTGACATGGAAACAGAACGTAGTTTCTGAAAATCAAAAGAAAACAATGGTTTTAGGCGGCTTACACAGCCATTTCACATTCCAGATAGGAAATTACTTGTTTGAAACAAAGTGATTGTGGTTTAGAATGTCTTGCACATTGCTTTAAGGAAACAGCCTAAACATTAAGAAACAGTATCTATACAGCCGCTTGCTCTGCCGTATCTGTTCCTTGACTGCCATCTTCTCAACTAAAGTGAGATACTGTACATTTCTAGTTCAATTGCAATGTTTGTTTTAGAATATGCAAATAAGCGTCCTTTGCACTGCTGAAAATTTAACATCTTGAAACACTGGATAGCCTTTGTGTTTGCTTTTTTAGAAAAAGGAAAAAAAAGTGCTTTTCCTTTTCTCCACCAACTTTCACTGATAATTTTGCCCATTCTGCATTATTAGATTATGAAGGAGAAAGAGGGGAAAAAAGGAGAGTTGTAGTTGTACATTTGGCACTTAAAGAAAAACTGCTTTATTCCACATAGTAGGTATGGGATGATCAGAATTCTTGCTACTTGTGAAGAGAGGTCAGAATGAAAAATATACTCAGGATTAATTTAAAAACGGAATACGTGTCACTGAACTAACTATTCTTTTCACCAGCTCCACAGAAGTGCTCATGTTTTCCTTGTCATTCCTCAAAACTCATTGAAGAAAGTAATTTAAATATGTGGACATTCTTGCTATGTTCAGTAGATTCAAAGGTGACCCACATTTTTTTTTTTGCTTTGGAACCATAACTTAATATCTACTGTACATTACTAGGAGGATATTATCATTTAAAATCATATGAGTCAAATCAAATCAAAACAGTTTGAAAATTGTTTTGGATTCAACCCTGCTTTTAGAACAAAGTACACAGAGGTCCAAATTTTGGAAACTGGGGAAAGAATTGTTGTTGTTGTTGTTGTTGTTGTTTAATTTCAACTTTCAGAAGCATAGCTATGCCACAGATTATTACAGCAATATCTTGAATGTCATGGCTGGAGTTTAAGTAATATTTAGATATATTTACACAGGGCACCACCGTGGCTCGGCAGTTAAGACACTGGGTTTGTTGGCTGGAAAGAGACCTGAGCTTCTTGCGATGGGGTGAGCTCCTATCCCTTGCTCCAGCTCCTGTTAACCCAGCAGTTTTAAAGCATGCAAAGTGAGTATATAAATAGATGCCACTCCAGTGGGATGGTAACAGAGCTCTGTGACATCATGCTGGCCACATGACTATGGAAATGTCTTTGGACAGCGTTGGCTCAGTGGCCTTGAAACAAAGATGAGCACCGCCTTGGCAACAACTAGCAGAGTAAAAACTGCAGGGACTCCTTTACATTTACTTTTTTACCTCAACTTACAACCATTCATTAACTGACCATTTGAAGTTCTAACCACCTTGGAAAAAAAGTGGTTTACGACTGGTCTTCACACCAACGACCATAGCAGCATCCCCATAGTCCCATAATCAAAATCTGGGCATTCGGCAACTGGCACGTGCTTACTGTATAATGGATGCAATGCTCCAGGGTTAGGTGATCACCATTTGCAAGTTCCCAGTCAACTTCCAACAAGCAAAGTCAACGGGGGAAGCCAGATTCACTTAACACCTGCATGATCCACTTAACACCTGTGGCAAAAAGGTCACTACAATTGGGCATGACTCACCTAACAATTGCCTTAGCAATGGAAACTCTGGCCCCAGTTGTGATGGTAAATTGAGGACTATCTGTAGTTCATTAGAAGCAGGTTTCCCCCCAAAAAAAACATAATTCTAAGCCAGGGGTCTTCGAACTTGGCCCTTTTGTGACTTCTAGACTTCAACTCCCAGAATTCCTCAGCCAGGCATGCTGGCTGAGGAATTCTGGGAGTTGAAGTCCACAAGTCATAAAAGGGCTAGGTTTGAAGAACCCTGTTCTAAGCACTCTTAAAACAGCATCGTGGAAATTCAGTGTGACAAACCCTCTAGCAATGGCAATGTGATTTCTCATGTTTTCAGGCAGAGAAAGAGGGGAGAAATGAGCATATTAAAGACCCAGTCAATTTAATATACCTTTTTAATATTAACAACAACAACAATTTTGAGAAGTCATTTTAAAAGACCACAGAATTTGGCCCTGTCCCCTCTAGTGATGTCATTATATCACCACCATTGTTCTTGTCCTTGGCTAGGAGAAATTGATTTTTTTTAAAAAAACCATAAAATGCCACTAGAAGAGAGTCAAGAAATTGCCAAAATATCTTTATAATGTAGTTTTCATAACTGTTAATAAGTCCTGAATACTGAACTACCTCGGGGTGCTCAGAAATGAACAGAGTGCTTGGCAGGGTTTCTTGAAAGTGAAACAGATGGGCACATTGAGAAACTTTTGCTGTGTCTGAACTGAAATTCAGTCATTGAAAATTAAGATAAGGATTGCATGATTCACCTGTTGGAGTTCTTTAAGTTACCTGCTTCCCATATGCTGTACAACAGATTTGCAATTAAATCAAATATTATAAAGACATTGTACATGTACAGGATTGTCTCATCCAGCCTTTTAAAGATGGTGGGTCTTCCTTTGCTGGCAGATTGTGCATCGTTTAGGAATTCCAATCAGATGCCTTACTAAGATCCTTTCCAACTCCTTGATTCTTTAAAAATAATCTGTTCTCATGATTGTCTGTTGATTCATTCCATTATCTGTAATTATGCTAACATCAAATTCTTGGGCTGCAGCCTTGCATAACCTTAAGAATGTTTCTCTCCAATTAAGTCAACGGGACTTTAAATGTATTTAAGACGGTATTGTGAATTCCAGCCCTTAATTATGTTTCCAAGGATTTCTCTGGCATGATAGAAAATATTATCAAGGGTGGAACATGTACCATAAAAGCAAGGACGTGGAAAAAGTAGTGCAAACTCCAGCAATATGTTAAAGATCCATCAAAAATGCCCTGTCAAAACTTTATTTTGAAATATGGCTGGCAAGCAATCTGTTGTTCAGTAATCACAAACTGTTTAGATTAAGATGTGATGCTACGTCTGCTTGGATGCTTTTCTGAAAGCCAACTGAATTATGAATTATTACCATCATGATAACTTCCCAACAGATTTGCCTTCTTCATTCTAAATGGCATGGGTCCGGGTTATTTACGGGAGTACCTTTTGCCGGCGTTAACTTCCCATCATCCTGTGCGCTCCCACAGAGAGGGCCTCCTCAGGGTGCTGTCGGTCAGGGAATGTCGACTGGCGGCCCCCAGGGGGAGAGCATTCCCTGTGGGCGCACCTGCCCTCTGGAATCAGCTCCCTGTTGAGCTCCGGATGGCTCCCGACCTTTGCTCCTTCCGCCGCGACCTGAAGACTTGGCTATTTGAACTTGCCGGCCTGGACTGAGGGACTGGGATTTTAGATCTTAAATTTTAATAATTTTAAATATTAGAATGTGTTTTATTGTTTAGGGCTATTGGTTTAATTTCGTTTTAATTTTTGTATATTATGTGATGTTTATAGTGTTTAATTGCCCTGTACACCGCCCCGAGTCCCTTGGTAGAGGGGCAGTATATAAATCCAAATAATAAATAAATAAATAAATAAATAAATAAATAATATTAATTTTAAATTTTACATATATTAGGGTATTGATGATCATGGATCATGATCTTCTGTCGTCAGTTAGGAGAAACTTTGGGTCTCTGGTGGTGCCCATTTGTTAATTTAAGGTCACAGTTTCTAAAATATGCTTCATGTGCAGGCATGTTGCTTCTGGACTGCAGTTATGAAATGTGAATTGCTCTCTGTAAACTAATTTTTTAAAATTCAACTCATCACTTTCAAGGTCAGGCATCAGCAAAAAAGCTGAAGGATGTATTTGACCAAGACAGAGCCTTTAAGTCAGGGGTCTTCAGACTTGGCCCTTTTATGACTTGTGGACTTCAACTCCCAGAATTCCTCAGCCAGCATGCCTGGCTGAGGAATTCTGGGAGTTGAAGTCCACAAGTCATAAAAGAGCCACGTTTGAAGACCCCTGCTTTAAGTCATCTTAAGACAACTGACACTGCCGTTAGATGGATCCCTTATATTTCATTAGTACAAGCTGCTTCAAAAAGCCAATAGCTGGTTTTCTTCTAGATACATAGCCATCTTTCTTATTCCTTGTTTTTCAACAGTGATGTTTTAATGTCGCTCAACTTTGAGTTCCACTGAAGTCTTGGATTACAGAGGGAGAAACTAAAAGAGTGGCTCTTTCTTTACCTTGCTATTTCATTCATTAGTATGAAATATAACTCTGTGAAGTTGGATGTTGGATGGAAAAGCCTGAATGGAGCCAGAAGTGCTACTAGAAAAAGCCTTTCTGGTGTTTTCACATGCCTTCCTTGGTCTAAAGAGATTTGCTGCTGGCTCTTGCCAATTGGTCTCTTCATCTAGAAATGCAGAACTATTGAAACCACAGTTTCAACTTGAGCAGGATGCAGCCTGGCCTCAAGGAGTACAGCAGGGGTCTTCAAACTTGGCCCTTTTATGACTTGTGGACTTCAACTCCCATAATTCCTCAGCCAGGCAAGCTGGCTGAGGAATTCTGGGAGCTGAAGTCCACAGTTCATAAAAGGGCCAAGTTTGAAGACCCCAGGAGTACAGAGATGGCCTTGAAAAGGAAATCAGCAGCCATTATGTAAAAATCAACTTAGTCTGAATGGACAGGAGGGAGATAAGAAAAAGACTCAAGATTGCCCCAACTTGATTTTATTTAAGGGAGAAAGAAAAGGAAAAGGAAGGAAGAGGGAGAGAAAGAGAGAGGGGGGGAAGAGAGGGAGAATCCTAGGCAGGTTTTCAAGATTTTTTTATTATTCATTAATTGTGTTTGTACGATCAAGATGTTGTCAACTCTTAGCGACTATAAATACAGATTTTCTCCAGGATTGTCTTCAATCTAGTCATTTATGACTTCTAACCATGCACCCATTGGCACTATAATTGTGTCCAAGCATCTTGCTTGTCCAAACAATTTTGACTATGCAGTTTCCAGAATCAAACAACGTGGCCAATTAAGGCAGGAAAAACTATTCTCCTATTCAAGTACTAAACAGGCCAAACCCTATTTAGCCTTTCTGAGGTGAACCAAGGTCAGCTATGAAGACTTGCAATTATCTACAGTAAAGTAAAAAAGGACTGTCAGAAATTAATTTTAAACAGTCACTGAAGGAGCAATCAGGTAGATTCTGTTTCTCTTCTTCCAGAGTAATATGCAGTATTTAAAACCATTTCTCTTAGGGATCAGAATTTAACCAGATACAACAAAATGGAGGCCTGGAGCTACCATCCAGGCTATTAGCAGAGGTTTGAGTGTATCTATATTTTATGGTAGAGAGATATAATTTTAAAATATTTTATTGCTTATAGGCTAGCTTATATCCTTAGTGTTCTCATTGCTATTGTACAATTTTTTTGTTGGGGTTTTTAGAAAGGGGAGGAAAGAGAAAAGCAACCATTTTTAAGCCCAAGGCTTCTTTGAACTTCTTGCCCGATATTTTATTAATAATTAACATTATTTTTATTCTATTATTCATTCATCAGCATGCCCCCACCATGGCCTTCTAAAAACATGGAGAAAACCACAATTTTTTTGCCCCCCCCCCGAGTACAAACTCTATTTAAAGCCATCTGGTTTAAACGTCAAGGAAAGAAAGAAAGCAGAACAGAATTAGCAAAAGTATCAATAAAAGAGTGATGTATGAGTATGCAATACATATTTAGTAGGTACTGAAAACAGGGAAAGCATTTGCTAGTAGCAGCTCATGAATGCTTGTGGATTGGAGGCGAGAAATAGCTGCCTCGATGGAAGGAAGGAAGGGAGGGAGGGACTTCTAGAAATTATAAATATTCTAGTCAACACCTACCCATTGTGTAAGAAAAGCCACTTTTTGCTTTTCTCTGTTTTAACCCATGATGATGAATATGACAATGTTATCCATTCAGACATGACCAACTCTTGGCAATTCTATGGGCCAGGTTTCTCCACATCTTCTGATCTTACACTGCTTCTTTGAGTTTTTCTATGCTCTGTCTGGGGTCCAGCAACCATGTTCTTTGGCTGCCTGCTTTCCTTTTACTGCTAATTATTCCAAAAATAATTGCTTTCTTCAGTGAATTCTCCCACATGACAAGCCAAAATAAGTGAGATGTAGTTTTGTGATTTTTCCTTCCAGTGACATGTCTGTTGTAATCTACTCCAGTATTTGCTTGTTGGTTACCTTTGCTGTCCAAGGAATACACAGGAGCCTTCTGCAGTACCACAGCTCAAACCAGTCGATTTTCTTCCCAGCTTGCTTTTTTAAGGTCCAACTTTCACAATTATAGGTAGCTAGTTTTAACCAATGAAAGAATGCGAACATGACTTCAAGACCCGTGATGTGCTGTCCTTGAGAGAAATAATGGAACTGACATGATCCTACCTCTCAATTCTACATTCCTGCTGCAGTGTTTTTGATGGAAAAAGTGATTGTTGGATCATATTCTCCTTGTTTAAACTCTTGATCCTGCAGGATTCTTAGAACTGCACAGTGATGACAGAATAAATGCTAGAAAGAACTCCAAATGTTTTGTGTTTTTTAAAAATATTTATAATGCTGATGGATTTTGATGGGATTTTTTAATTGGTTGACACCTGACACTGAGATTAATATGAGTGTGACTACTATAAAGTTTAGGCAAGATTCATTAGTCATTTAATAGGTTGCTTTTATTTTCCTTGAATTCAAGTGAAAAAATATGTGCAATGGAAGCTAGTGTTGTGCAGGCTTCAAAAATTATTGGAGGAAATGCTTTGGACCTCATTGAAATGTCCTCAGATGCAGACAAAGTCATAGTAAGGTGAGCTGGTGTATTAGAAAACACGCACTAAGCAATTTCTTATCTCTACTTGGGTATGTGCTAAGATGCAGTAAAGAAATCTCTGGTTTCCTACAAGGGTCATAGGATCCTCAGTCCCAGACTAGAGAGTCAGGGAGGTGCTCCCCCAGATTATAGACAGGATGTTGAACCCCTGAGTTTGACAAGCAAAGAACGTGTCCTATTCATTGACCTTTGCTCCATGTCTAATAGCTGTTCATAACATATGGCCCAACTGCTTTCCAGCAAGAAGAGGAAAGCTTTCTTGAAATGGCAGGAGGTAAAAAAAAAGAAGAAGAACATAAAAGGGGGGAAAAATACACCGCCTAGTATTGTATCATCTGTAGTTGCCTTTAATCCACATTTTTAATGTTAAAGCAAATTAAACGAATGTTGTGAAGTAGTGTTCACGCCAAATCTCCAAATTGAAAAGAAACCACATATATTTCTTTGACAGCATAAGGATCTAATATGCACATGTTGCAATTCATGTGCTAATGGCTAGGGCTGTCTTGTGTTGCTGATTTTCTTCATGTCAAAATAATCGCAGTCACACACTGTATTGTTAATGGCTGTTTTCCAGAGTCTGTCACTTTTGCAGAAGCTCAACTGCAGTACAAAAGTGCTCTGTGCAGCTATGAGACGGAAGGCAACCCAGTACAGCAAGAGGAGAAAAGGTTAACTTTCCTGTTTCATCTATTCTGTCTCCCTTGGTGTCTTCAGCTGCCTGGTTTCTTCCAGATATGTTGGGTTATCAGCTATCCAAATCCCCACCTCCATTGAGTCTGTTCACCTTTTTGCAGCTATAATCCTAACATATCTACAAAGCATAAAAGAAGCCTGGCTGATCCTCAGTTGAATTCGACTGATTCTTGCCTCAGCCCAGAAACATCTTGTCAGAGCACGCACAGTCTTATTGTATGAGATAACCCAGGAGTAAACACAGTAAACATGGTCTATATTAAATGGTGGTTTATCTTACACTATCTACAATATTATAAACCAGGAACGATATACATACACGTGCTAATACAGCAGGATCCAACACACCACAGTTACAGCAGGAAGTGGAAGAGAGAGAACACATCTGTTGAGCCTTCCCTTTTATACAAAGGCTCTTAAAGAGACACAGACCCTGCTGAGTCATTCCCATCATTACATCTTACATCTTGCATTACATAAGCTGGTTAGATGTTAAATTATTACCTTGACACATCTCTTAAGAATTCTTCTCTGATTCTTTTTTAAAAAAATATTTTATTGCTTTTTAAATTCATAACAAAAAATAGAAAGAGCAAAACAGAAAAATAATACTGAAAGTGACACATACATTTTCAAAGGGGGGGGGGTGAACACAAAAAAGTGCTGTAAGAAAAAAGTGACAAAAACGGGACAACTCCCCATAATATATTATTATATCAATTCTCTCCATATATTTGTCCAATGTAAATATTATTCAAACTGTACATATTCATGATACATTTATACAACTATATTTTTAATCTACTGTATAAATGACTCCCATATTTCATTATAATCATCCATACAAGGTATGTTTATAGGCAATCCACTCATAGGTGGCAATTGCAGACAGTTTCTCAGTCCATTGAGTGAACGGAGCCATAAATTTATCTTTCCAATGCTCCAGTATCAATCTTTTCGCCATAATAAGAACATGAAGAATCCATTTCCATTACCCAGTGGTTAAATTCCAAGTACTAGGTGTGTAATTCAAAAGAATATTATCCTCTGAAAAATTTAGCTTTTATTAAACAATCATATTTATATAATCCATTACTTTCTCCCCAAACTTAGTAACTATAAGCCATTATAAAAATATTTTAAAGAAGTATTATCCTTATTATATTTTTAACAAAATGCTCTTTTTGGCAGTCCTTTTCTATACAAACAGAATGGAGTCTAATAAACTCTAAATATTATTTTTTATTGTATAAGTTGTAATCTTGCTGTAGAAACAGAAAACTCTTGCTATAGAAGTTACCAATAGAAGTAACTCTAGAAATAGTTCTTGTGGAGTCCTTGATTCTCTTTGAACCTAGTTGCTCTCTTGCAGATCTTTCATTACCTGACTAGATAACATCTTCACTGCTAGAGGGAGAGGAGTTTGCTCCTTGTTAGAGTATTGTTTACTGTCTGGAGTTATCCTGGTATTAATCACGGCTTATCTGGTTGTTGATTGCTAGAGAGGAAATGTTCTGATCTTTTTATTTCCTTTTAAGCATTTTTTGTGAAATTTCCTAACATTTTAATATTTAATTTGGTCTAGGATGTTCACATTTTCCCAGTTGAAACTATCGTTAAGTCTGTCCATATGTTGTATAATTAAGAAGTTTTCATCAGGTCTTCTGACTGCCAATTGGTGCTCATGGGATGTTTTCTGCTAGTCTTCTGCCTGATGGTCCTACATAGTGGCTATTATAGTCTTTACACTGTATGCTGTAGATGGCTGCTGTTTTTATTTCTTGGGCTACTGGATCTTTTGAATTACTTAAGATGTTTTGGAGGGCTTTAATTGGTCTGTGTGCTATAGAGATGCCATGGGGTAGTCTGTTGGCTGTTTCTGAGATGTTTTTGATATCTGGCAGAATTACCCTTTTTAAATTGTGTTGGTTGTGCTCTACTGAGTTGAGTGGTCAGACACTTTTTGATACAATTGTGTGGATATCCATTTTACTGGAAGACGTATAGGCAGACTATGCTTTTTCTGGAGTTCTGGATTGCTGCAATGTATTTATGCTCATCTGAATAATGTTCTTACACAACTCATCTTGTGGGAGGTTGGGTTGTTATTTCAGTTATGGAGCAATTGGTTAGTGTGGGTGGTTTTTCAATAATTTGTGTTTCTAATTTGCCACTATTTCCTCTGCTAATGAGGATATCTAGGAAGGGCAGCATGTTGTTATTTTCTTCTTCCCTTGTGAATTATATTCCTTTGAAGATGTTGTTGGGTTTTTCATGTCTCTTCTCTAGTTGTTCCTTTTTTATAATGACAAAGGCGTTGTCCATATATCAGATTCATACTTTTCGTTGTATATGTGAGAGTATTATGGTTTCTAGATGCTGCATTAGAGTCTCTGCTATGAGTCCTGAGAGTGGTGAGCTCATGGATGTTCCTCTGATTTGTTGGTATATTTGTCCATCAAACTGTATTTGTATATTTGACCACCATACTTGAAAGTGAATAATGAGGTAGAGATTAATGAGGTCCATGTTCTACATATTTCAATCTTAGTGTATTTGTTATGGTCAGATATATTGTGTAGTACTGCTGCCATAGATTTTTTTTCACTAGTTCTGGGTTTATGAATGTAAAATGTGCTGTGGCATCAAATGAATCATAATCTCATCTTCTATTATTATTCTTATAATAACAGAAGAATAATTCAAAAGAATAATATTATTTAGAGTTAGGAGAAAAGTATGCTGGTATACATTACCCTGTCCCAGCTGCAGAGCCCAATTCTGCCTCAGGAACTGGACGACAAGCAATGCTGTCTTTACACTTTTTCATGTGGGATATGTTGATGAAAGTGATTAGTGGATTCCCTTCCAGTTGCCCAAACACCAGATGTCAGGTACATGTCCATGACCTGTTATTCAACCTATTTCAGGTGTCGGAATTAGGGAGGTGCCAATAAGGTGCCACAAATTGTACGCTTCTGAATTAAGAATCACTCCATCATGCTTGAGTTGAGCCTGAGCTTTCATTGCTTTATCCCAACCAGGTCCTGATGGCCTTTATCCCAAACAGGTCCTGATGCTTAAGGCCATCAGGACCTGGTTGGGATAAAGCAATGAAAGCTTAGGCTCAAATCAAGCATGATGGAGTGATTTTTAATTCAGAAGCCTACAATTTGTGGTACCTTATTGGCACCTCCCTAATTCCGACACCTGAAATAAATTGAATAACAGGTCATAGTCATGAAACACTTCTGTACCTGACATCCAGTGTTTGGGCAACTGGATCTTTCATTTTTCATTCAATTCAGGGCAGAAAATATAGTGGCATATGGATGATATCTTAGTGTGAGATGGAAGATGACTTCTCCTAGTGGCTTTGTATAGTCATTAAGAGCTGAAGTGTCCCTAACTATGAGCTCTATGAAGAATAAACAGTATGGAAAGGAATCATCTTGATGCACATGCCATGAGCTCAATACCAATAAATAACAGTATGGATGCATCTTTTATTATCAAATTAATGAAAGGGGGATCCTTTAAATCAGAGGTCCCCAACCTTTGGGGCACAAGGGACCTGTTCCGTGGAGAGAGGTTTTGCCATGGACCAGAGGGGGCATGGCTTTGTGTGCTGCCTGCATCCCACTGTTCTGTTCCAGCCTATGACCGGCCCTGTTTGAATGTCAGGGACAAGCCCTTTTTATAATCAACAGGCTAGAAAAAACCCAACCAAATTTATTGACAAAGAAATCAAAAGTTCAAACGAGTTAAACAAAAAGTTCAAACAAGAGTTAAACAAAAAGTTTAGACAAGAGTTAAAGAGGAATTAACAGACCAGGACTCTAGCAGAAGATCTTCAAACGGTTGCCTTCAGCAACCAGCACCTCCCACACCTTCCCCTTTTATCAGTAGTCCCAAGGCATGGCTTCTCATTGCCTTCTCCCGAGTTGCCGCATTGCCTTCCTCTGTTCTGCTCTGCTAGATTGCCTCCTGCTCCTAGCGTCCCTGAACAGAGCCAGCTGTGGATCATCTTCTTCCAATACCTCGTGCTCACATGACTGAGTCTGATGAGGAACAAGATGGGAGGGGCCAGGCTGAGAGTCCTGCAGTGCATCAGAACCTCCCTCTGACACCAAAGGCTCTCCAACCCCCCCCTCCTCCTCCTCTTTAGAATCATCAGACCCAGCTGCCGGAACCACAGGCTGACGCCAAATCACAACGCCCGCAGATGGGGCTTTGCTTGTTTGTGCGGACCGATTGCTGGCATGCCCCGGCCCAGTTCTAGTCCACAGACCGGGGATTGGGGACCCCTGCTTTAAATCACCAAAGAATATACAATCAAAGCATTGCTGAAAATAATGCCAGTAAAATGTTGATGTATAAGATAGTTCTTGTCCCTTCCCCTTTTATCTTTATTTGTATTTTTTTATTTATTTATGTATTTATACATTATTATTTATTATACAGCAGTGCTCCTTTTCCTCACACTTGACAAGCACCATCTGTCATCCTCATTTAGTGTTTGTGTGTGTGTGTGTGTGTGTGTGTGTGTGTGTGTGAGAGAGAGAGAGAGAGAGAGAGAGAGAAAGAGGGAGAGCAAACCTATTGAGCAATGGAATCTTTGATGTGCCCTCCAAGGGGTAGCCTCTGAGTACCCGAGGATAGATTCTCTGTATTCCCCCAGAGGTTGCACAAAAAAAGGATATCCAAAAATTATACAGTTAAAAAACAGTTAAAAATAGTAATATGTAAAAATGTTTCTTTGTCCTTCCTTTAAAATTTCCTGGGTGTTTCAAAGAAGAAGGAGCCTTTTAAAGTTCACCATGAAACTTCATTCTGGGCAAAATCCAATCCAGCTGAAAGCGATGCACTTCAAATTGAACTTTCCATCTCTGAAAGATGATATCTGTGTTAACTTTTGTGCTAGGCAGGAAGATTGCCCTGTGGCATTTTCTTGACAGTTATCACCTGACTGAAAGAGAATCTGGGTTCCAAAGTCCTTTCAACGGACTATGGGTGATATTCTCATGGCTGTGGTGTGGTGTTATTGCTCTTCTACGAAACAGCTTTGCACAGTGTCAAACCAACTCTGAATTTGTAAGATTGCATATTTCGTGGGAGCTGAGTCAGGAGATATTTTTACTTTGCAGGGGGTTATTTGAAACCAGAGCAAAGGGGGAATTTTCTACAAAATACTGTGCTAACATTTTACTCTGTAAACTTTTCACCAGTTTTCCCATTGGTGGGAACTCTTGGCTCATCCCACTGAGAACCACCTCTAAGCTAAAGCTGAGAAGGCCTTGGCTGAATTTTAGACTGCACAAAAATTGAAAAGACTTCCACACACCCCCACACCCCATACAGCTAACCTTGCTTAACATCAGTATTTAGGACTCCATTGCTAAGCAATACATTTGTAAAGCATGATGTCCACATGGCCTTATGGCAGTTGTTAGATACGACATCACGCAATCACTATTTGTGACTTCCTTCCCCACTGACTTTGCTTGTTGGAAGCTGGCTGTGAAGGTTGCAAAAGGCAATCAAATGATCAGGGGATGCTGCAACATCGGAACTGTGAGTCGGTTGCCAAGTGCTCCAATCATCATCTCGTGTCCATGGGGACACTGCAGTGACCACAGTTACAAGAATTAAGTTTAAGTTTGCTCATTCAGCACTGTTGAACAGTCACTGAAAAGAGGGCCATTAAATGATTACCTGCAAAAAAGTGAAAAGTAATAATGGCCTACTCTGTGAGCTAGTATGCCCACTTGAATGTTCAATATAATTTTGCAGAATTGTTGCAGCATGACAACAATGGGTTCTGATGTAAATAAAATTACTCACTTGTAAGGACGATGAAAATATCCAAGAAAAGAAATAAAATTGACCAGGGCTGAAAAACATATGTGCCAAAATATGCCTTTGTCCAGAGCAGCAAAATGGTGACAGCTGGCCCTGATTCCATGTCCAGGCTCCTGAAATCAAACCAACTTTACCTGGTGTTTATCTGCAGAATGTGGCCTATATCTCCCTCTCTTCACTCTTGCTTGCTCAACCCTCAATCAACCATAGCAATATATGTAGTGGTGGTTGCAGCCACTGACAAAAGTTGTTCAGTCACTAAGTTATGTCCAACTCCTTTTTTTTTCCTCCAAATTTTTAACGTTTTATTAGGTTATGGAATAAAATACAAAAATACAAAAGCAAATAATAGGATACAGTGGGGAGGGAAAAGGGAAAGAAAAGTGAGGAGGAGGAAAGGAAAGGAAAGGAAAGGAAAGGAAAGGAAAGGAAAGGAAAGGAAAGGAAAGGAAAGGAAAGGAAAGGAAAGGAAAGGAAAGGAAAGGAAAGGAAAGGAAAGGAAAGGCATTGACTTCTGACTCCCTCTGTTGCAGTAGAATAAAGCATTAACATCGAACCTCAACTTTTTACTTTTCCATAATAGGATAAACTAGCCATTTCTATGACAACAAATCAACCTAATCAGTAAAATCCAAAATCAAAGTTTCAGGTTTTTTCCACCTCAAGAGCAAAGTCCAGAAGCAGTCTCAAAGTATAAACAAAAGTACTTATTTTTTTTCTCTTTAATTAAAACGGTCAATTTAGCCATCTCTGCCAACTCCATCAGCTTCTGTAGCCATTCGTCCATAGTGGGAATCGAAATGTCCTTCCATTTTTGTGCATACAGTAGTCTTGCTGCCATCAACATATATAAGTCATGTCCGCCTCTTTCCAACCGCATGGACCATAGCATGCCAAGCCTCCCTGTCCTCCCTCTCTCCCAGAATTTGCCCCAATTCACGTTCATTGCATTGATGACACTACATAACCATCTCATCCTCTTCCCTCCCCTCCTCCCTTTTCCTTCAATCTTTCCCAATATCAGGATCTTTTGCAATGAGTCCTTTCTTCTCATTAGGTGGCCAAAGCATTTGAACATCAGCTTCCAAATCTGCCCTTCCAAAGAACAGGCAGGGTTGATTTCCTTTAGGATCAATTGTTTGATCTCCTTGCAATCCAAGGGATTCTCAAGAGTCTTCTCCAGCATCACAATTCAAAAGCATCAATTCTGAGGGGGAAAGAAAGTACCCGGCTACACAATAAGAGCAAGGAGCTATCATTTCTTCGCCGTAGTTTGCAATAGGATTTTAAAGACTTTCATCCCTTTTTAGTCGATGAAAGGCAAGGCGATTTTTTGTTGTTGTTGTTGTTGCTTCAAAAAGAGCAGCAGTTGAGGACAATTGATTAAACTGCCTACTTTGCGGTCCTGATGGTCAGCTGGAAGCTCTGTGCATTCCCTCCAGTTTCATGTCTGCAGAAGTGTAGATCATGACAGATCAGATTCCAACTGGTGATGTGGGTGTGCCCCATCTGATGAGAGGGCTGTAGGAAGTAGCCTGATCTTCACACCTGTATTTAATCCCTCCAGCACTTTGCAGCCTGCCTGGCATTTCCCCTTTAACGGGAAGACTCCAAGACGGAGCTCTTTCTTCCACCCATCAGGCTTTCTGAGATGGACTGCAAAGTGTGAGCTGCAAAGAGGATGCAAACAGCATCCTCCACCCACTCGAGGAAAAAAAAAGGAACCTCTGCAACACCAACATGAAAAATTCAAAACAAATTATCGTTTAAAAAAAACCATGTCCCTTTCGCACGGAAAGAAGATTTTGCAAAAAAACAGTGAAAGAGTTTCTGGCACTACAGACTTATCTCAGAAGTGAGCTGCAGTGCCGGAAGGAGTCTTGGAGGAAGAGAGGCTGGGCTCCTTCCAGTCAGGCTATTCATGGCAGTTGAATAGAATGCGTTTCCATTCATGCAGGTTCTTTTGGAAACAAGAAAACAGTCTCCTTTGACTGACAGCAGCTTTCTAAAGTGCCCAGCAGAGGCCTGAGCTTGATCTGAATGGAGATGCCGGTGGCTGAATCTTCTGAATGCAAAGCACATATTTTGAGCTTGGGCCCTTTTAAAAAGTAAGTTTGGTGGTGTGGTGTGTGTGTGTGTGTGTGTCTTGCTATTTGACTCTTGGTTTCCATAAAGGATAAGAAGGGAAAGTGCTCCCCCCTCTCTCTGCCACTTGTGAGCGATTTGTTTCCCTTTCTCGGTTGTTGGTTCGCTGGTTGGGATGTGGATTTCTCTTAATGATGGCAATGGGAAGAACCTTATGATAAGTTAACCAGAGTTTAAGACACTTTATGGGCTAGTAGGTATATTGGAGTGGAAGTGACTTAAACTCTCCTTGGGGATATGTGTTATTCTTAGCTGAGTTATTCTTAGCAGACGCACAGATATGGGCACAAAGACACTCAAAAAGAATGAAATGTAGGTGGGTAGCAATAGGTCTATGCAGGGCTTTTTTTCTCATAGAATGTCCAGAACGGAGTTCCGGCACTTTTTTTGGATGGAACCTTGTAGGGTAGGCAAGGCAGGTTGTATGACATGTGTGAGTTCCGGCACCTTTTTCTTTTACAAAAAAAGCACTGGGTCTATGTATGTAGAATTTAAACTGCTAAGAAAAGTTAAGAAAGGAATGGCATACCGTACATGATAGGCCACACCATAGCTGCTGTAATGAGTATTCTGTCTATTACATTAGTCCTCTGATTACGGCCACTTGTAATTTCACTAAATTACAACCCTGCTGAATAAGGGGGACTTACCAATGGTCTGTTGCAGCACACTGCAGACACGTGGTTGCAATCTGGACATATGGCAAGCAGCTCGCATTTACAATGGTTGCAGCATCCCACGGTCATGGGGTCACCATTTGTGACCTTACCTGCTGGCTTCCCATAAGCAAAGCCAATAGGAAAGTCAGCAGGATGTTGGAAGACATTTTGGTAAGGCCCTCCTGCCACTTTTTCTCCTATCAAGGGATCTGTCAGTTTCCCATCTAGTCCAAATGACAAGAAAACAGTGAAGCATGGTCCTTCCTTCCTTCCTCCCTTCCTTCCTTCTTTCCCCCCTCCCCTCCCCTCCCCTCTCCTCTCCTCTCCTCTCTTCTCCTCTTCTCTTCCCTTCCCTTCCCTTCCCTTCTCTTCTCTTCCTGCTCTAGTTGTGCATTCATGAGATCAGAAAATATCAAGTACAAAGGAAAGATGACCGACAGGGATCATTAAAAAGGCTATCAATGGAAATCAGATGTGCTCAAAAATCTGTCCATTGAAAGAAAAGTGACTGGTGCTTGCCTTTCCAGCACAGGGGGAAGGTTAAAGAGACCAACTCAAGACCACGGTAAGCACGATCCAAACCGAACCTCAGTCCACCACTGTGGCCAATTCAGAGGAAGGGGTTCAAATCCAGAAAAAAAAGGAATTCTTAAGTGGATTTCATTATCAAGCAGCTGAAGGCTATAGTGCAGAGAAGGCCTAAATCTGCCTGGAAATAAATGACATTTTTCCATCAGTTGTGTCTCAGTTGACTTCCTTTTGAAGTATAATAACTTGGACGTCAGCAGAAAGTATCAATGAGAATCAATGAGTCAGAGAGGGAAACCCATAGCTGGAAGATAAGATAAAGGTAAAGGTTGCCCCCGCACATGCGTGCTACTTGTTTCCAACTCTAGGGGCCGGTGCTCATCTCCGTTTCAAAGCCAAAGAGCCAGCGTTTGTCCAAGGACATCTCCATGGTCATGTGGCCGGCATGACTAGACACCAAAGGCGCACGGAACGCTGTTACCTTCCCACCGTAGTGGTCCCTATTTTTCTACTTGCATTTTTACGTGCTTTCGAACTGCTAGGTTGGCAGAAGCTGGGACGAGTAACAGGCACTCACTCTGTTACGCGGCACTTGGGATTTGACCCGCCAAACTGCCGACCTTCTGATTGACAAGCTCAGTGTCCTAACCCACTGAGCCACCGCATCCCTTAGCTGGAAGATACTGTTTACCAAATTCCTTAACTGTTTTTCAGAGGATTATTTCACTGACCTCCCCCATCCTCAAGCTACTTTAATCACTTCCTAAAAAGCAGTCTTCAGCTAACAGCTAATGGCACGAAGCTTTCAGACACTAAAACCAAATATAAATGTACTTGGCCATTAGTGGGAGGATTTGAAAGCTTCTGAGGACACTGAACTTTGCTAGCCTTTTACTAAAATGTTCTGCAGCAAAGGCTGAAGCCTATGCCCATTTAGGGTAAATATAGTGGAGAGGCTGATAGCCAGAGAAGTCTTTCTGAAGTCCTCTGCCTTCTGCAGTGTCTCCTAATTTCGTTTAACATCATCCCCATTAACGAGGCTACTTGAAGAGGAGAAGGAGGATATTTTATTATATTCATGCTTTTAAAACCTCCATATTATAGTGCAGTTATATTTCTTCTCCCTATCCTTGGCATATTTTCAAGTCAAATTCACTTTTTCCTGCAACAGTATAAGGCAGTTTTCTGTTATGTGATTTGAACATAAGCCAATTTCTCTAGGGGATGTCTTGGCATCTCCAAGTACAATGGTGAAAGATTCCTGCCTGAATTCTGGGAAAATGGATAGTACTCAACTTAATGGGCCAGTATGTTCCCTTAAGCATCAACAGTCTGTTCTTCATCATCCGTGCTGTTAGAAAAACATCTTCAGGCTTCTCCTAGCCAGGAAATCTTATTATTTGAGTAAAGTCCAGTGTTAACAGCAGATGACCTAGGTTATTCTCTAGGTTCATAAAGAACTATTGCTTCTACAAAGTAAAGTCAGGGGCAGGGGAAGAAAAAGTAGTGTTAAAGAGAATCAGAAAGTCCCAAGGATCTTAGAAAGTGACATTTCAACCTGACTCAGCAGCTGCCCTTTAAAGATGATGGGTCCACAAACCCCAGGCCTGATTTCTGAGGTTATGAATATATGAGCAGCTGAACTGGATTCTGAAATGTTTTCACTGCCATTTTGCTTCTTAAAGTCTTCCCAAAATGAGGAGACAAATGCTGGAAGTCTGCAAAGATCTCCCAACCCCTGCTCTATCCCCAGAGGCCCAGACATAAAATGTTACTACCATGTTTCCTCGAAAATAAAAGACACCCAGAAAATAAGCCCTAGCCTGATTTTTTTAGCATGCTACTAATATAAGCCCTACTCCAAAAATAAGCCCGGGATGGGTGGACGTGGCCAGCACAGGAGGCAGCAAGCGTGCAGGGGCTGACGGTGTCTGGCAGCAGCAGCCCGTGCAGCACAGGTGAGTCTGAGTTTGGAGAGAGACGCAGGGGGGAGGCAGGCGATCCGGATGTGCTGCGTGGTTGCCTAGCTCACGGAAGGCTCACGGGAGTCTCGCGCAGCAGCACCTGCAGCAGGCAGAGGCACAGGAGGGAAGGAGGCGATCCGGACGTGCTGCCTGGCTGCCTGGCTGGGGGGAGGCTCACGCGGCATCACCAGCAGCAGGCAGAGGCATGCAGGGGAGGCTGGCGATTCTAACGCACTGTACAGCCGCCTGGCTCACTGATCACCCTGATACCGTGATACCGTGCTTCCCTGAAAATAAGCCCTAATGCATCTTTTGGTGCCAATTTTTTTTTAAAAAAAATAAGAATGGGTTTTTTTGGGGGGAAAACACGGTACTTCACATAACTGTGTCAGCACAGAATGTCTGAGGCTGGCTACACTGCAATGCAAGCACATTGTTTCTTTCAACATATTGCCCCATTTGTGGGAGGATATTCTTTAAGGCTCTTGTGTTTTACTTTAAAAAAATATTCTGTCTGTCTGTCTATGCCACCCAAAGAAAGGAAAGAGTTTTAATTAGGTAGTGAGACTGAATTGTTTTTCATGATCAGTAATAATGTAAGAAACTTCCTTAGTTAAAAAGTAAGGCGAGGGGAAGGAGTTGCTGTCTATCTCAATAGATCGTGTGCGATGGAACCAGCAACATATTAGCGAAGATGGTGAATGTTAAATAGCGAGTTCTTTGGTGCAGGAATGAAGACGTGGAACGGAGTACAGGGTAACTCATCGTTTTATTCGTGCTGTATCGGGGAAATGGCTGCAACTAGCCGCAATATATAGTCTAGCCCCTAGGTGGCAGCCAATAGGTTTGAACCAACCATTGCCACCTGGAGATAGCCAATTGCAGCATAGGAGACTGGTAGTCTGGGTTGCTGGAGAGACGTTACCTGCTCTAGCAACCCACGTGGTATTCCCTCAAAAGCCCAGTACATAACAGTGAAGTTGTCATTGGAGCTGATCTAGATGACTGCCAATCAGCTGATCCAAATGATGCCAAAGGATTGACTGCTGCCAATTAGTCAGTAGGCATCATTGGGAAATCAATGGAGGATCAAGGAGCTGACCCGAAATGAAAACTGAAAATACAGGCAAGCTCACTTTGTTTGTTTGTTTGTTTACTCATTATAATAAAACACAGAAAATGACAACACAAACAGAAAAATAATACACAGTCATACAGTGAAACAAACCTATATTTATAATAGTGAAACTAAATTAAATGTAACGAGAAAGAGAGGGGGGGGGAAAGCAATTAACAAAATAGAACAGAAAAGATGCATATGCTAATCATTAACGTGACATAAAGTTAATTGGTTCTTAAAGTTATAAAATCCAGACCACATAGAAATATAGTTTTGGAGGAGTATATCAGAAGAAAATGAGCACAGTATGCCTGCTTAAAAAGGAGGTGAAATCTGTTCAGCAGCAAAAAATAAACACCCAATTCAGCTGTCGGAGGTAGGCTAGGAGGTTGGGAAGCTAAGGATAGTAGTACTTATGGTAACAAAGGACTTTGATCATGGAGTGTTGGACTTTGATGTGAAGTATCTTAGATATGTAAATAAATTGAGGTGTTCCTGCCCTGGCAAGGATTACGCGAAGTCTGGCAGAGGAAGATCTGTTCCCTTGTCCTGTGGAGTACAGTATGTGACCTTAGATGTATAAATATCTTCTTTGGCATGGAATTTTATGAGGGATCTAGCATCAGGGTGCAGTCTTGTGATCCCTTATCTTGAGGGGATTGTGCTTCGTGTTTGTTTGCTAGTGTTGGCTCAGTTCCCAGAGAGACGCATTTAATCAGATGCAGCCTGAGTGTCAAATGTGGGCAGAAAGAGCTTAAGTGGTTTCTCTATATCTTTTATTTGAGCGAGACAGTAGATCAGAGGTGGTTGAAGTCAATGTGTGACCCCTCTGAAGGATGGGAGTCATAGGGGATTTCATTCTTCCAACAGGTATATGAAGGAGAGCCAGATCACAACAGTGATTGGCAAAGGAAAATACAATGGGATCTGTGCCAAATTTCCCAGTAGCTCTGTTCTTCCCCAGCAAAAACTGGTACGCATTTTGGGAATTCTCCTGGATTTTCAGCTCCTGTTAGATTACGGAAATAATTGGATCAGAACAGTTGGTAGTGGTCATTTCTGACTTCTTCATCTCTAATAGTCTGTAGTACCATATGGACTACTATAACGTATTATTCATTGGACTGTCCTGGTTATCTCTTGAGACTGCTTACTCTAAATCGAATCAGCTGTGCATGCCTACAAAGAAGTGGAGCAGAGAAGGACGCCACATTTTCTGCACAAGCTTCCCTGTTTTGGAGTGCCCCTTCCACCAGAAATAATTTCTGTGCGTTCCCTACTGCAGCTGAAAGGGCTTTTAAAATGATGGCTATATCAAAGAGCATTTGGGAACCAAAGTGGTTTGTTAGCTGACTGAGTGGGGTTACTAATATATATTATTAATACTGAGTGTGATGATTGGATTGGGTGTTATTTTGAAGTTCTTCTATGAAAACTAAATTTGTGGCTTGTGTTTTTTTGGCTGGTGAGGCATTTAGACTTGCAACAATTGGAATGGAATAAAACTGAAAAGAAACACATCACATAATAACTAACACCGAAAGAAAGAAAGAAAGAAAGAAAGAAAGAAAGAAAGAAAGAAAGAAAGAAAGAAAGAAAGAAAGAAAGAAAGAAAGAGAGAGAGAGAGACAGACAGAGAGAGAGAGAGGGAGAGAGGGAGGGAGGGAGAGAGGGAGGGAGGGAGGGAGGAAGCTTTCTTTCTTTCTTTCTTTCTTTCTTTCTTTCTTTCTTTCTTTCTTTCTTTCTTTCTTTCTTTCTTTCTTTCTTTCTTTCTTTCTTTCTTATAAGAAGAAGCAGAACCAAGTATCAGAAGATGCTTGATGCAATTTATTTTGGCTGTGCTAAAATTGTTCCTTTTGAGTCTCATCCCCATACATTTCTATATTTATTCTTATCATATAATTATTGCAGTCTAACATATTAGGCAAATGCATGCTCATGGGAGTTGAAGCGTAAAAGGATACTTACAATTACAGTACACTTTTTATTTATCCTCTTTAAATTGCATTCTGGAGAAGAAATAAAAATATTGTGGTTTCATCACAGAGCGATCAAGAAAATAATGGAATAATACACTGGCCAGAATACAAAATAATATAAAACACTGATATGCTTTCCCACAATCGTTGTATTGTCTTTTAGCACGTAAATCATAGCTCCGTTTCTTCGTCCTGTCTGAAAACTGGCAATCTTGTAATAGCACCTATTGATTGTACTTATTGCATGAAATGTTAAATCAACATTTCATATTTGACTTTATTGATTACTCAATGTAAATGATTTAAATCTCTAAACACAGGAGGAAAAAATACAATTCTTTAATTGTCTGGATGATTTAGAACATAGAACTATCTTCATTTCTATTGACCAAAAGAAAAATATTGTTTGGAAGTTATATACATGCTCTTATTACAGTATAGCACAGATGAGTGCCCTATTTGATTACACTACCAAGAGCTCTATTTTGTTCTGAGGAGATAATATTCCTTTGAATGGCAAGATAATATCTCCTGGCAAAACCTAGCAAGATAATACTGTAATTTGAGAAAGAGGTGCAAATACACAAATGTTAGATCAGGCTAATATCTATCCAGTTCAATGCTCAGTCAACCCTTAAGGAGTCAGATTATCCAGGAAGTTCACAAACAGACTATCCACTAAAATTGACCTTTTTCTTAAAGGAAACATGACAGCAAAATTTTTTAAAAAGACAGTTGAAGATATAGATTTTTATAAGGTTTACATGAGCTACTCTATGGAAGGGGACAATTGAATGCGGCCACCTTACCATGTCCACTTCACCCCAGGGGCACCATTGATTAGTTGCAGTGGGGGGCCGGGGGTGAAGTGGGCATGGTAAGGGAGCCACATTCAATTGTCTTAGACCCACTACTTTATACTTAGAGAAATAAAAAATAGAAATATTTAACTGCATTTAAATTAAAATGCAATGCCTCCCCCCAAAATATGTTGATATAGATCAGACATGTCAAACACAAGGCCCGGGGCCCAGATCCGGCCTGTGAAGTGGTTTCATGCGGCCCGCGAAGCCATCCTGGAAACAGTGAGGGAACGGCCCCCACTGCCTTGGCCCTGGCCCAGAGACCCTCCTCCTGCCAGAGACCCTCAGATCTGTCCCACTCCTGCCCCCATAGGCACCTTTGATGCGAACGATGTAGAGCTGGCCATGCCCACCCAGTAGGCCATACACACTTTAGCCACGCCCACACAGTAGGCCATGCCCACCCAGGCCACACCCACCCGGCCTCCTGAGGGCAACTGCAATGCTGATGCGGCCCTCAATGAAATTGAGTTTGACACCCCTGATATAGATTGTGATGAGTAAGTAATCATCCTGTTCCGTTGGACGACCATTTGTCTGAAATGGTATAAAGTCTCCTGCTTGAGCAGGGGGTTGGACTAGAAGTCCTCCAAGGTCCCTTCCAGCTCTGTCATTAGATGATAGATAGATAGATAGATAGATAGATAGATAGATAGATAGATAGATAGATAGATAGATAGATAGATAGATTGATAGATAGATAGAGATAGAGATAGAGATAGAGATAGAGATAGAGATAGAGATAGAGATAGAGATAGAGATAGAGAACTACTAAAAATGCCAATTTCTGAGACTAAAAACTTTATTAGAAACTAAGCTTTCATCAGTGGCTGCTGATGTCAAAATATAAGTCAGGATCTGGGAACGCTCATCTGTATAGTCTTTGGGAAGCTAACAATTTTGACAAAGAACATGTCATAGGTCTATCCATTCACTGCCCACCCATAATTGGCTGCATCAATCCTGTTTCTATTGTGCTAACCGGCATCCGTTTGAATTTTACTGCTCTGCCTCTCCCCATCTGCCCCGCCCACCGAGAATGTTCATCTTGCAGCATGCGGTCATTTAACAGCGCCTGACTATTCTCCCTGCTGTCATGCCTAGGTATATCTCCCACATGCAGTGCCATTGTTCCAGCTCGCAATCTCTCCGCTGTGCCAACATTCTTGGTAGTATTAATTCAATGTCCTCTCCTGGAGTTTGTAAGTCCGGTCTGCTCTTCCATGTGTCCAATCCTCATAGTCCCCTGCCATGCCAATATGTCAGTTGGTGTGCAATCGTGGTCTTTTGCTCTCCTGTTTACACAGGAGAGAAGTGATTGTTGATTCATCTGTTCTGGCCCCCTGCGTGATGATTCATGTAACCGCAACACCTGGTAAGCCGGCAACAGTTCGATGTGTCGGTTGATAAGAGTGTTGATTAGATAGCTAGGCTTCCTTCAGCAGGCGACCGCCTTTCGTTGAATCATGGGCAATGACTTTAGCCCCTGCAAAGTTAAATGTATGGTTATGCTCGGTCCTATGTGCCCACACCTGGGATCATTGTTCGTTGCGCTTGGCAGCCAGTTCGTGCTCATGGACCCTTGTCCGGAGGCATTTTGTGGTTTCTCCAATGTAATTGCATGGGACATTGTTGCAATTGATTTAGTAGACCACAGATAACATATCGCCTTCAGGCAGAGGTTCCTTGGGGCACATTATTCTTGTGCGCAGGGTCTGGCTAGGTTTGTGTGCCACTTTGATGTTTTGAGTCAAGAGTATTCATGATAGATAGATAGATAGACAGATAGATAGATATACTGTAGATAGATATAGATATACTGTAGATATAGATATAGATATAGATATAGATATAGATATAGATATAGATATAGATATAGATATAGATATAGATATAGATATAGATATAGATATAGATATACATGCGTGCTAGTCGTTTCTAACTCTAGGGGCCGGTGCTCATCTCCGTTTCAAAGCCAAAGAGCCAATGTTTGTCCAAGGACGTCTCTGTGGTCATGTGGCCGGCATGACTAGACACCAAAGGCACATGGAACGCTGTTACCTTCCCACCGGAGTGGTCCCTATTTTTCTACTTGCATTTTTACATGCTTTTGAACTGCTAGGTTGGCAGAAGCTGGGACGAGTAACAGGCGCTCACTCTGTTACGCGGCACTCGGGATTCGACCCGCCAAACTGCCGACCTTCTGATCAACAAGCTCAGCGTCCTAACCCACTGAGCCACCGTGTCCCTATAGATATAGATATAGATATAGATAAATAGATAGATATAGATATAGATATAGATATAGATATAGATATAGATATAGATATAGATATAGATATAGATATAGATATAGATATAGATATAGATATAGATATAGATATAGATATAGATATAGATATAGATACTGTCCTTTGTTATGATTCTGGGTCTTCAGTTTGGACAGCCTTTCAAAAAAAGAGATTGTCAGTTCTTCAGAAGGGAGAGTTACCCTCTAAGCAGAATTCCTGGCCCTACACAACAGGGTTAGTACCCAGAGCATATAGGGGGGGAAATTGACTTGGAGGATTCAAGAATCTGATCACTGATAGCTGTGCATGTGCCATTACTCTACTAAGGGAACACGAGAGATTCAGTCCATTTTCTAAAGCCAGGCACTGAGGAATTAGCTGAACTATAGAGACAGAACCTGTGCTAAGGCAATCTAGCCTTCATGCATTTTATCATTATAGCAAAGTTCCACTGTTGGAAAGTGTATCTATGTACGTAGACTCAATTAAGTCTTTCTGTTCAAATTTTGGTTGAGGGTGAGACATTTAGAGACAAGGTGGCAGCATCCTATGTTTCCCATGTTAATCATTGTCTCTGGATGTCAAAGATTCACAGGGGGCTAAACTTCTCACTATCTCAGATGTACCTAACTTTAATTTTTCAAATCTTTTGTACAGCTTTCAGGAAAGGTGGAGAAGATAGTTAGCTACCTAAGGAGATGTGATTCCATTTGCATATAGATTTGCATGGGCTGCAATCTCCATTACCTCTGTAGGAAGATTCTCAGTATCTTAGGAATACTCTGGAGACGATCTATTTCATTCAGCATAACAGAAAATCTCATTGTGCCATTTATATATTTTAAAAAAGCTCCGCTCATATCTCTCTCAGTAATACGGCAGCCCACGTACAAATCCCTGAGGTTTGTTAAATAGTTATCTGGAATGCATTTTTTCCGGGATCAGCTTGCATATCATCAGTAAGAGAAATGAATAAAAAGAGAAGTATTCCTGAGCCAATAAAGGGGTTGACTGCCATTTCCTCCTTTACATAAATTTAAAAGTTGTTTGCTACAGAAAGTTGTTGCCTTATGAATTCCAGACACTGAAAAGAGATAAACAAGGTGAGCTGGTAGCTGCATATGAATCAATCTCTGTCTTGAGAGTGCGATAAAGGGAACATTTTTTTCAAATTCAGTGACAAAACATAAGACTGATTATCCTAAGCATGCTGATTAGGGCATACACCCCATTGATCCCACTAGTTTTACTTCTGAATATGCAGTCAAGCTATTAACAGATTGGTTAATTAAGTCTTGTTATTGCTATCTATTTATAGATAGGGCAAGAAGAAAATACAGATATCCAAATTTATTAAGATAATATTTTGTTAATGATTATTGTAAGAATACAGCCAGGCTTCATAGGATGGGAGAGATGTTAGACTTAGTAAACTTATCTTTTCATTTGCATCATTTTCTTATTTATTTATGTTGTGCCTTCGAGCCAGTCTTGAATCCTGACAACTGACAATCCTGACAATTTTTCTGCCACTGGTTTTCTTGGCAAGATTTTCAGAAGCGGTATTCCCTTACCTGTTTCCTAGGATTGAGACAAAATGACTGGTCCAATGTCACCCACTGGTTTTGCTCCTAAGTCAGGACTAGAACTCCCAGTTTCTAGCTTGGTGCCCTAACTACTAACACTAAAATGGCTTCCCTTTCTTATTTAAATAGAACTTTAAAAAAAGGTATGCATCCAGCCTTATTCACTAAACTACTAGTCAATAGTGGGACATGAAGATGAATTGGCCTTTACCAAAGGAATGGATCTACCAACACCAGTCAAGTGTCTATGGAGATTCTCAATCATCGAGGTCATGGTTGTCCCAAAGGTGTATATATCCAAAAGGCAACTGGACTTGCTTGGGTTTGGTTTTTTCCCCCCCTTAAAAATGTTTTGTTTCTCATCCAAGAAATGTCTTCAGTTCTAACTGGATGGTGAGGAATGGTCCCACTATTCAGTTAGAACTGAAGAAGCTTTTCGGATGAGAAGCAAAATAAATATCCTTGAAACATTTTTCAAGGAAAAAAACCCCAGGAAAGTCCAGTTGCCTTTTGGAAAAGAATCTTTGGGACACTCCAGTCAAGATTTGATGTTGATACTCCCTTTGCATAATGTACCAACACCTAATCATGGCTTTCTGGGTCATGCGTTTATGTGGCACCCTGAAAAATCCCAAAGTAGCTAACTAGATTGGATTCTTACATTAAACTAGACAGAGCCAATTCCTGCAACCATTCTTCATATGTTTTAGCCTTCAGCCCCCCTAATCATCTTTGTTACTCTTCTCTGCACTCTTTTCTAGAATCTCAACATCTTTTTTTATAGCTTCCTAATAAGTTAAGAAGTGGTCGGCTGATGTATGAATCTACCTGGGTCCATTCAGGAAAATCCCTTTGTATTCAATGGAATTTAACTTCCAAAGAAGGAATGCACTAGATTGAAGCTTTGCGTCTTGATGTTTTTCCCCCCTAGAACTTGCCCTAATAATCTACCACATTGATTGGATTAAAAACAGTGTAAAGGCAAATAAAACAAAAAGATTAAGTTGCTACACAAGAAGTATCTGTTAGTATTCTTTATTATAAAATTCTTCAAGGAGATGGTTCTACTCAGGGGAAGAGAAAGTGCTTTTTAGGAAGAAAGTCCTAGCTAATGGCATCTCCCAATAGAACTAGCCCAAATGTCTCTCTGATTGGTAATCTAGCTCAGCATATAATATTAACATTTAATATCCACATCAGGTTTATCATTTTGTAATTGTCACAAAGTACACATCTCTCACTGTTGACAACTGCTGCAGTCTAAGCCTAATTAAGCCTGACTTTCTGAGCATTCAGAGAGTTCATGCATATGATCTATTTTGCAACAATCCTGTGTAAACAGATTTCTATTATTATTCCAGTTTGAAGGAGAGATGAGCTAGAGACAAAAGAATGATTTGCCAAAAATTCAGTCACTTCATGAGGCATTTAAGCAAATGGACTTCCTATTCATACTTTTTTTTTCTCTTTCAGAGTAGTTTTTATACAGTCTAATCTGAAGGGAATGAGTTCAACAGGGCTTATTCCCAGAGAAGGGAAGGTAATATTACAGCTTTGTCCTCTACAAAATTCATACATATGAAAGTGCCTTTGTGAACTATAGCAAGATGATTTAAATGGAAAATTACCTTTTAACAGTGGTGGGATTCAGCCAGTTCGCACCACTTCAGCAGAACCGCTAGCTAATTTTTTGTTGCCCAGGCTCAGAATGGACTTTCAGAAGTGGCATCCACACAGAGAACTGGTTGTTCACATATTTGAATCCCATCACTGCCTTTTAATAATTACAAACAAGGTTTGCCATTTAGCTTGATACAGTCTTACACTTGATACAGCGATTTTGTCAACACTTGGAAGATAGTATCACTTACTCTTCAATTAGAAAAAAAATATTTAGTTTGAAATAAATTTTGCTAATAACAGTGAAACCAACTTGTGTGTGTATCACTCAAAAAGAGTAATCAACTGCATTTCATGCTATAATGTAAGTATAGCTACGCTTATACAAAACATCCTAGATCAGGATCAATATATTTGACACATATTCATAGGTGTAAATGCATTAGAGGTGGAAATGGCAATCTATCTACACAAGAGTAGCCATTCATTCCTAACAATAATTACGCCAAAGTGATGAAGTGTGCTTTGCTCTGTCACAGTGTAAGCGCTGCCCTTTCATACTTCCACTGCAACATTACAATGCGCCTGCTATCCTTGCCCCTTCCCCATCAGCTGATATCTAGCTGCAAAGTGCATTCAGAAATCACACTTCTTTGATAATATTTAATTATTAGTGAAAGATCACTCGCAAGAACGTTATATTATGGAATGGAGAAAATGGGTTGAGTACATCCAGAACAAATATAGGGTTAAGAAGTTTCATGTAGCATTTGAATAAGTCTTCCTTCGCTTTTTCTTTCTTTATTTCCTTTTTTTCCTTTCCTTTTTCTTTTCTATATATATTTAATATCATTAAGATTTGTATTATCCTGTATAACCTAGAGAGTGATGGATTTTAGAGTTTATGGTTGTTAGTATATGGTTGTTTATGATTGTTTTTCTTTTCTATACCTTGTATTTAGCTCTGGGAAGTCGGGGGGGGGGAGGGGGGGAGGGGTAGGGAGGGAGGGAGAGGGGAGGGGGAGGGGGGATTGTTAAAGATAAACTGTATGTTAAAACTTTTCAATAAAAAAAAATATTAGTGCGTGTATATGCACTGTTCTATCTAACAGAATCCTGAACCTATCCTCCATGTGAATCTTCTAGAGGTCTATTCCAGATAAAATACAAGATGATTTTATCTCATGTAACTGGGATTGGCAATGTTTTGGAACCTAAAATGCCACCGTACAATGTTGTATGATGGTTTGGATGTCTACCAGAGGCCTTCAAGAAGATTCTCCTAATGTTTTCTCTCTCTGTCTGTCTGCCTCCCTCCCTCCCTCCCTCCCTCCCTCCCTCCCTCCGTGTGTGTGTGTGTGTGTGTGTGTGTGTGTAAAACTGCCCCCTAGCTTTCATTGAGAGTTTGTGTGTGTGTGTATGTGTGTTGTTGCTCAAGATCTTGGAATCCTGAGTTTTTATGTGAGAATGAAGAAGTCTCATGACTTTTGCTCATGAGGAAAATGATAAAATTAAAATAGTTGGGAGATAGGAAGGTGCTCCATGGGGCTCTGATGGAGGCCCTGGATTCTACAAAAGCTGCCTTGGTGAGCTATTCTGTACAAGAAACCCTTTCTTTACAATATTCAAGGCAGCAAAATAAAGACCATTCCCTTCTCTAACAATAGCTGAGGCTGACAATACTGATTTTTTTCTTTATTTAAGTGATGCTGTTCCAACTGGGACTTGATGGGATTCCTGTAAAGACCTGTCAAACCATTTTCAGTCAGAATAAACAGCAAGGAACAAGCTACACAAGAAGGATTTGGATGAGATGTTGCAGTGCATAATCCTAACCCTCACCCCCCCCCCAATATTTTCATTTATTTTTTCATTCTTAAAGAATAGTTATGTGATGCATCCACAAATCTGTTCGTAAAAATCTAATATTTGGAATGTATAATTAGGCATACATACAAATTAGCCAGCCAATCTTTGTGAAGAAAAAGAGAGATCACAACACTTGATAGGTGTCAAATTTACACATCTACAAACAGACAGTAGCATACATTATATGACAGAGCTGGTATGAGATTTAGGAACCCTCCTGCACTCAAGAAACAGATGGCAGTCATAGATGAGGTAGTCTTCGCACAAATTCATCTTGTGCACCAATTCTGGGAGCCTTTGATTGCATCACTCAGAACTTAGTCACTTATTGGATTACTGTGACGTGTTCTGCATGGGGCTACCCTTGAAAGCTGTAACTGTTTCAGAATACAGCAGGGCTTTTAGTTCTGTGTGCCCCATGCTTTGCCCATGTTACTTCTCTGTTGTATGAGCTGGACTCATTTCTATCTAGGTGCAATTCAAGATGCTCGATATAATCTTTAAAGCTCTAAATGATATGCCATTCTCTGAGGGTATCTGCCTATTCCACCAAGTTAAAACAGTGGACATGCTCCATTGCCTTAAACATTGTCATCCGGTGGAACTTTGAAAAAATGGAATTTTTAGTAGCTCTCCTAGCCCTTTGGAACAGCCTACAAACAAACAAATATGATAACCAAACATATAAGTTTCATAAATAAATAAATTTCCAATGGAAGTTTAAGAACTAAAGCCTAGTTTGTTATGTGTTATATTCTTTCCAGATGACTGATCTGCCTTATCTCCCAATTGATATACCCAAGGTTCCTGTGTGTTTTCTCCTTAAAGGTTTATCTTTGTCATAAAAAGGACTTTACTTCAAGTAAATGTAACATTTACTTTCCTTCAAATAAATGTAACATTTATTTCAGCCCCTTTTGGTCTTAGAACTTGCTTTTTGTCTGGACCTTTTTTGTCCCTTACAGGTATCATCATCAACATCTGCTTCTGGTGATTTACTACAATACCTGGTGATTTACAGTTTCCTCAGAACATGTTTCCTTTTATTCAATTTTCTCTCAGAGGATTGGTAGCATTACCTTGAGAGCCATCTAGTTAACTGAATTGTAGCACAATAATTTTGTTGGCCCTTATGCCTGTTAACAAAGGACAGCCTACAGTATCCTTACTTATCTCAGACATCTTTCCATTGACTGAAAATGTCTGGTTCTCAAAAACCTCAGCATGTATGTCTAGGGAATAAGCATAAAATCCAGAGCAGGTCCATTCTGCCCTCAGCACTGTCTTTGCTCTTAAAACAAAAATGTATCTGTCATCTGACTTAGTTCTTCACAAAACTTAAAATGCAAATCCTCCAAGCAAACATAATATTATTAGAATGATATTGTTACTGTTCATCGCACAGTCAGTCAGATATTTAAACTGGATGAGGCGTTTTTAATCAACCTATCGAGTCCCTACCAAGCACCCGAGATAGAAAGATATTTGGTGGTATTATTACTGTTATTGTTATTATTATATTTTTCTCCCACTTTAAAGTATGGGACAGCTTCATAGTATAAATTCAAACGTAACTTGTAAAGGCATTGCTGTTATATTCCCTAATGGATATCACTTTTTTGGTGTGTGCAGCATCACGGCGTTCTTCACACATCTTAGAAGCCGTGCTAGAAGATCTATAGCTCAATCCCATGTGATTTTCCAAAGGCCCTGAGATCCATAGCCAATCACATACCGGTAGGTTGTCCCAGTGGTGGGATTCAAATATGTGAACAAGCAGTTCTCTGTGTGGATGCTGCTTCCAGAAGTCTATTCTGGGCCCGGGCAACAAAATATTAGCTACAATTTCTGTCGAAGTAGTGCGAACCAGCTGAATCCCACCACTGGGTTGTCCCCAGGGCTTTTTTTTCCTCATAGAACGCTCAGAACGGAGTTCCGGCACCTTTTTTGGATGGAACCTTGTAGGGTAGGCAAGGCAGGTTGTATGACCTGTGTGAGTTCTGGCACCTTTTTGTTTTACCAAAAAAGCACTGGTTGTCCCCATCATTAGCTTTCATCTCAACTAGGGGAGGAACCAGGAGAGTTCCAGGAGAAGGACTTAACAAGAGATTTTAATCATCCAGCCTTTAAATGTCACAAAAAGGTTCCAAATTTCTGGTGTTATTCCTTGGACCATGTTCACAGAATTCACAGTGACTGATGTGAAAATGATTAACACCTGTCGTTTATCTAAGGTGAATCAGTAACAGTATTGTTTAAGATTGAAGGTCTATCCAATGAACTAGAATGTGTGATCCAAATTAAGGTAACAGCTGCTTATCTCTAACATGGCCAAGATTACCTCCCACTAATTGTCAGGGTTAAAAAGAGAAGGGGAGAAAGAGAAGATAATGTTTTTTTTTTAAATCTCCTTTGTATACTAAAGAGCCAGGAAGCACTTTTTAAAATTATGGATATATACATACACTCACACTCACACACAATACTGTTAGGATTGAGGCAGTTAATAAACTGCCTCAATAAATAAACAGGCAAAGATATAATAAAATTAGGTCCCAGATGATGGGTCAGATCCTCCACACAAAAGACATTATTCGCATACGATATACAGATAAAGGAAAAACAAATTGCAACTTCCCATTTTCACAGTCAGAATTGTTAATAGTAACTGAAATACTATCATTCCACTGCCCTTGTTCTAAATGCTGCTGCTTATTTATTTATTTATTTGATCTGTTTATTTCATATAGGAGCCCATGGGGGAGAATACATACCGGATAGTCCTTGACTTATGATTACAATTAGGACCAGAATTTCTGTTGTTGAGCAAGTCAGATGTTAAGTAAGTCACACACACTTTTATAACTCTTTCCCCATGATTGTTAAGCAAATCACTGCAGTAGTTAAATTAGGGGTCTTCAAACTTGGCCCTTTTATGACTTGTGGACTTCAGCTCCCAGAATTCCTCAGCCAGGCACACAAGTCATAAAAGGGCCCAGTTTGAAGACCCCTGAGTTAAATGAACCATGAAGTTATTAAGTGAATCTGGCTTCCCCCATTGACTTTGCTTGTCGGAAGCTAGCTGGGAAAGTCATAATGCTGGGACACAGCAACCACTCTAAATAGATGCCAGCTGCCAAGCATCCCAATTTTTATCAATCAATCAGAATAGAGTTGGAAGGGATCTTGGAGGTCTTCTAGTCCAACCCTCTGCTCAAGCAGAAGACCTTATACCATTTCAGACAAAAGTCTATCCAGTCTCTTAAAAACCTTGAGTGATGAAGCGCCCACAACTTCTGGTGGCAAGCTGTTCCACTGGTTAATTGTCCTCGCTGTTAGGAAGTTTCTCCTTAATTCCAGGTTGCTTCTCTCCTTGATTCATTTCCATCCATTGTTTCTTGTCTGCCCTCTGGTGCTTTGGAAAATAAGTTGACCCCTTCCTCTTTATGGCAACCTCTCAAATACTGAAACACTGTTATCGTGCCTCCCCACCCAGCCAGTCCTTCTTTTCTCTAGACTAGCCAAACCCAAATCCTGCAACCGTTCTTCAGATGTTTTAGTTTCCAGGCCTTTAATCATCTTAGTTGCTCTTCTTTGCACTTTTTCCCAAGTCTCAACATCTTTTTTTGTAATGTGGTGACCAAAACTAGTCATTTTACATGACTGTGGGGTTATCTTTATGTGACTGTGGGGCTGCTATCATGGTCCTAAGTGTGAAGACCAATTTTAAGTCACTTTTTTTCAATGCCTTCGTGACTTGAATGGTCACTAAATGATGGTTCAAGGGCTACCTGTTGTCTCCCTCCTATTTTTCTCCAATATAACCAAGTTGGCTGGGCTGAGAGAGAAGGAAGAGCTCAAAGTCATCCAAATAGCTTCTCTGGCCGAGGGTGGACTTGACCTTTATGCTTCTAGTCTGATACCTTCACCACAACTGTGAAAAATTAATAATAGATAGATCTAAGTGCAGCAAAGTATTGATTAATTAAGCTACAAATATGTACTGTACCAAATTTCCTGGGTGTAAGTCCCACGAACTCAATGGCACTCACTTTTCAGTAGACACATCTACAGTAAGACTGCACTATAGGGCTTGTTTTGTATATTTGTACTCTGCAAAAAAAATAAATAAATCTTAGGGTTCTTTCTGGGTTTCCAAAATTCATATTCAGATCTTATTTCCCTGCTTCAAACTCTTAAGCTAATGAACTACTGGTGTAAAGCCATGCCAAAGACACATGTTTCAAAGACTGGATCAATGAGCTTGTTAGTATTCAGCTGGATCTAAATGTGTGAACGGAAAGTATCTTCCACACTGTGCTCATCTCCGTTTCAAAGCCGAAGAGCCAGCGCTTGTCCGAGGACATCTCCGTGGTCATGTGGCCGGCATGACTAGACGCCAAAGGCGCACGGAACGCTGTTACCTTCCCACCGTAGTGGTCCCTATTTTTCTACTTGCATTTTTACGTGCTTTCGAACTGCTAGGTTGGCAGAAGCTGGGACGAGTAACAGGCGCTCACTCTGTTACGCGGCACTCGGGATTCGACCCGCCAAACTGCCGACCTTCCGATCGACAAGCTCAGCGTCCTAACCCACTGAGTACATATATACATATATATATACATATATATATACATATATATATACATATATATATATATATATATACATATATATATATATATATATATATATATATATATATATATATATATATATATACAGTATATATATATATATATATATATATACAGTATATATATATACACACACACAGTCATGGCCGAAATTGTTGGCACCCCAGAATTTTTTCCAGAAAATCAAGTATTTTTCACAGAAAAGTATTGCAGGAACACATGTTTTGCAGGTTTATTCCCTTTGTGTGTATTGGAACACAACAAAAAAGGGAGGAAAAAAAGCAAATTGGACATAATGTCAAACAAAACTCCAAAAATGGGCTGGACAAAATTATTGGCACCCTTTCAAAATTGTGGGTAAACAAGATCGTGTCAAGCATGTGATGCTCCTTTAAACTCACCTGGGGCAAGTAACAGGTGTGGGCAATATAAAAATCACACCTGAAAGCAGATAAAAAGGAGAGAAGTTCACTTAGTCTTTGCATTGTGTGTCTGCGTGTGCCACACTAAGCATGGACAACAGAAAGAGGAGAAGAGAACTGTCTGAGGACTTGAGAACCAAAATTGTGGACAAATATCAACAATCTCAAGGTTACAAGTCCATTTCCAGAGATCTAGATTTGCCTTTGTCCACAGTGCACAACATTATCAAGAAGTTTGCAACCCATGGCACTGTCGCGAATCTCCTTGGTCGTGGATGGAAGAGAAAAATTGATGAAAGGTTGCAACGTAGGATAGTCCGGATGGTGGATAAGCAGCCCCAAACAAGTTCCAAAGGAATGCAAGCTGTCCTGCAGGCTCAGGGAGCATCAGTGTCAGCGTGAACTATCCGTCGACATTTAAATGACATGAAATGCTATGGCAGGAGACCCAGGAGGACCCCACTGCTGACACAGAGACATAAAAAAGCAAGATTACAGTTTGCTAAAATGTACTTGAGTAAGCCAAAATCCTTCTGGGAAAACGTCTTGTGGACAGATGAGACCAAGAGATATATATATATATATAGCGGGTCGAATCCCGAGTGCCGCATAACAGAGTGAGCGCCTGTTACTCGTCCCAGCTTCTGCCAACCTAGCAGTTCGAAAGCACGTAAAAATGCAAGTAGAAAAATAGGGACCACTACGGTGGGAAGGTAACAGCGTTCCGTGCGCCTTTGGCGTCTAGTCATGCCGGCCACATGACCACGGAGACGTCCTCGGACAAGCGCTGGCTCTTCGGCTTTGAAACGGAGATGAGCACCGGCCCCTAGAGTCGGAAACGACTAGCACGCATGTGCGGGGGAATCCCCTTCATGGATTACTGCCTTGTCGTGGCGAAGGGGCTTGCGTAATTCAATGAAGCTATGAGCTATGCCGTGCAGGGCCACCCAAGACGGACAGGTCATAGCAGAGAGTTCTGACAAAACGTGATCCACTGGAGAAGGAAATGGCAACCCACTCCAGTATCTTTGCCATGAAAACCCTATGGACAGTACCAAAAGGCAAAACGATATGACGCTGGAAGATGAGCCCCTCAGGTCGGAAGGCGTCCAATATGCTACTGGGGAAGAGCAGAGGGCTAGTACTAGTAGCGCCAGAAAGAATGAAGCGACTGGGCCAAAGCCGAAAGGACGCTCAGCTGTGGATATGTCTGGTGGTGAAAGGAAAGTCCGATGCTGTAAAGATTTTTTCTCCATAGGAACCTGGAATGTAAGATCCATGAATCAAGGCAAGCTGGACGTGGTCAAACAAGAGATGACAAGATTGAACATCGACATCTTAGGTATCAGCGAACTAAAATGGACAGGAATGGGTGAATTTAATTCAGGTGACCATCAGGTATACTACTGCGGGCAAGAATCCCTCAGAAGAAATGGAGTAGCCTTCATAGTCAATAAAAGAGTAGGAAAAGCAATACTGGGATACAATCCTCAAAATGACAGAATGATCTCAGTTCGAATCCAAGGCAAACCATTCAATATCACAGTAGTCCAAGTCTATGCTCCAACCACCGGTGCTGAAGAGGATGAAATTGACCGGTTCTATGAAGCCCTACAGCACCTTATAGAACTAACACCAAAAAATGATGTCCTTATCATCATGGGGGATTGGAATGCTAAAGTAGGAAGCCAAAAGATAACCGGAATAACAGGCAAGTTTGGCCTTGGAGTACAAAATGAAGCAGGGCACAGGCTGATAGAATTTTGTCAAGAGAATACGATGGTCATAGCAAACACTCTTTTCCAACAACCCAAGAGACGGCTCTACACATGGACATCACCAGACGGTCAACACAGAAATCAGATTGACTATATGCTCTGCAGCCAAAGATGGAGAAGCTCTATACAGTCAGTAAAAACAAGACCAGGAGCTGACTGTGGCTCAGACCATGAGCTTCTCGTTGCAAAGTTTAGGCTTAAACTGAAGAAAGTAGGGAAAAGCACCAGGCCAATCAGGTATGAATTAAATCATATCCCCATTGAATATACAGTAGAGGTGACAAATAGATTTAAGGAATTAGATCTGATAGACAGGATGCCTGAAGAACTATGGACAGAGGTTCGCAACATTGTACAAGAGGTAGCAACCAAAACCATCCCAAAGAAAAAGAAATGCAAGAAAGCAAAATGGCTGTCTGAGGAAGCTTTGCAAATAGCTGAGGAAAGGAGGGAAGCAAAAGGCAAGAGAGAAAAAGAAAGATACGCCCAATTGAATGCAGAATTCCAGAGAATAGCTAGAAGAGATAAGAATGCCTTCTTAAATGAACAGTGCAAAGAAATAGAAGAAAACAATAGAATAGGGAGGACCAGAGATCTTTTCAAGAAAATTGGGGAGATGAAGGGAACGTTCAATGCAAAAATGGGCATGATAAAGGACCAAAATGGCAGGGACCTAACAGAGGCAGAAGAGATTAAGAAGAGATGGCAAAATTACACAGAAGAACTATACAAGAATGAGCTTAATGTCCCTGATAATCACAATGAGGTGGTCACTGACCTCGAGCCAGACATCCTAGAATGTGAAGTGAAGTGGGCCTTAGAAAAGCTGAGCAACAACAAAGCTAGTGGAGGTGACAGTATTCCAGCTGAGCTATTCAAAATCTTAAAAGACGATGCAGTAAAAGTGCTACACTCAATTTGCCAGCAAATTTGGAAAACTCAACAGTGGCCACAGGATTGGAAAAGATCAGTTTACATTCCAATTCCAAAGAAAGGCAGTGCCAAAGAATGTTCAAACTATCGCACCATTGCACTCATTTCTCATGCTAGTAAAGTTATGCTTAAAATCCTACAAGCTAGACTCCAGCAGTATGTGGATAGAGAACTACCAGAAGTACAGGCAGGATTTCGAAGAGGCAGAGGAACTAGAGATCAAATAGCCAACATACGCTGGATCATGGAGAAAGCTAGAGAGTTCCAGAAAAACATCTACTTCTGCTTCATTGACTATGCTAAAGCCTTTGATTGTGTGGATCATAACAAACTGTGGCAAGTTCTTAAAGAGATGGGAGTACCAGAACATCTTATTTGTCTCTTGAGAAACCTATATGCGGGCCAAGAAGCAACAGTGAGAACTGGACACGGAACCACTGATTGGTTCAAAATTGGGAAAGGAGTCCGGCAAGGCTGTATACTGTCGCCTTGCCTATTTAACTTATATGCAGAGCACATCATGAGAAAGGCAGGGCTAGATGAATCAAAAGTTGGAATTAAGATTGCTGGAAGAAATATCAACAACCTAAGATATGCAGATGATACCACTCTAATGGCAGAAAGTGAAGAGGAACTGAAGAGTCTCTTGTTGCGAGTGAAGAAGGAGAGTGCAAAAGTTGGGTTGAAACTAAACATTAAGAAAACCAAGATCATGGCATCCGGCCCTCTCAATTCCTGGCAAATAGATGGGGAAGAAATGGAGGTAGTGACAGATTTTATTTTCCTGGGCTCCAAGATCACTGCAGATGGGGACTGTAGTCAAGAAATTAAAAGACGCTTGCTCCTCGGGAGGAAAGCCATGGCAAATCTAGACAGCACACTAAAAAGCAGAGACATCACCCTGTCAACAAAAGTGCGTATAGTCAAGGCTATGGTCTTCCCAGTTGCAATGTATGGCAGTGAAAGTTGGACCATAAGAAAGGCTGAGCGCAAAAGAATTGAGGCCTTTGAACTCTGGTGCTGGAGAAGACTCCTGCGAGTCCCTTGGACTGCAAGGCGATCAAACCGGTCAGTCCTAGAGGAGATCAACCCTGACTGCTCTTTAGAAGGCCAGATCCTGAAGCTAAAACTCAAATACTTTGGCCACCTAATGAGGAGGAAGGACTCACTGGAGAAGAGCTTAATGCTGGGAAAGATTGAGGGCAATAGAAGAAGGGGACGACAGAGAATGAGGTGGCTGGATGGAGTCACTGAAGCAGTAGGCGTGAGCTTAAATGGACTCCAGAAGATGGTAGAGGACAGGAAAGCCTGGAGGAACATTGTCCATAGGGTCGCGATGGGTCGGACACGACTTCGCAACTAACAACAACATATATATATATATATATATATATATATATATATATATATATATATATATATATATATATATATATATGGATAACTTTAAAACTTACCTATAGGGCTGCTTCAGGACAATAGAGTGGGTTCTCCAACTCTGAATGGTTCCACAAATTATTTTATTTTTATTGTTATTATTTATTACAACATTTAAAGTGCCCAAATGCGGAAGCTCTCTGGGCAGTTTGCAGTCAAACACACTTAAAAAATGAATAAGGCTTGAAGAAATGTTATGATTTAAATGTTATGATTTACATCGGGGAGGACTGTGTGGAGAGAGTTTCCTCCTTTAAATTCCTGGGAGTCTACCTCTGTGAAGATCTGACCTGGAAAGTCAATACAACCCAATTGGCTAGAAAGGCCCAACAGAGGCTTTACTTTCTCAGGGTCTTGAGGAAGAACAGGGTAGAACAACGGCTAATGACCCTCTTTTACCGGTCTACTATAGAGAGTGTCCTCTCGTATGGTATTGTGGCTTGGTATGCTGGTCTGACAGCCGCAGATAGGAAAGTATTACAGAGGGTGGTCAGTACAGCACAAGACATTGTGGGCTGTCCCCTGACACCACTGGATGACATCACCAGGGCTCATTGCCTTGGAAGAGTGAGGAAAATTCTCAGGGATGACTCACACCCTGGACGGTATCTCTTTACTCTCCTACCATTGGGTAGGAATTATAGGAATATAGCCAGCCACACCAACAGGCTGAAAAACAGCTTCTATCCATGGGCTGTTAGGCTTTTGAATGAGAAATAACTTTTGTGAACTTTTGTGAATTTTATGCAGAATTGACTTGGAAGGCCGGTGTGTGGTGTAGTTGGTTCACATGGTGTAGTAAGATGGAGGGTTTGTTGTCACTGTGTGTTGGGGGGTGGGAGCACAAAGGGAGGTACAGCTAATCTCAATGTACACATAGTTGTACTTTGACAATAAAGGTTCATTTCATTTCATTTGAGTTAAGTCTTGTGGGGTCTGTGGCCATGGTCCATGGCTGCAAGAGGAATTTAAAGGGGGTCCGTGGTGAAGAAAAGGTTGAGAACCACTGGTCTAACTTACCTGCTATGGTTGAAGGGGATGCTGTAATGCTGTGCTAAAGGTAAAGGTAAAGGTTCCCCCGCACATGCGTGCTAGTCGTTTCCGACTCTAGGGGCTGGTGCTCATCTCCGTTTCAAAGCCGAAGAGCCAGCGCTTGTCTGAGGACATCTCCGTGGTCATGTGGCCAGCATGACTAGACACCAAAGGCGCACGGAACGCTGTTACCTTCCCACCGTAGTGGTCCCTATTTTTCTACTTGCATTTTTACGTGCTTTCGAACTGCTAGGTGTGCAGAAGCTGGGATGAGTAACAGGCACTCACTCTGCTACGCGGCACTCGGGATTCGACCTGCCAAACTGCCGATCTTCTGATCGACAAGCTTAGCATCCTAACCCACTGAGCCACTGCGTCCCTTAATGCTGTGCTACAACTTGCCTAATTGTTTTTCCAAGGGCTGTTGTCCTCTTCTAGTTTCTCCTTTATTCTCAGCAGACTTGAAAATGTCTTTCAAATGTCTTTGGGTTGTATGTCTGAGCTTACTTTACTGTTGGAAGTGGAGGAGGGTGTAAACTGCAGTAGTTTTCTGTTACATTTATTTATTTCACTTTGAGATATCCTTGGCTGCATAAATGTAGAAGGAATTATCTCATGACAGGTTGCCCTAGCATAAAATTGGAACACAGGAAGCCAAGGAGGCTGAAGACCACAGACGAGATTGCTATACTATGAAAGAAAAGGCATTTGCAGTACAATTGTTCACTTTTTGAAAATGATCTGGAAAAAGTGCTTTCCTGCAAACTAAGCAGTTTTCTCTTATTCATTAAAGTAATCCTTCTTTCAGGCTTTAGCACTGGCCTGAGGGGGAAAAATGGGTATGACTTAAGGAGTCAACTAATGACGTTTTTATGTGAAAACCTGAAAAAGATGGGCTGTTTTAATGAATAGTGAAAAGAAACGGTTGTCTGGTGTAAAGCCCTTGTGAATACATTATCAAGTGTTCATAGCCCTAATTTCCACAGATTTCATATTTAAGAACAACATGTGCTATTGTTTCAAATGTCACCCAAGTTCTCTGAATGAGAATGGAAAGAAAAAAGATTTGGGAGGGGGCCATCATTAGGCTGGTTTACTCAGATGAGTCCCAAGTTCCTCATGGTCATAATGGATTGACATACTCATATGATCAGGCTTTTTGAATGATCTTTAAAGCAAACGAGGTTAACCAACTCACTCAGCTCACTAGAATTTGTGGCTGTCTACTGACTACTCAAATAGAAAATATCAGAAGTATTTAAGCATATCTCATTTATATTGCATATTCAGCTTGATTCCCATAGGGCCTCTGCTTTCTAGTAGGAAGCAGCGTGTGGCCTGATTCACTAGAGGATGATGATAAGTTTATTAAATAATAATTTATTAAATTATTAAATAATTTATTAGATAAATTAAATGATTTGTTAATGCCACCCAAATCCTGGCAATTCTGGGAGCTATTATGTATTGGTGTAGCCTGCAGAGGAAAGACCCAAAATTGATTGATGGGTTAGAATGCAGTATTGCAGGCCAATTTTGCCAACTGCCAGCAGTTTGATCCTGACAGGCTCAAGGTTGACTCAGCTTTCCATCGTTCCGATGACGGTAAAATGAGGATCCAAATTGCTGGGGGCAATAGGCTGACTCTGTAAACCGCTTAGAGAGGGCTGTAAAGCACTATGAAGCGGTATATAAGTCTAAGTACTAAGTATACTAAGTACTATATGCTGAGCTTCTCGATCAGAAGGTCGGCAGTTTGGTGGGTTGAATCCCGAGTGCTGCGTAACAGAGTGAGCGCCTGTTACTCGTCCCAGCTTCTGCCAACCTAGCAGTTCGAAAGCACATAAAAATGCAAGTAGAAAAATAGGGACCACTACGGTGGGAAGGTAACAGCGTTCCGTGCGCCTTTGGTGTCTAGTCATGCCAGCCACATGACCACAGAGACGTCCTCGGACAAGCGCTGGCTCTTTGGCTTTGAAACGGAGATGAGCACCGGCCCCTAGAGTTGGAAACAACTAGCACACATGTGCAGGGGAACCTTTACCTTTACCTTACTATTGCTATTGCTATTCCTACCAACAAAATGAGTGTCCTCTTGATTTGAAGCAGATCAAAGCTCCATGTAGCCCAACATTTCATTTCTAGACATGGCCAATCAGGAGAAAATGACAATGTGATGATAGATTCATTGTGTGACACATCATGATACAGGGCACCATCTCCAAGTTTAAAGTCTTCAGGGACAGGGAACTGAAGGGGGGAGGGGAGATTTGGGAGGTGTGGTTAGGAGAATGGGTATGAGAGAGCTAAGAGTCCTATCTTAAGAAAACCTTTCTCTGTCAGAGTGACAGCTTGATGAATATCTACTCGGTGCCAGGGAAGATAAGATTTGACAGCCTACAGGTGTGTTGTAATGTTAAGTGCACCTGATTAAGCTACTTAGCAAAAAGTTAATTTGATTCCTTGTTTAAATGTTAACAAAGTGACTGTAGTGTTCTGTACCTTCCGTGTGTTTCATCTAGCCATGGTAATGAGACATATATCAAGAAAGAGGGGAGAAAAACAAAATCATTTCCAGAGCAAGCAAGGCGTTTGGTGGTGGTAACAAAACTGGTAAATATTTTAGGGGTCACTCTGGATTAAGGGTGTTATGTTTTAATTTAGAATAAAGAAGAGACATTTTAACAAAGGACATCCAAAGTTGGGTGGGTATATGATCATAAGTATCATCCAAAGTTGGGTGGGTATATTTCATAAGTATATTTCTTCTTATTACAGAGGTTTCAGTCAGCTCTCATGGCAGATACATACTAAGGTTTTATCTTAAAAATTATTAAATTGAGGGGGGAGAGAATTCCCTAGGCAGTCTACAATGGCTTAGCATTAAAAAAAATTACTTTGGTGATTTTATGTAGTATCTCAAGAAGTTAATATTTTTCAATGAGATAGTTTGAGCTTTTTATGAGATCTCATAAGATGTTGTCATCCTTTTACAAAATCTCTGAAGTGATTTCAGTGTTTAATTCCAAATCTCATGCTCCATTATATAATACCCAAATCTCATGAGATTGCATGATCTCACGGGATTTCAGCATTTAAAATATAGTTGGGGAGGTGAGAGGGCCTCTTGAGAGCCAGGTGCATGTGTGCTGGTGCTTGTAATTACCTTACTATCAGTCTAACCTAAATTTCATCATGACATTATGTCTCTCTTTCCATGAGGACAAGGATTTTCTTATACAGGTGGTCCTCGACTTACAATTGTTCATTTAGTGACTGTTCAGAGTTGCAAAGGTACGGGAAAAAGTGACTTATGACAATTTTTCACACTTATGACCATTGCAGTATCCTCATGGTCATGTGATCAAAATTCAGAGGCTTGGCAACTGGCTCGTATTTATGACTGTGCTGTGTCCTGGGGTCATATGATCCCTTTTTGTGACCTTCTGACAAGAATAGTCAATGGGGAAGCCAGAGTCACTTAACAACCATGTAATGAACTTAACAACTGTGGCAAAAAAGGTCATAAAATGGAGCAAAAATTCACTAAACAAATGTTTTGCTTAGCAACAGAAATTCTGGGCTCAGTTGTGGCTGTAAATTGAGGACTACTTGTACTAAATTCCCTACCCTTCCACTTGCACTATAGGCATGCAATGAAAGGAAAATGGGGCATATTGTAAGACATGAGGCCATGCTTCCTCACTTCAACTGTGATTTACAATAAGAGAGGGAAAGTAACTTACTCTTAAGCTGCGTACTTAGACAGGATAAGTTACTAGTTGAACAAAATATGAGTTTGTTGATGAATGGCTGGCCAGAAGACAGTATCAGTTTAATGAGCTGAGAAATTAGGAGGCTGTAATTTTTATAGATTGCCATACAACTTAACACTTGCTGAGTGATACAGTAAGTTGGTTTGACAATTACGGTACATCAGAAATAAGTTAATCATTCTGTAGTAAAAATCGGCTTAAAGGGGTAAGATTTCCAGAAACACTCCATCAATATTGCCTAGTGCCGATTTTTTTTTCTGCAGTTGGCTTCAGTATTTTACTTTAGAAAGCACTGAACCTTATTTAGGATAGATTGCCCTTTGAAGTAGCAGCACATTGTTCAGTATGATTGGTGGCTCAAGATCAAGTTGCCATGATTATGTCTCTATCATGTGTAGATGACATAATTAGGATCTGGCCCTTGGCAGGTAGAGCAAGACCTCAACTCAGAAAATAGATGTAGAAAACTGGCAGGGCTAAGCTGGAGTCTGGCAGAGTCAAAGCAAAAAAAAATCGAAACAGGATTACAATTTAACATTCATAGCAATAGCAAATAGCACTTAGACTTATATACCGCTTCACGGTGCTTTACAACCCTCTCTAAGCGGTATACAGAGTCAGCCTATAGTAAAGATAAAGGTTCACCCGCACATGCATGCTAGTCGTTTCCGACTCTAGGGGCTGGTGCTCATCTCTGTTTCAAAGCCGAAGAGCCAGCGCTTGTCCGAGGACGTCTCCGTGGTCATGTGGCCGGCATGACTAGACGCCAAAGGCGCACGGAACGCTGTTACCTTCCCACCGTAGTGGTCCCTATTTTTCTACTTGCACTTTTACGTGCTTTCGAACTGCTAGGTTGGCAGAAGCTGGGACGAGTAACAGGCGCTCACTCTGTTACCCGGCACAAGCTCAGCGTCCTAACCCACTGAGCCACCGCGAGTCAGCCTATGGCCCCCAACAATTTGAGCCCTCATTTTATCGACCTTGGAGGGATGGAAGGCTGAGTCAACTTGGAGCTGGTGAGGGTTGAACTGCTGGCAGTCGGCAGGATTAGCCTGCAATGCTGCACTCTAGCTGCCACCACAGTTCATTTTTATTAAGTTATATACACAAAAAAATAAAAAAAAATAATTGGCCTAGACCTAGCCTGTTCTGTTTAATTCAGTAACAACAAATACATAAATTAACGTGAGTTACCCTGGATCTGGAGAGCTAAGAGATCTATTCCAATCTCACCCATCAAGTAGGACGGGATGAGTCTAGAGCCACTGGGAATCTACCTACCAGAAAGACCATCTTGGCATAGGGTGGCCACCATCCAGAGAAGAATAGTCCAAAAGCACTTTGCTTACTGCCCCCTTGCCAGAGAGGACAATCAGCTCTCCAGTCCAAGAGCAGATATTATATGAGTGCTGTCCCATCCCTTGCCAAATATATTCAAGAGGCTTTCGACTTCTCTTTGAAGGAAAGAAAACTTGAATTATTTTAATCCTGGCTTATGTCTCACTGCTTCAATTCTGTTCTTCTGAGTTTTTTCCCCCCTTTGCATGTCCTTGTCTTTTCAGAAAGTCAGCTTGAAGGAAGATGCTCTCCTTCTGCTTTAATTGATACGAGTTTCTTTAGGAGAAAACAGTTGTCTGAAAAGCAGAATAAAATACACTGAAAGGTAAGAGTATTCAGAAGTACAGCTTTCGTCTTTGCTTTCTGAAGCATAATGAAAGTGAGAACTTGTACTTTTAAAAAGAGCATCCTGTGTTTCATGACTCTCCTTTTAACAATTTGAAAAACGCAGCTGGAATAACAGAAACTCATAAAGGGGGCTGTAATCCAATTGAGCAATTGTGATTTTGATCTGAACCTGTATAAATTTACCAACCTATGTTAGGTTGACGCATAACCAAAACATTTAGAATGTACCTAAGGAAACATTTAAATATAATTTGTGTCTATATTCCAGATATTTCTTTGTCATGCTGTGATTTGGGAACATAAAATATTCAGTTGGTAAAACACTTCTGTAATTAATGTGCATTTTAGTAAATGCTCAGTGTGGTCTTTGATTGGTCCAGCAAAGTTTATAAATAATATTTTATGCAGGAATAGTATCCACGGCAAGATTATGCCTCTTTTCACGGCTGATAGGCCACAAACTTCCCTTTTTATAGAATGATTACATGGTACACACATCATGCTTGAAAGTGGTTTGATTCACACATATCTTTCCACCATAAAGTGTGGTGTATAAAATGTAGTTGCTGAATTGCCACATTATAAGCCAAAAACAAACATACCAGGATATGATTTGTGAATTTAGCCATGGGTTCATCATTGTTCAACACTCCTGAAATGCAGAGCAGCAATGCAGTCAGTCATCATGGAATACAATCCAATTTCAGTTGATGCAGATTAACTCAAAAACTGGCTATTATATTCAGCATTAAACAATGAGGTAATGGAATTTAGCATATGTATCCCATAATAACAAAATCTGCACTCAGTTCTGCTGGTGGAATGTGCACTCCAAATCCCAATGTTATTCAGATATTAGGGTGCCTTGCACCTACCAGGATCCTGGCCCTACTTGGTATTATTATTATGGTATACAAAGATATGCAAACATTTACCTCTATTTTTTTTTAAAAAAACAAAACTCTCTGGGTACCAGGAACATAGGCGCTGTCAAAATATAAAAATACAAATAGTTGCATCTCAGTGTCTTTTTTTTTATTCAGAGGACATAAAATAATCTGGAAATTAGATAGGCAAGAAGTGTGTTCACCTATTTACATCCAGATATATCCATTTTTTTTATTAAAGAGTTTTACAAAAACAAAATTTTACAATATATCCCCAAATCCCTCCAACCCCAAATCCACCCACTTCCCCCCCCACTTCCCAGAGCTAAATACAGGATTATAGTTACAATAATCATATTCTAAATAAAAATTATGCATAATATACAATTAACCAAATTCATAATGCGCTTTAACTCTCTTTTAACATAACTACAAACAACGTACCAATAACAATATCCCACTAAAATCTACTCATAAGCTAAATGATACTTTTTAGTCCCATATTTGTTTTGAATATAATTTATCCATCTCCTCCAAACTGAAATATATCTTTCCTGTGAATGATCCTTCAGATAAGCAGAAATCTTAGACATTTCTGCAAGATTCGAAACTTTAAACACCCATTCTTCTACAGTGGGCAAACTATCCTTCTTCCAATATTGTCCCACCAGATATCCATTTTTTTAACCAGTCATATATATTCTACCGACCGTGTTGTTCATTAAAGGTGAGCCGTGATAGCGCAGTGGTTAGAATGCAGTACTGAAGACTACCTAACTCACTGCTCACTGCCAGGAGTTCGATTCTGACCTGCTCAACGTTGATTCAGCTTTCCATCCTTCCGAGGTCGGTAAAATTGTTGGGAGGCAACATGTGACTCTGTAGACAGCTTAGAGAGGGCTGTAAAGCGCCGTGAAGTGGTATATAAGTCTAAGTGCTATTGCTATTGCAATCAACAAATGCCCTAAAGGGAGAACCATCAAAAGCAGATCAGGATTGTTACTTTGAAATGATGCGTGGCACACTGAATTACAGCTAGATGGGAGGCCTCTATGGGTAACTGGAAAGCTTCAGAGAGGAATTTGCCTGTGTGGGGAAGGACCAAAGGTACTGAATCCAGCAAGAAATATTTTCATTTGATACTTATTAGCAGTTGAAGCTTGGCAGCAAAATAACACAACATGAAGTGTGTTACTTTAATTATCCTCCACCACTCTTGGCTGTGGCACTGGAGCTTCCTTGAAATCCTGACACTTCCGATGGGAAGCCTGCTGAGCTCCCCTTGTTGTTTAACACTTCTATGAGACTTTAGTGCACACCAAGGACACTAAATAAGGTGCTGATCATAACTGACGAAGGGAATGGCAAAACTCACTCCCTCACCTGCTCATCGGAATGGCAGCATGAAAAACAATATTAAATATCAATGAGAAAGGAGGTTGATTGTATAGCTACAAGCCTCTATTGCAGTTGTTTTAAAACTCTTTGGAAGAACGGGCAACTTCAATCAGTTTCTTTAATGCAGAGTGGGGTGTGGGGTGGATCTAACCCCATGAATTTGCCATACAGAACATCCAATGAGATCTTGAGAATGTTTAGCTGCCTACATATATATCAATTAAGGTATATTTAATTATAATGTATTTTCTGAATTGTCAGCTACCCAGAGTCATTGACTGTAGAAATTGAGTAAATAAATATCCATCTAAAAAGCAGAGACATCACCCTGCCAACAAAAGTGCACATAGTCAAGGCCATGGTCTTCCCAGTTGCAATGTATGGCTGTGAAAGTTGGACCATAAAAAGGCAGAGTGCCAAAAAATTGAGGTCTTTGAACTATGGTGCTGGAGAAGACTCCTGCGAGTCCCTTGGACTGCAAGGCGATCAAACTGGTCAGTCCTAGAGGAGATCAACCCTGACTGCTTTTTAGAAGGCCAGATCCTGAAGTTGAAACTCAAATACTTTGGCCACCTAATGAGAAGGAAGGACTCACTGGAGAAGAGCCTAATGCTGGGAAAGATTGAGGGCAATAGAAGAAGGGGACGACAGAGAATGAGGTGGATGGATGGAGTCACTGAAGCAGTAGGCGTGAGCTTAAATGGACTCCAGAAGATGGTAGAGGACAGGAAGGCCTGGAGGAACATTGTCCATGGGGGGAACGATGGGTCGGACACAACTTCACAACTAACAACAACACAATTTCATTTTGGGGCTAGTAGTGCATGGAAAAGGTCTAAAGAATAGCAAGCCAACAAAATTAGATTATTTTTTTTTAAAAGAGAAATATAGCCAAAACACAACCAGTTTTACCTCCTCCTCTGTTGATATCCTGGCAAATTACAGTTAGTCCTCAACTTATGATCACACCTAAGCTCAAAATTCCTGTTGCTAAGCAAAATGGTTGTTAAGCTAGTTTTGCCCCATTTTACGACCTTTCTTCCCACAGTTGTTTATATGAATCAGTGCAATTGTTGAGTTAGTAACACAGTTATTAATTGAATCTGGCTTCCCTTGTGACTTTGTCAGAAGGTCACCCCAGAATTCTGCAACTGTCATAAATATGAGTCAGTTGCCAAATGTCTGAATTTTGATCATCTGACCATGGGGATGTCACTAAACAAACGGTTGAAAGTCAAGGGCTACCTATGTCTTCACTTTCACAACATCTAAAGACCTGTTCGTACACTGCTGCCACTACATCCAAACAAAACTTTCTCAGGACTTATCCTTCCTTTTAACCCATTCAGTCTTCATTCATACACTGTCTATGTTTGCAAGTCTTCATTCATTCTCTCTATTAGGACCAAACCATTTCATTGTTGTTGTTGTTTTTGCGATCATTCACTTCCATCCCTCATTCTTCACCCTACCCATTTTAGAACCCCTTTCCCACTGTGTTCAATTTATTTGTTTGTTTTGTAGTTCTGACATTCTGTAATGTCACTGAGGAAGCAATTGTGTGGATGAACGTAGGACTGTAGTTCAGGTTTTCTCTCTTTGCTCGTGTAAAGTAGATTTTTTAAAAAGTCCTGTTGACATGTCTACATAATCAGACTCACTTCTGAGCCTTTTGCCACTTATATGTAATCAGAGCCAGTTGTGACATTGTGCCTCCGCTACTACTTCTAACAATTAAGATAAAGAGAACAATGTGATGCTCCTCATCTGAAACCTCTGTGTATATGCGAGCAGCATGGCACTAGAAGCAAAGTTTCGTATAACAATATCTTTGACAGAGGATCAGTTGTGCCATATGAGTTCCTATGTGTCATCAAACCACCTTCAGGTATTGAATATTAAAACAATATCTTATGAAAAATTAAAACAATATCTTACAGTATGAAAAATGGTAGTACATTAGAACTTGTAGTACATTAATCACTTTAAGATGTACCACGAAACCACCTCTAGGTGTGATATTATCCAAGCTCCCTATCCTTTGAAAAAAAATGCAAATTTTGAATCTGGGCATGGGCTAAAGATCTGAAGAAATACTACACAAATGCCAGCCGGCTCCCCAGGGGCTCATCCACTATCATTGCAAAGTGATTCTTGCCAAGGGAGAGCCTGGAATATCCTGCATAAAATCGTTTTTAGCATTGGTTTGGGTCTATTTTTTGTTTTTTTGAATCCTATTGGCCAAGAGATGGAAGCATGCTCTTATTTTAGCTTCTTTCAGGAAACAATTATTCCTTACAGCACAGTTTTATCTTTCTACCAAGTTGCATGTTTTAAACTTTTTACATCCATTTTGTCTTCTTTACTAAATGCTCTACCAAAGTATTGTCGGAAGAAAAGTCTTCATCGTGGTTCCATCCAAGCCGGGGATAAACAACATGGCGACTGCTTTAGGAAGAAGGTTACAGTTTCTTGCAGAGGAAAGCCAGGCGGAAAGATGGATCCAGCAGAAAAAGGACTGAGCACATGTGGGGAGTGGGTTTTTATACCCCCTGGACTCTATTGTTTGGTTATTTCCTGTTTCAGGCTTTGTATTTCCTGTGTCACGTATTCTGACCTGAGTCTAGGTCTGCCTTTCTGGTATTCTTGATGGTTGTGGGTCAATCCTACTATGTCCAAAGGTCATATCCTGCTTTCCTGGGGCTGGAGTATGTAGATTTTAGGTCTTTGTCTTCCTAAGCTTCCAGCTCCAACTTTCCTGATGGCTTACATTTGCATGTCTATAGAACTGGTTTTCTGCTTGGGGGAAGGAGACCTGGGACTATTAAGAAAACTGGGCATGCTTTCCTGGTTCTACAATATCTTTTTAGGAAATATATTTTCCTGCCCTTTTAATATTTCCTTTTCTGGGGAGCTGACTTCCCTCAGTATAAACATCCATCTACCTGACTAGCTTTTTGGCCATTCTTGCCTAAATTATTCGTTCATTTTCCCTGCCAAGCACAATTACCTTAGTGTTTGATGTGCTGACTTTTTGCTCCATATGGCACATTGCATCGTACAATCTAGCTAACGTTTGCTGCCATTTTTTTGAATTCTTAGCCACACATCTGCAGACAAAAGCACATGTCTGTTTACCTTCCCAACAAGCCATACCTTTAACATCACCAAAACGATTTCTTATTTATTTATTCATAAATACAATCAAGGGAATATCCTGACCCATCTTTGACTTACTCCCTGCTTAGTCCTGAAGTGTTCACTAAGCCCACCATTTATTTTCACACATGCTTTATTCCACTGTAAACTGTTTTTATAGCCGTCAGCAACCAATTTATAACTCCATATTTGTACAACACATGCCGTAATTTAAGCCTGTTCGCTTTATCATACGCGCCTCTAAATCAGCACATATCACAATAAATTTTTTTTCTCACATTCATACATTGCTCAGTGGATTTGCCAAAGTGCCCAAATTGGACCTGCACAAGATGGTAGAGGACAGGAAGGCCTGGAGGAACGTTGTCCATAGGGTCGCGATGGGTCGGACACGACTTCACAGGTAACAACAACAACAACCCTTGCCTGGCATAAAGTGGCATTGCACTTCCCAAATTTTATTCATTATCACCTCTGGTGCCCTTTCAGCCTGCCAGGGACCTTTCTCCTAGCTGCTGCATCCAATCTTGCTACCTTGTGCTTTTGAGAAGGGAACAGCAAAAGCACTTTCCAATTGTCAGGTGAAAACAGATAACAATCTTCACACACATTGATTAGACAACTTGCTCCTGCATAAGCAATCTACATCTATATGTTAACATTTCTCCACTGATGCATTTACATCTGTACCTGACAATTTCCCAACATTCTCACAGCTTTTATGACTTCCTTGTCATTGTTTCTTTTTTTTTCCTCAGACACTTTTACACCATTCATCTCAGTGCCACTTTTTGACATAACACTATGATTCCCATACAACATTCTCTTGCTGTAGTTTCATCCCAAATCATTTTTTTCACTTTTATATTGAACTCCATTCACTCAGCTGGAGGCTCCTGATTTAGCCCTCTTCATTCACTTCCGAAACAAGTCCTTATTTCCCTCAAAATGGCTTTGCATTTTCTCTGCCTCTTTTTATCTTGACAATTCCTTGTACTTACAAAGACTCTTTGCAACAATCTTTTTCTCCAGATATGCATAATACACTACTTTTCCCTTGTTATATTTGCAGCACTCATTCTCTCATATGCTTTTTTTCCCCTCATTCACAGCTGCTTTCTTGTCATAATGAGAGCCACAAAATCCTTTTTTATACTTCCAATTAAATGTAACTCAGGTCACACTTTGTAGCATATTTTTCTCACTCTCTTCCAAGCACTTCCACACAATATTTCAATTCCTTTGGTTGGAAGATTAGACTCTCTTCAAATACGTTTTCATATAGGTCTTAGAACACAGAAAATAGAATAACAGAGTTGGAAGGGATCGTGGAGGTCTTCTAGTCCACCCCCCTGCTCAAGCAGAAAATCCTATACCATTCCAGACAAGTGGCTGTCCAGTCTTTTCTGGAAAACCTTCATGAAAGAGCACCCCCCAACTTCTGAAGGAAAATCATCCCATTGGTTAATTGTTCTCACTGTCAGGAAATTTCTCCTTAGTTCTGGGTGGATCTCTCTTTAATGGTCTTCCATCCATTACTTCTTGTCTCTTTGTAAAAAAAAAGTTAGCATTCCATAGAAGTAGAGATCTTATTTTGACACCAAGTGTACTCAAGTGTACTTTTGATGAGGAAGTTACCAAAAACTTTATGAAAATCCTATGTACAGTTTTAAAAGCTTCAACCCCATCCTCATAACTTTTGACATAACACACTCTAGAAGGTAGCAAAAAGATTTACCTTTCTTGAATCTATGCTGACTTTACTCTAGCAAGGAAGGAATACCATATTGAATTCCTTTGGATTCTGAGTTACTTTTTTTTTTCCATGAGCAGAAATCAAACTGATCGGTCTAGTTTTTCCTGAATCTTCCCTGAGCCCCCTTTTTAAATTGCTATCATATTATTTTCAGTCCACACCGAACCAAATTTGAGAGGCACATCACATATTTTAACCAATCAAATATGAGTTCTGTAGTCTAGCTGGATGCTATCAGGAGCAAGCCACTTATTTATAGTCCATAAAAACATCCATAGAGCTAGAATATCTTTGCTTGTTAACTCAATTTGCTTTAGTTCTAATTCAATCTTTGATAAAGTTGAGACAGACTCAGGTATCTGTCCTATATATGTTGCCTGTACAAACCTATAGCTTGCTTCTTCCTTCTATACTCTCTTTTACAGTTTCAATCTCACGCTATTCTCCCTATTCCTAAATGACTTAATTCTATTGACCACAATTTCTGACTGATAGAGCAGAACATCTGAAATGATCTGAGCTGCCTATAGATGTTAAAAGACAATGTCTGTTTTTAGTTTGGTACATCAGATTGTCCTGGAGACTCAAGGATTTGATGGGTTTATTTTATTTTATTTTTTATTTATACGGCCATTTTCAAAAGCAACTCACAACATAGGCTGCCATGTGTTGTTCCCAGGTTCCCAGAGCCATGGAAAGAGGATATATATCATTTATCAAAATATGTAGAAACGCAAAACATCTGGTCAGTGTTCTTTAATCAGAAAAGGGATAACTAACCCCTCACCGAATCAAGTGGTGATTAGCAAGAAGATCAAGAAAGATCTGCTCTAATAGAACTTAGAAAGAAATGGAATACTAAGTAAACGTAGCCAGCTGCCAAGACATCTCTAACTTAGGCCTGCCCATCTTGTAGACGGGAAAGGCCCATATTGATAGATTAACACTAATCTTGGACCACAAAGAAATAGTTGACACAGCCATCAGCTTTTTAGTGGGTAGTGGCACAGCAGCCGCAATGGAGCGAGCAATGCCAGGGAGGCATCAAAGGGGCTTGTCCTTCAGGGCTGTGACAGCTGAGTAGCAACATTTGGTGGCGGTGGGTTTCTTGAGTTTACCAAAAGGTACACAGGCTACACAAGGCTCTTTGGCAAGCCAAATTCAGCCCATAGACTGTAGTAACGCAGGTCTGCTCTAACCTATATTCTTTTTCCTTCCAAACAGCCTGGTTAAAGAAGACTCACTGAAAATTTTGCTTATTTATTTATTTATTTATTTATTTATTTATTTATTTATTTATTTATTTATTTATTTAATTTGTATACCGCCCTTCTCCCGAAGGACTCAGGGCGGTGAACAGGGCAATACATAATAAAAAACAAGATACAAAAATTAAAAAGTAATTAAACCGCAATGCCCGTAATAAATTACTGGTAATACAAATTAAAAAGTTAAGATCAATTTATAAAACTTGACCCCATCCCATCAGGCCAGGCCAGCTTGTTCAAAGAGGTAGGTTTTAAGATCGTGCTGGAAGGAGCGGAGATCAGGCGCCATCCGGAGCTCGACCGGAAGATGGTTCCATAAATCCGGCGCACCCACAGAGAACGCCCTCCCCCTGGGGGCCACCAGTCGGCATTCTTTGACCGGTGGCACCCTGAGGAGGCCCTCTCTGTGGGAGCGTACTGGGCGGAGGGAAGTTGCTTGTAAGGAGCTGCGAAGGGCTTGAAAGTAGCTGCCAAGCTTGTTTTCACTCCCTTCAGCCCCTTTGGGAGTAATAAGACAAAAAGGAGCAGTGGTTGCCTAATTTAGGAAACACACATGCTACCACCACTACCAACACCAACACCATCCAGTCCAGTTTCAATCCCCAAATGGAAGTCACGGTCCTTTTTCTTCTTCTTTTTCTTTGTATCACTGATGGCTCCACTGAAGGAGCAGGATTTACTCTTGTTTTCCCACATCATCTCTCCTTATGCTGCTGTCCTCTGGCTTCTCTGCTACTTCATAATCTTGCAATTACATAACATCATTTGGGTGCAATTCTTTTAAGGCAGCTCTGGGCTAATAAATGCCAGCACATTTAGATGACTGACAATGAATTTCTCCAGAGGAAGTATATTCACACAGAATTAGTAGAGGGGGGGGATTTACTACAATTGGGCCAACAATAAATTTAATTCTGAACCGTGCTACCTATGCAGCAATTAATTGAAAATAAAGCTGATATATATTGCTTGGTACATCAGCCTGGTAATAATCTAGCTGTATACCAAGGGGCATGCTTTCTCATTTAAAAAAAAATTAAAACTGTCTCAGGGCATTTGAGACTTTAATCTTATAAAAAAAAGAGGAACTACGTTAATATTATGCCATGCAAAGAAATGAAACACAGGAGCAACTGAAAAATTATCCCATCAAATGTGCCCGCGAGGGCAAAAGGCAGAAGTGAAGAAGTTATTCAGACAAAGTGTTTCCATAATATAAGTCACTGAGTAGTAAATGTGAATTGTTAAGCTTTTAAAAAATATTGATAATGGAACGCAGGAACACAATCTAGAGCAATGTTGAAACCTGTGTGACTTATTCTCACACTGATTTATTTTTATCTTCTCTCTTTTCATTTTTTTTACGTACATGTCTATTCATTATATGTCATAAAGTGTAACTTTACATCCATAGGTATATAACGCACGTTCTCTTTCTGGAACTGTTTTGCTATTCAGGCTGCTAAATTGTAAATGCCTTTTATATAGGTTCATATTTGTTATACCTTGTCCAGTCTAGCCTGGTTGTTAAAGCTGACAGATAAATGCAGCAGGAAAGCATGCATAATATCAGATTTGCTTCTCCGAAACTGGCAATGATATTACAAGCAAATTTTCCAACATGCCGTTTAAAAGAAGACAGCTCCTAATTGAATAAACTGCGACTTGAAGTGTTTGCAGTCCTTTAATAATTCATCGAAGATTGCATGCTGTAAAGTATCAGTTTAATGGAAATGACTCAAAGAGAAATAAACCATCAGTGTTTTGTGCAATCCAGAATAAATTGCCCCTCCTTTTCAGCTTTGGCGGTCAGCAGTTTAAAAAAAGGATAAATTTAACATGTGTTTATTCTAGAGAGAGGGGGTTTTTTTAATCCTTTTGACTAATGCAGGGGTAGGCAACCTCGGCTCTTTTATGACTCATGGACTTCAACTCCCAGAATTCCTGAGTCAGCTATGCTGACTCAGGAATTCTGGGAGTTGAAGTCCATGAGTCATAAAAGAGCCGAGGTTGCCTACCCCTGGACTAATGAGTTAAAATAAGGGCCTCCAGAACAAACAAAATATACAATATCATCAAGAGAGTAAAAGAACTGAAATGGAAATGGGCTGGTCACAGAGCAAGAAGAACTGATGGCAGGTGGACCAAGGCAATCATAGAATGGATCCCACTTGATTAGAAGCATCCACGGAAGAGATCTAAAACAAGATGGATCGACGACATCAGCAAGTATTGTGGGCCCGATTGGCAAAAGAAAGCTCAGGACCGTATTGGTTGGAAACATGCGGAAGAGGCCTTCATGGGTAGACAGTGGCGATGATGATGATGGTGATGAAGATGATGATGATAATATAATTTAATAATTTAAATTATATTATAATTTAATATAATTTAATCTGTGTGGATTTTTTAACCCACCCTTTCTCTGAATGATTAAAGGAAAGGGAAAAAAAAGATACCTATCAGTTTAGATGATAAGAAAACAAAGAAGTCTCAAGGGGCCAGAAAGTAAAGGGAAAGACATCACAGGTCATCTCGACTTACAACAGTTCATTTAGTGACTGTTCAAAGTTACAACAACACTGAAAAAAGTGATTTATAACCATTTCGCAGTTATGGTCGTTGCAACATCCCCACGGTTATGTGATCAAAATTCAGACAATTGGCAACTGGTATATATTTATGGTGGGTGTAGCATCTTGGGGTCATGTGATCACCTTTTGTGACCTTCTAACAAGCAAAGTCAATGGGAAAGCCAGATTCACTTAACAACTTGCTACTAACTGAACATTTAATAACTGTCTTGCTTAGCTACAGAAACTTTGGCCTCAATTGTGGTCGTAAGTTGAGGACTGTCTGTAATTCCTCCAGTATTCTCAGCTCTTTGGCACAATCCAGAATGCTACATGTGGTCTCTGAATATCTTGGAGGGTTCATGTGGGTATAATGATTGCCACCTACTTGCAGCAAATGAGTCAACTTACAAAACTTATGAACTGTACCAAATGGCAAGGTCTTATGCACACATCACAATTAAACTGATCCAGCAGTTCAGCCATTTGGAAAAGAGCCAGTGAAAACTGAAATGACTTTGGATCAGGGAGATTTAAGATCAAGGCCCACCTCAGCCTGGAAAAATCAGTGGGGGGACTTTGAAATGGTCTTTTAGTCTGACTGATGTCATAGAACTGTTGTGGGGATAAAACCAACTAAATTATATAGGCCATCTTGAACTTCTGGAGGAAAGCTGGGATATACATCTAATACTGTAAATGTATAAAGGTAAAGGTAACAGTAAAGGATTCCCTGTTCAGTCATGTCCTATTTTGGATGTGTGTGTGCTCATCTCCATTTCTTAGCTGAGGGAACCAGCATTGTCTGAACACATTTTCACAGTCATTTGGTCAGCATGTTTATACGCCAAGACACAAGGAACACTGTTACCTTCCCACCAAAGCGGTACCTATTTATCTACTCCCATTTGCATATTTTCGAACTGCTAGGTGTGGAGGAACTGGGGCAAGTAATGGGAGCTCATCCTGTTGCATAGTGTTTAGATCTCGAACCCGGGCTGTCAGCTTTCCAGCTGACAAGCTCAGCATCTTACTAAATTGGGGGTGGAGGGAGGATAAATCTCACTGAACAAGCAGACTTTCTTTTCTGGGTTGAGTTCTGTATAGGTCTACAATGTTAAATAATCTTTCCCTTCACCTCAGTGGTTTCTAGGACATTGACAAAACTACATTTCCCAGAATTCTCCAAGAGGTCACTTTTAGAATGTTCATTCAGAGTATGATGTAGTTAAGTGGTTCTCGAAATGTGATGTTGGGAACCCCTGGTGGTCCCGAGGCCTTTTCAGGGAGTCAAATCAATAAATAACATTTTTCAGTTTTAATTTCTAACACCATGAATATTGATAGATATAATCCACATACACCAAAGCTGTTTGGAATCGTGACTCATTTTTAAGAACGTAAAGGAGTACTAAGACCAAAATGCTTGAGAACCACTGATTTAGGTTATGGTGATTGACTAAGTTACTCTAGATTTAGAGAGATACAGACAAGCAAATTAGGCAGAGAATCCCACAAGTGCAAGTACTTCTTAATTTTTTTTTTAAGAAAAAAGAATCAGGATTCTTAAATCCAAACTGAAGAATTGGTTTTAGTCAGAGGGGTCCCTCTAAAATTAACCATAGGAAGTTCTTGACTTACAACTATAACTGGAACTGGAACTTCTATTAGTAAGTAATGTGATCATTAAGTGAGTTTTTCCTGATTTCTTCCCCCCCCTTCTCGCCCCGCCCCCAGTCATTAAGTGACCTCGGCTTTCCCCATTGACTTTGCTTGTCAGAAAACCTGTGGGAAAGTCGCAAATGCTGATCTCATGAGTCTGCAAAGCCGCAACTATCATAAATACATAGTGTGTTTTGTGCCTAAAATTTTGAACGTGAGACTGCAGGGACGCTGCAATGGCTATAAGTGATCATGCTTCAATTCTCTTCACATTCTAAAATGAATTGAAAAATGATTTTTTTTAAAAAAAATATAGCTGTGTTAGTTACTCAAGGTGCTAATTGGCTGGTTAGAAAAGGCATCATAAATCTACTTCACTGAAATGTATTTGCTTTTCCCCAATAGCCTCACAATTAAAGGGAACAAATGTTTCTGCCTTGAGTGGACTGGAAATTAAAAGGCTTCTGTGCATCTGTTATTTTAAGTGCAATGGACATAATATTGAGAGACTGAGAAGGAAACAGCTGATAGTTGGGGGAAGGGAGCTAGATTACAGTGACTGGAGAGAGAGAGAGAGAGAGAGAGAGAGAGAGAGAGAGAGAGAGAGAGAGAGAGAGATTAATAGCGGAGACGAAGTTGAAAACAATAATCTAACTATCTAAATCTTTGCCACGAGCTCCTGCAATAAGGAAAGAATTTATGTGCTCCAATCCATGCATAAAATTAATGTTTTTAATGGGGTTAGGTCTGGAAAAGAAAGAAATATATGATTATATTCTTATTTCTTTTCTGACTTTTATTTTGGACCTTTATTTGATTTGATAGAAGTTGGTAATTAAAATCCTGACTTTGCCACTGGCTTATCCATGGATAGCAGGAGTGAATTCTGGCAGCAAATCAGTGTATCTATATACGTATGCATGTCCATCTGTCTGTCTATCTATCTGCCTGTCTGTTTAGCTATCAATCATCTATCAACTATCTAGTTAGCTATCTATCATATTTGACTAGCCACCCATCTCACATGAAAGTGACTCTGGGCAGTCAGGATTTTAATTACCAACTTCTATCAAATCAAATAAAGGTCCAAAATAAAAGTCAGAAAAGAATAGTTAGATGAAAAACAAATACATTAAAAAAAGTTGTAATTTTTAAAAGCTATTAAAAAGGCAGGAGATGATGACATTAACCACAGTAAAAGACGCATGCAAAATCTCCCCCTCCCCCTTGGAACCTCCAAGCCCATTGAACAATGTTGAAAAAAATGGAACTAATCTTACTTCTGGGGGGAGAAAATTCCACAAAGCAGGCTTTTTTCTTTTTTTAAGCACAAGTCCACCTCCTTCCCTCAAATTGTGACGGTCAAGCTTCAAATTGGGGGGTTTGGATTAGAAGACCTCCTAGGTCCCTCCCAACTTTGTCATTCTGCTATTCTTCAAAGGGTCACCACCCACTCTTTGAGAACTTCTCATCTTAAATTAAAAATGTTGGGGTTCATGCTTAGAAGCTGCTGGTAGCCCTCAACTTATGACCACCTCCTTAATGACCACTCAAAGTTACAGTGGACCTCCCCAGGGTTACTTATGACCAACATTTGAAGTTCCCATGGCCCTCCCCACAATCACGTGATTGCATTTTGGGCACTTGGCAACTGATTTACGGCTGTTTTCAGCCTCCCACAATCACTTATGAAGGGTTTTGGGTTTTTTTGCCAGAAACCGACTTTTACTTCCAATTTGTGGCAAAAAAAAGTGCAGACAATGGATTTGTGTTATTGTCCATAGCCTTAACGACTGCTATGAAAAATCAAGCACAGCATTGTGGTGACCCGCTTAACAACTGACAGGACTTACAACTCTAATCCCAGGTTCAATTACAATCATAAGGTGAGAATTACCTGTATTTTAAAACACCAAAGGGACATCAAAGAGAAAGTCCATAAAAAAAATCTATAGCAAAAGTTATTGTATCTGGGCATAGTCTCCAGGGATTCCTTTCCCCATGGAAGGAAAAAAAACCTTAAATATTTACAGCAAAGAGATACTGAGATGTCTAATCCAACTCTTAAATAGCATAATAAACTATTAGAAAAGTTCTGTTAATTCAAATTTTAAAGCATAGTTTTTTTGCCTATTGAATGCACTAAATAGTAAACAAATGTATAGTGTCGCCTAATGGCATTTCACCCGGTCCAGTAACTTTTTCTTCCCTAATAACCTTAAGTGTCCTCAGACTAGCATTCATATAGCAAAGTTAACCAGGAAAGCATTCCTTCTGAATTAAAGAAGTGCATATCAGTGAAAACCCATAAGTACATTGTATTATTAATAACTCCTATGCTCTTCAATACACAGAAAGTCTTGTTCAGTAGTATTGTTCTGATGTCCATTGGTTATTAATAACAAGGAATCATTTGTCTGAATTGGAAATTTTCTTCTATGTAGTGACTGAGAAACGAAGGTCACTGGCACTCTTAGGCTAAGTTCCCACAGGGAATTATTTCAGTAGGGCTCAGGCATAAAATCTGTGTGCATACAAGTAATCCCCTCCCATCTCTACACACACACACACACACACACACACACACAGAGGGAATCCTCAACTTACAACCACAACTTAGCCCAAAATTTATGTTGCTAAGTGAGACATTTGTTAAGTTTGTTGAGTTTTGCTCCATTTTAGGACTTTTCTTGCCACATTTGTTAAGTGAATCACTGCAGTTCTTAAATTAGTGTCACGGTTGTTAAGTGAACCTGGTTTCCCCATTGACTTTGCTTGTCCGAAGATCGCAAAAGGGGATCGCATGATTCTGGGACATTGCAACCATCATAAATGTGGGTCAGTTGTCAAGCATCCGAAGGTAAAGGACGTGACCATGGAGATGCTGCAACGGTCGTAAGTGCCCAAAATTGTCACAAGTGACTTTTTTCCATGCTGTTGTAACTTTGAATTGTCACTAAATGAACTGTTGTAAGTTGAGGACTACCTGTATATAAGTGGCATGTAAAGAACTATAATCCGACAGCAGGTGGGACCAGAGGAGATGCAGGTGGTTGGCTATTCAAGAGGCGAAAGTGCCTTATTACTTCTGCAGGTCATACAGCTTTTACTCCTATAACCCCCTAGCCACCCAAATGGGGGGAAAAAAGTCAGGGAAACCTTTTGGGCCCAACCATTTGGGAAGTGACAAAAAGGCCTCCCTTACTGTCTCTGTGTTCTAAATGTTGACAGCAAATGAAGCAAAAAGGTGAAGGAAAGGTTAACATGAAAGAAGTGCCAATGATCTTAAGATAGTAACATCTTCCAATCTTAAAACAGATTGTACTTGAAAGGACTCACGTCCACCATTTCAGCAGCCCATCTAAAAGGTTTTTCAGGGCAGTCTGCATGCCAAGGAAGGAAGTTTCATGCAATGTTGCAGCTGAATGCCTCTGGAATCTGATGAGAACCTTTGCCTCCCTAATAAAATGTTTTTAAATGGGATCTCTGCACCTCCGAATTTTGTGGGTCCCAATGTCTGCCCAACTCTGCCAGATGTGGATGCTAAAGCCTGTCTGAGAAACAGATGTGGGGTTGAAAGCAGGACATGGAATGGAGAAAACTATTAGATGCGTAAAAGAGTACTAAGCATAAATGACATCAAGGGAAATGAAACATCAGCTTTACAATGACTTCCATTATTTTCTGTATAGATCTATTATTACACTGCTTGCTTCCAGTCCAATGACTATTTTTTCCTATTTCTTTTTGAGTAATAAGAAATACATTCAAACACAGACTTATAAAATCTCTTTGGGGATTATGCTAGTTTTTTTTAAAGAAAAAAAAACATGTTGAAGTTTGATTTTTGTGGTTGGAATTGAAGGAAAATTGATGAACCAAAACAATTGCCAGAAATATGTAATAATTCCCAATAACAGTCAACTTGAGGTCAGGGTAATGTTTTTATTCCCGACCCATTTTGTTTAAGTTGACTTTTCCCCCCTGATTTTAGCAAACAGAAATAAAGACAGCTTCTACTGAAACATAAGAATTTGAATAGATGTACAAATTCAGAGAATAAACAGTACACAGTTATCCATATTATCTTATATCTTAAGATTTATCAATACAGATGGCTCTCATTATCTGAGTTTATGTTATCTGTGGTTTTGCATATTTATTTATTTTATTTATTTTATTGGATTTGTATACCGCCCTATTCCCGTAGGACTCAGGGCGGTTTACAGGGCAGTTAAAACCATGAATACAAAAAATTAAAAACAATTAAAACAATTAAATTAAATTCAAGCCCCAAGAGTAAATCTAAAACCCAGTTAAATTAACAACCCCACAGTCTGGACCAAACAGATCGAAGAGCCAAGTTTTCAGGTTCCGGCGAAATGAGCGAAGGTCGGGGGCAGTCCTAAGTTCTGTGGGTAGTTGGTTCCATAGGGCAGGCGCACCCACAGAGAACGCCCTTCCCCTGGGAATAACCCGCCAGCATTCATTAACCGGTGGTACCCTGAGAAGGCCGTCCCTGTGGGGGCGCACAGGACGATGGGAAGATGATGCCGGCAGCAGGTGTTCCCTTAGATAGTCCGGACCCAAGCCATTTAGGGCTTTATAGGTCATTACCAGCACCTTGAATTTCACCCGGAGGGCAACCGGAAGCCAATGTAGCTCACGGAGAAGAGGTGTTACATGGGAGTATCGGGAAGCTCCCTTCAAAACTTGCGCGGCTGAATTCTGCACCAGGTGAAGCCTTCGGGTGGTCCTCAAGGGCAGCCCCATGTAGAGGGCATTGCAGTAGTCTAACCGGGAGGTCACGAGCGCATGAGTGACTGTACGTAGAGCATCTCGGTCCAGATAGGGACGCAACTGGTGCACCAGGCGAATCTGGGCAAAAGCCCCCCTGGTCACGGATCCTATATGATCTTCCAAACTGAGCCGTGAATCCAGGAGGACGCCCAAGTTGCGAGCCCTATCAACGGGGGATAATACCTCATCCCCTATTGTTAATGATGGAGAAGGCTGGTCAGCATATCCATGACTGGAAAACATAGATAAGACTTTTTCAATAGTGGCAAATATCTGTAGCCAGAGGAGGATAGAGGTTCGTTCTCTGAGCTTGTGGGTTTGTTTCCGAATGTTCCAAATCTCCCCATCGCAAGACTTACTGATCACACAAAGCCCTTATAAGCAGAAGAGCACTGACACTGACATCCCCTAAATTCTGCTGGAGATGTTACCGAGCCTGGTAACGAAATGTTCGGAAACCAACCCACAAGCTCGGAGAGCAAAGCTCCACCCTCAGATAAGATCTTGTTAACCACAGAAACAGATTCCATGTATCCAGCTTTGAAGGCTTTTTTGTGCAGTGCAAAATATGCACCATACAATGTGAAACATGATGCAAATTATTATAGTGCAAATATTGTGTACTTGTCGTCCATAGTTTTAATATCAGTGCTTGTTCGGATAACAACTGGAGCAGACTCTCCTCAAATAGCAACCGCTTTACCGTCTGTACTGTATGTACGTACTATACATACTTTACTGTATGTATGAAAGCAGCTAAGTGGATACACTGCACTCAGCCTTTCCAGGTCAGGCTGGAGGTAGGACCAAGACAGACAAGAAGATATAGCTGAGACAGAAACCAAATGCTCTTCCAACTATTCCTTAAGCCAGAGTATATCAATCTTAGGAACTTTAAACTTTATGGACTTCAACTCCCAGAATTCCCCAGCCAGCATGATGGCTAAGGAATTCTGGAAATCGAAGTCCATACTGCTTAAAGTTGCTAAGGCTGAAGAACATTGTCTTAAGCCAACTTTAAAAATTCCAGGGCTAATGGAATGCTGACTGGGCTGGTGGCTGGTCCGACTATAGCCACCGCAAATCTTCTTCTTTTCCTTCCCACCGCGTGGAGAAATGCAGACCTTGCTGGCTGATTCCTGTGTGGATCAGTTCACCAGTGCCTCCCTTTTCATTTTAAAGAGGGTTTCTCCTCACTAAGCCTCATGCCTTTTCTTTGCTTCCCCAGAGGTTTATACAAAATAATACTTTCAGTCATTATCTCAACATTATTTCCTTTGATACTAACACAGCCATTGTTTGTTTTTTCTTCTGTAGGAAGAAATTCTTCTATAGATCTATGGAAAACTTGCATCAAGAAAGAACTGATAGATCACAGGAATAAAGTTTCAATGTTTATCCATCCATTCATTCATTTTTATTCTGCCCTACAAGCTGATTCTGGGTGACCACATAGAGATCAAAAGCTTGGGGGGGGGAAGTAACAGAGAGGGAAGTAGAGGGGAAGAGGAAGGGAGAGCAAGGGGAGCATGCTTCACCCTATCTGGGCAGATGATAATGCCCAAAGGATTCCCACTGGGAGAGGTAAGAGTTGACTGGAACATGAACTTCTTCTGCCTTGAGCATAGTTCATGGACTTCACAAGGCAATTTGGATCAACTGCAGGATCATTTTAAAAGCCGCAGCTGCTGATCTGCAGAGAACAGAGCAGAATGAAAGAGTTGTACAGGCCAGTGACCAGCTGCTGGAGGGAATGGGCCCGTGCCAGGCAGGGCAGCCAATTGGAGCTGGGCCTGCCATTAGATCAGAAGAAAGCACTGGAGACCATCTGCTCTGAAGGGCTTAAAGCAGCTCTGGGCTTAAAACAGCTGTTTTGAATCGAAGCTGGAGAACACAGGCACAGGGTGTATTTGCAACGGGTTGGAAGGGGGAGAAGGATGTGGTCATCCGTACCTGCACTCAGGAAGCTGTGGGTGGCCTCTGTTGGGTGCAGAAAATGAGGATCTTTTCGGAGACTGCTGTGCTGGTAGCTGAAGGAGGAAGCTGATTTCTGTTTATTTGCTGCCTTGCCCCTTGCTATGTAGGCCTTGCTTCTTTGTTGAAGGCTTGAGGGGGAAGGATTGTAACTTAAGTATAGTAGGCGGTAGGTGGTGTGCAGGTATATATATTTACTCAGCATACCTGCTGTTAGGTATTCGGTTCTTGAAGGCATTTAGCGAGATGAAGTGTTCAAACAGCAACAAGCTTATTCTCAGTCAGAACATAACAACAGAAGCAAGCTAATAGCTGCTGCACAGCTATTTATACGGTTGGCCTCTAGGCGGCGACCAATAGATTTGAAGGAGCAGTTTCCTGCCCCAAACCTACTTAACTGCCCAGAGACAGCAAGTCTAGCTCAGCCCAGTAACCATTACAACATACAGAAATTAGGTCAACCATTAAGCAACAGTTAACATAAGCAAGTGAATTATACATACAATGCCAATACATTACACCTGCAAACTAGCTTTGCTGTATTATCCCCTTCAGATAGATCCTCCTGCCCTAGTCACCTCAAAGTTTAACATGGGACTACCTTTGAAGACTGCTCAGAAGCTACAGCTCATGGGGGGGGCATCCACCGGAGCAGGGTGCAATGGGCAATTAATTTTCTCAAGGGGACATATGAAAAACTGAGACTGCTATGGAGGGCCCCCTCCACCACTTCTGTTGCCCCCCACCACCACCACTGCTTCCCCATTCTCACCATCCCCCTGCCACTGTAGCTGTGGACCAGACAGGGATAGTCAAAAACCAGCCATAAAATGCCCAGGTCTTACTCTGGAGCATCTCCCCACCCAGAGATAAGGATGGTGCCCCCTCTCTTAGGTTCTGGAAAGGCTTGAAAAAAACTGATTTGGTCCCAGGCCTGAGGTTGATGCTTTCTTAATGGCTTTCATGGGCTTTGTTTGAAAAGTATTTTTGCCTGGACTGCCTGTTTGACTTAATGTTTGATTTGCATTGGCTCTGGGTCTCCCTTTAGAATCACAAGAAATGGTAATAATAAAATAATGTACAGTTCATTACTCTAAAGAGTGGTGGTTCCCAACATGTGGAAACTCTGCAGACTCCTGAGGGTCCCTAAGACCCTTTCAGGAGATCTGCAAAGTCAAATATACTAATATTTTAAAATTTCTTAGTTTTAATTTCTTATAAAAATGTCAATAGATATAAACCCACGTAAAACACACTTCTTTGAATCCTCAATAATTGTTAAGAATGTCAAGGGGTCTTGAGCAAAAATGTTCTAGAAGACAGGAAGGAATTGTGGTATTAAACTTGAAGCATGTTAAAAGTCAAGGACCCCTGAAACTCTCTGTTGCTCACTGGGAGACATAAATTTTAAGTTGAAATTGGCCTTTGGGGGAAAAGAGTCTTCTTGTATCTTCCATGATGTGAAAAAAGTAGGTTGCTGGATATTGTAACCAACATCAGACAGTAAAACCCTAGGGCAAGAGAAATTTAAAGATCTTTCATTCTGGTTGAGATGTGTGTCCACATAGAAAAAGAAATTACAGCAAGCCTATTTTGATTTCAGAAGATGAGGATGCAAAATCTTGGCTAAGGTAGAAGAACAGCCTACATTGGACGTATCCCAGAAGTATGATGTATCCCCAAAGTAGGTGCCAGATGTATCCTCGAAGTAGGTGCCAACCAGCACTGCAACAAGGTAGAAATTTCTACTTGACTTTACCCTGATGAGGTTTAGGGGCGTTAACGTTCTCTTTCAATTTAGTTGAAATTCTTACACTCCAGGGCTAGTTCTAAGGAAGCTGTTAGCAGAAATACAATCGTTAGATCTTATTCTGCTCATGATCATGACCCAGGCAAAAATAATGTCCAGTGACTATAAGCATCATCTCCCAAGAGGAGAATTATTCCTGCTATATCATGGATACAGTAATTTAAATTAATTGTATATTGTATTTTAAATATAGTGTTGATAATTAAATGTAAACACAATTGCTCCCCATGCATTTAACTATTAACCTCTCATGTGGCATTAAAAATTACAGCTTTGCACTAACTTCAAAGAAGTCTGGGGATTGTGCTAAAGGATTCCACCCAGTCCTGGCACATATTGAACTACATATTGACTTTCTTCAAGACTCTGCTTCAATCTTCTGTGCTTCCTAAAGGGGGTTTTGGGGCTGAAAGGGACAGCAGATATGTGTGGGTTTCTAGGAAAGGTTAGCAGCATGTGTGGTGCCATCCCCTAAGGTAGGGTTTTTCAACCGTAGCAACTTTAAGATGTATGGACTTCAACTCCCAGAATTCCTCAGTCAGTAAGTTGAATTGAAGGATAAAAACTGGAGCAGTTTTCAATTATTATCTTTCAAATCAAGACATTTTGCCATTTTGGTGTGATTTGTAGGCCAGAAAGCTTCAGTCTATAAATTGCTCAACATATATTATAGGGATAGAAGCCTACAGTATTTACAAATCTGTATCTCCCAACATTTTAAATCAATGTTAAACTGTGTTTAAAACGAAGAGGAAATGTGGAAAATAACCTAACATTGATCTTAGCTTCCTGTAAGTGCCATGGTGAGCTGGCATAGTGCTGGCTTTCGCTTGTTAGCAAAATAGCTTTTGCAAGTTGAATCAGGCCTGGATGATAAATTCAAGCTCCCATAATCTAATCTGGAACAAAGGAGAATTTATTGAGCCATTTTATGGTTAGCTTATGAATGGAGTGGCTGAGAACATCCAGCTCATACCCATAAAGCCTTTACAAATATTAATAACTGAATATCTTAATGACTTTTTTACTTTTTATTTTTAGCATGTTGAGGAGATTAAGTCTCTTTGGACTGGCAAGGTTTTATATGCTCATTTCTTGGGTGCGTTTTGACCTCTTTAAAAGACAATGGTGTAAATTTAATCTTAAAAGTTTTTATAATGTATGATTTTTTTCGGACTATGAAGCAAAGGGGTGGATTTTGAAAAATTAATAACAGATTTAGGGACTAGAGGAATTATACTTTTGAATTATCTAGAAGATATTTTCTTATGGGAAAAAATGGAGATTAGTTTTGTTTTAATGATAAGGATATTTTGAAGAGCGGACACTAGACCCAGGGTCTAAAAAAAACACCTTAGTGCAAACTTTTGAATACCTTTCAGCCATGTTTTTGGACAGAAGGGATTAAGTGCTTGATAAAATTCACAGAGCATGTTCTAATGAAGTTGTAAAACAAGAACAAACATCAGTAGATATCTGAAATTAATTTGAAGGTGGATTTAAACGTAATACAGATGGATCTGATAGATGACTCATTCCCTAAAGAAGATGAATAGATAGAAAGCGGACTGGATATTTTTTTTTCCCTTCTGGATTTAAAAAAGATTTGGCAGAACTTTTTTAAAAGTGACAAACAAAAGATACATTTTACTTATTAATACAAAAGAAATATGTTAAAGTTCTGAATGATTCTTACTTTGAAACACAGATGAGCAGAAAATTACCTCTGGGACATTTTTTTAAGGGTTTAAAAATAATTTTAAAAAAGGGAAGAATTGTAAGATCAGCTTGTTCAACTAGGATTTAAAGAAGAAAATAGCTATATCTAGTTGCTCTTACTGGACATTTGCTGACAAAGATTAATTGATGTAGCATTTCGATTCTGTTTTCCTTATCTGTAACATGCATGAGCTATGGGAAGAAGAGATATGTTTTATTTCAAGACAATGATAAGCTATTAAAATTGTTTTTACCTGCTGGAATGAAGGGGGAAGTTACTTTTTCCTTCCTTCCTTCCTTCCTTCCTTCCTTCCTTCCTTCCTTCCTTCCTTCCTTCCTTCCTTCCTTCCTTCCTTCCATTCTTTCTTTCTTTTATATTTTTCTCTTTGTAATTTTTGCAGTTTTATTGACTTACATTCTCTTCATTTATAGTAGAATTATTTGGAAAAAAATTATCAGACTACAGTATATTTAAAATATAAAGCTGGGATTACTAAAAGAATTAAAATCAACCAATAAGAATAACCCAGCATTTAATATTTGTGTAAATAAATCTGTTTAAAGACTTTTCAAGAAGTCAGTAAGACAATTGAGACAGTTCAGTAGGGAGTGGATTCCAGAGACCCAGGATGGCCAAATATTGCTGATGACTTTTTATCATTCTATCCATTTGTTGATCAAATTTGTATTTTATGTAATACAGAAAAAGACATCAGTTTACCCAACCCCCAACTTAGTAGACTTTGAATACAAGAGACAACTTTTCCACCTGGCCATTCCTCTGAAATAAATTACAACTCGCTTGCATCCAGAGTAGTTTGGAATCCTGCAGTTAATGTCATGACATTTGCAGCAATATACAATACTTGTTGTCAGCCTGGCACCATTATACAAATTGCATCATTTATGCCACTTGCTGAATGATGTCATTGCAGATATGATGTAAATTGATGCCAATAATATAGTGCCAGGAGCAACAAGCATTTCAGAATAACAGATTTCCTTTCTTCCAATGAGACTATTAAATCGCCGTTTTACTGTAATTGTAAAATTTTAGAGAAAGAAGAAATGCTGAGAAACTTAAGCAGAGTCTCAGCCATCTCATCTGCATATGTTTGCCTTATCTCTGTGTTTTTAAAATATGAATTTAATACCCTTTGGGTTAAAATATAAAACTGTGGTATAACGTACATTACATTCATAGAATTCCCTTGCATGTCTCTGTTTTGGTTAAGCCATTAGTTGACAGTTTGCGAATATAAGTAAGAGATTTTTTTTTTAAAGTATGATGATCAAACTTCCTTTGAGACTAATCTGCTGGGATCTAAAAGACATTAAATTATATTTAAATAGATGGGAGTGTCTGACTTGACAACTGTGCTTGTCTTTTTAAACTTCTCTCAAATTAAAATAACACAAAAGAGGGCAATATCTGGGAATATATTGGATATTAGGATAGACATAGTTCCGGAAAGAAGGAACGTATAGCCGGGCCTGTAGAGTGGAGGAATTGAATCTAACCGTCTACTGTCCAGCCGTTCTATTTCTTCAAGAAAGAAGAAAAGACAATGAAACGAACAAATACAGAGGAACTGATTTATAAACAGCAACTGCAGAATTCATCATCCCTCCTTCTACAAGACCCTGCCTTGGGGGAAAGTGGAACTGCTTCATCTTGCAGTTAGATTACATTTCCTAATTCTATAAAAGTGGAATATAGTAAATACATCACACTGAACACAGATTCGGGGAGGGGTTGCCACAAATCTGTGCGAGGCTGTAGGGCCAATTAGATTAGTCTACCCAAGGAGTGTGAGCTATCCAACTGGCTTTCACAAAGTGGTCAAGGAGTTTGCCAATTGTGCGGAGGGTGGATCTATGAAAAAAATCTAGCCAGTTTTTGGAATATGGCAGCATCAAAGGCTTTTGATAGGATTGTTCACAAGTGGCATCTCCTTTTATACCAATCCTGGGGTGCTCACTGATTCGGAGGATCTCAGGAGTGTAAGTGGAGTGTTGTGGACAGAAGAGGATAAGCAAATCCAACTGGATACATGTTCAGGCCCAAATTTAGGCCATTCATCATTGGGGGGAAAGTGGGGAAAATTACTTTTCTGTCATTATGTCTCCAGAGTTCTATGTGAAGACTCTTTTTTAAAGTGACCTTTAAATCCAATCTTGTACAGAAGGATTGGCTGGAAGAGCCACAAACTGCTATGAGTTATTAGCAAATGGATCAGTTTGGAATTAGAAATCAGCTGGATGGAAGGGATGCTTAGGAATGACATATGGGAACAGTTTGAATTTGTCAACCCTGAGACAGTGAATAGAGTCTCTGGTGAGATTATGCCAAGTAACCAAAAGAGAATAATAAACAGTGAAGTTCTGTAAAACACATACGGTATAAAATGGGAAAACTAAGTCAGGTGGGAGAGCGTGGCAACACATTTTCCCAAGTGTTATCATCAATAAATGGTTGTCAAATTGTACTGGACCAATGAAGTTTTTATATCTCAACTATGGAGTTGTTTTAAACATATTTTAAACTTAAACTTCATAGTTTGAGCTGTCGGTTTTCTGGGGAAGGTACAGTTGGAAGTTTCTGACTCTTAGCTTGTTTCATTTCTACTGCCAAAACCAGATATGTTAATTTAATACATATTACTAGTATATAAGGTTTTATGATATTTAACAGAAGCATAATGGATAGTAATGAAAATGCAAGACAAAAAAATTGTTGCATCTTTAGAAAGCATTTTCACTTTCCAAATTTGCTAAATTACTTTATCAAAACAAACCATAAGAACTTCCCACTTTTTATTACATTTCCAACACATTTTTGAATATTTGAGATCCAGTTTGGCAATCATGGTCATTAAATGTCCAGACTGTTGCATTACAAAATATTAGAATTCTATTAAGGCTGATAAACCTCCACATTCCTGCATTTCCTTCCTACTAATCTGTAAATACCGAAACCATTTAGGAGTTTTGTTATATTCTTGAATGATCTTTTCATAAGATTTTGTGCTGGTTTTATTTACCACCAGATCTTGTAATCTCTAAGAATTGCAATGTTTCCATTGATCTGACCTTATTCAACACCTTCTTAAAAATTAATATTTGTTATTGTTAACAATATGTGGCAATTTTGAACTGTCTTCTTGTGCTTACTCCATATCTTGTTAAACTATTTATATTATGTTCGTTTATTGTCCCATCCTTTTCAATCAATAAGAAATTATGCAATACAACTGTTCAATCATCTCCTTCCATAGAGGCAAATTCTCTCTGGAGAACATAACAAGATATTTTGCTGGATTGTTTGGCAGCCTTTAATTTTATTGACCATTGTATCTTCCTGAACTGCCTGCGAGTGTTGGGAGTTGGAGATACCATTCTTTGATGTTTCATTCCTTCCTGATTAGGCGATTCTAGTTAAGTTGCTTGGAGGAGGAGAAGTCAAACCCCTAGACTATTTAGCTTGGAGTATTTTAGGACCCAACCCAGAGATACCCAGTATCTCTCTCCCTCACCTTTGTTGATAACTACATGAAGTTGTTGAAGGGGTTATCTAATGCTTGGAGATCCAGTATTATTAATATGCTGATAATATAAGAGAGCCGAGGTGGCGCAGTGGTTAGAAGACAGTATTGCAAGCTAATTCTACTGACTGCTAGCAATACAATTCTCACCAGCTCAAGGTTGACTCAACGTTCCATCCTTCCGAGATCGGTAAAATGAGGGCCCAGATTGTTGGGAGCAATATGCTGACTCTGTAAACCTCTCAGAGAAGACTGTAAAGCACTGTGAAGCTTTACAGTGCTATTGCTATAATACCCAATTGTACATTTTTCACCCAGGTATCAGGAAATGCAATGGAAGTCCTGCCCTGTGTGTGGAGGATGTAAGGGGCAGATTGACACCCAAGAGTTACAAAACAGAATAGCTGTGGATTCAAAACTGTCTGGCTCTGAAACAATGCTAACTTTAGTTCTGGATGAGAACATGTCTTCCAGGGGTGGGATTCAAATATGTGAAGAACCGGTTCTCTGGGTGGATGCCGGTTCTGTGAAAGTCCATTCTGGGCCTGGGCAACAAAAAATTAGCTACTGGTTCTGCCGAAGTGGTGAGAACTGGCTGAATCCCACCACTGATCTCCTCCCTTCAAAAGACCTGATGTGCACTCATTGCTCCCCCTGGACTCTCAGTTCCTAATAGAACAGCAGGTAGAAGCTATGATCCAAAGGATCTTTGCCCAGCTTTGGCTGGTGCACTCTCTGGAGAAGAGGAACTCATTGTATTCATTCATGCTCCCAGGGCTTTTTTCCTCATAGAACGCTCAGAATGGAGTTCCGGCACCTTTTTTGGATGGAACCTTGTAGGGTAGGCAAGGCAGGTTGTATGACATGTGTGAGTTCCGGCACCTTTTTCTTTTACAAAAAAAGCACTGCATGCTCCCATAATGTCATGGTTGGACTAATGTAATGTGTTACAGGTAGGATTGTCCTTGAAGACTACCTTCAAGGTTAAGTGCAACTGGGCCTAAAGGGGCAGCTTACGTGCTAATTGGACCAATCCAATATTACAGTAGCTGCGTTGGGTCTCAGCTTTGCTTGCAAGTTCATCTGAAGGTGCCATTCCCAGCTCTCTCCAAGACTGCCTCCTCCAAAGAGAATCTCTTCGTGTAACATATAGAGAGGATTTGCTAAGAGAGGGAAGACTCAGCCAAGTATTCTCCCCTCCTAAAAAATGCTCTCCCATCAGATTTAAAAAAAATAAATCTGTGCCCTCACTTTTAACGCTTAGGAATCTTTTTTAAAAACTCTCTTTTCCAACATGCATTTGGGGAACATGCATTTCAACTGGAACATTCAGAGAGACAGAGAATGTGAGAATGGAATGAGAGGAGTTTTTTTCTTTCTTTTTATAAAAGTTTTATTAATTTTTAAGAATTACAGTCTTTAGTGCTTAGTAAACAACATGTTGTCTGGGTTCAAATATTGACTTCTTCAATGTAAATTTCTTCAATACTACACAATCCAGTATTTTTTCCCCCCAATCCTCCTTTCTTCTCCATATTTTTTCCATTTTCCCCTCATTACAGTTACAATTTTTGGTACTGTTAATGTATACAGAGTGAAATATAGGTATCTTCATCATATTTTACTAATATCATACAAATAATAATATCAATTTATAAATTAATAATGTCAATTCATTAATCAATATCCTGTTTTTCGTACTCTTATGGTTCGATTTTTAGTATCTGAAATATCTTTATCAGTTATGATTTTTTCAATATTACATTTATGTCGCTAAAATTTTTATTCATATCATTCCTCCTCCTATCTTCATAATTCCCATATCAAAAAAGAGGGGGAAAAATGCTATCTTAGTTCTAAATCATATCTTTCATTATAAAAGTCTAATTATATCTAAGGGTCATCCGTTCTTTCAATCTTATTCAAGCAAATTTTTAAACATATAATGCTCCCTCTAAAAGGTCAAATCTTCTGGGGTTTTTTAAAATCTGACTCTCATTTTCTTTCTTTGCTAAGTAGTTTTCCAAGCCAGGGAAAACTGATTAGATTGCCCAGGAATCTCACTTCTCCACTCAGTGGGATGAACCATAAAGAAAAAAAGCTCTCTACATTCACTGAAATACTATTTGCGAGATCATCTTTAATGACTGGTGCCCTTCCAACAGAGCTGGTTCCCTCCCCCCTCCCCCCCAAGGCTTATATATGGACATTATCTGGATAGATGTCACCAAAATATTTCTCCTTGTGTAATCAGTCCTGGCTAGTGCTCAAGGTCTAGATCATAACATGCAATAGTAGACCTTGAAGTGCTAGTCTCATCTCCTCTCGTCTCGTCTCATCTCATCAGCAATTTAACAACCCATTTGCAAAGCTTCTGTATCATCATAATGGCTCCCAATAGTTTTTTCTAACCAGTTCATCTTCTTACGAAACTAACATAAATGTACCCACTGACAAGCTATTATAAATGAAAATAAAACATGTAGACATTTCCATTAATCGGTTTACTGGAAAACACCAGCCTACAATTATTGTGAGAAGGAAAGTTTACCTATTTTAAATGATTATGAGATCTATCGAGTACAACAGAAAATAAATATACTGAGTTTTGAGGTCAGTTTGGGAAATACTTTCTATTTGCTTCATTGCTAAATGGCAGGCCTATTATTCAGAGACAAGATAATAGATAACAAGTATTATTTCTGTTTTATTTGCAGGATACCATGAACTATTAATTTCCAAGTTTTTTTAAAAAAAATACTGTATCAGGACAAAGAAATAATGAATTCCAGTGTTTTATTCTTTCACATTAATGACAGGTTGTTCTGATAACAGTGAAATGAGGTTCTTGTGATTTTAAAATGAAGTTAAAATGAAATTAATATAGAGAAACTTTTATTTTGTATGTTGGATATTACAGAGAATGTTTAATAAGTTCTGGAGATGGATTCATATTTTTTTGAAAGTATGATTTATTGAAGTATTCTTTGTCGATCCTGGACTTTCCATTATTGTTCCATTTGGCCTGACATTTGCAGAAGTGTTAATATTTTTTTACAATCATCATTGTTCATTAATTGGTGTTCATGTATTCTTGAAAGAAAAAGAAAACAATTACCGTGAAGAAGAGGGGAATACAACAATGCCGGTGTGGTAATGGAGAAAATATTAGGCTTTCCCATCTCATATACTTCAGTGCCCATTTGAATTGGACCTTCACAGTTTTGTAATTAAAGATAAATATCAGAAGTGAAATAAAAAGATTTATCACAAAAAATATGTCGGCTACTTTATATCACTGACTTTTTGAATCTACCGTATCAAAACCCATGCACATTCTGAGTATGGAGTGTTTAATTTTTGCCATGGAAAGGTAAGACCATCCCTGATTTGCTCTGCAGTGAATAGATGGTGGGTTCCATGGCTACAAAACTAGGACCAGAAATCATAGATACTAACTGCAGCTATCTAAATTTCATTTAAATGTGAGAACAAACATTCTGACAACAAATTCTGTACAATAGTGGAATTGCATGTGTATGATGGTTATGGGTGTAATGTATTGGGCCTTGTTTTACTGAGTGTACCATGTGAGGTTTGATTGCTGGAAGGTTGCTTAAGCAAGGAGCTGGCTAACGGCTCCCAGCTCCTCAGACAACCCGTCTCCAGCGCTGCCATTGGCTGCCTCTAGGGCAACAATAGGTTGCTTTAAACCTATTGGCCGTCACCTAGAGGCCAGTGTATAAATAGCTGCATTCGCAGCCCTGTTTCCCAGTTCAGTTCCTGCAAGCAAATAAAGAATGTTCCTGACTGAACTCACTTGCCTCGTCTCTTCTCTCAAGCAACAAACCCAGTACACAACAATGGGTTCTCCATCTTTGGGGATTTTAGAGCAGGGCCAATCCTCATATATGGTTTAATTCATTTTTATACACATTGCAGAATTCTCTTAAATGATCTCTGTGGTCCTTTCCAATCCTATTATATAACCTGTAACTTTAAATGGCCTTTCTTCAACAGACAACAAGAAAATTATCATTTCAGTTACTAGATTAGATTTCATATGAATTGAAAAGAATTAATTATATACTTGCACTAAAGTCCAGGTTTTTTTCTTTTTTAAAAGTGTTTATTTCTCAAATTTAATAAAGGGGGGGGGATACAATGTTTATACATTGCTCCAAAGTCTTATTTGGTTTGGTCAGTATATTAAATCAGTTAGTCGGTGAATAAATCCTTATTTTGATTTATAACTGATATACATATGTACAGTATCTGGTGTGATGCTATCAGTTCCTGATCCCCCAGACAGAGGCTTTATGGCCTCCCCATCAAAAATGACAAACATTTGTGTCCTATATTAAGTTCCAGTCGTTGTGCATCTCCTTAATCCTTCACGGCACTTCTGACTAACACCATGCCTGGGCCCAGACTGGAAGGGAAGAGTCCCCTTGTATTATCCTACTGCAGGGGTCTTCAAACTTGGCCCTTTTATGACTTGTGGGCTTCAACTCCCAGAATTCCTCAGCCAGCTTTGCTGGCTGAGGAATTCTGGGAGTTGAAGTCCACAAGTCATAAAAGGGCCAAGTTTGAAGACCCCTGTCCTACTAACCCCTGCACAAGAAAATACAGTCTGGATAGAGGCATTTCAAGGCCATTTTAATCCTAGTGATTTAAAGCATATTGAGAACATCATCCAGGCACTGCTGAAGGTAATAAGGCTTACCCTCATTGCTGTTATTTTGGAACCACAATGTTTTGATGACTCCAGAAGATGCTGTAAGTCACTGGTGGGAAATGATCAAAGAGACTGTTTCCCCTGATTCCAATTTTAAATGCAGACTCTGTCTTGAAGTCCTATAAAAAGTTGGACTCTACAAGGAAGGGAAAATAAGTCATCTTAGATGACTTTGGAGAAATTATGCAACGATGGTTACAAAAGCAAAAGCATGCTTTAGCCCTGAGAAAGAGGAAAATATAAACCAGAATCTCAATTGGCTCCACCCTAGTTCCCTCTTAGTATAAGAGGGAGGGAAGAAGGAAACACAGTCAAGATTTTGTTGCAACGATCTGCATAGAGTAAATTTCTATTTTCAGTTAAACTTGTAAGACTCCATTTCCTGATCTGGCTTACACTGGAGGGCTAACATGTCAGGTATCCAGTAATCCTCAAAAGACAAGGACTAGTTTTGGCAAATCTTTTTTCCATCTCACTATTATATTCTTATTGACGATTTTTCACTGAGTGATCCAAGAAGATGATAAACCAAGCAAGATGCTGATGTAAATTTTAGAATCAGTGAGCACAATGCTTTGATTTTATTAGGCTAAGGCAGAATCAAAGGTGGCAACTGCAAATTTTAAATCATGGGTGTTCCAGTTTTGTCTAAAATAGTATAGGGTTGCCTGTTTAAACACGAGGTTGGATTAAAACAGGACCTTTCAACCAGTGGTACGGGTACCACCTGTGGTACATTGGCACCTGGCAGGTGGTACTCGACCATCCTAGAAAAGTGGTAGTGGGGGAGGGGAATGAGCTGAACCGGTGGCAGCACCGCACAAGCCTGAGCAAGAGATGGCTGGAGCTGCAGGGCTATCAGGGCTCAGTGAAAGCGCCAGGATCAGTGCCACTTTCCAGCTGATCAGCGCTTCTTCGGGGCTGTCAGGGCTCAGTGGAAGTGCCAGGATCAGCACCAGGCTGCAGCTGGAGCTTGGTGCTGATCCTGGTGCTTCAGCTGAGCTCTGAAGAAGCACCAATCAGCTGGAAAGCAGCACTGATCTTGGCACTTCTGCTGAGCCCAGAAGAAGCGCCAATCAGCTGGAATGTTGCAGCATCTCCAGGGTCTTGTGATTTAATTTAGTTGCTTGGCAACTGATTCATATTTATGACGGTCACAGTGTCCCACGGTCAGGTGAAGTGACCAAAACCTGCTGCAACCACCCAGCAGATTGGGGGGGGGGAAATAAAAACCAAACACCACCCCACCCCACCCCACCCCTGCTGCCAATCCTCAACAGAAATGCTCACAACAATGAAAACCTCGGACAGGAGGAAGAGCGCCGCTGGGCGGGCAGGCAGGTGTCTTGCTCAGCTGTGGCTTGGGGGGCACTTTTTTCAGTGCCATTGTAACTTCGAACAGTCACTAAGCGAACTGTTGTAAGTTGAGGACTACCTGTACTTCATCATTTTTTTCCTTTTTTTCTCTTTTTTTTTGGTCATCAAGTTTTTGACACTTGCTAGGCGACAGGTGGTACTCGGATGTTGCCATATCCTAAAAGTGGTAAAAAGCTCTGGACTAAAAAACCTCCCAAGGTCCCTTCCAATTCTGTTATTCAACTAACCAAAAGCCACAGCTGTTATTATCCTCACTCCCACACAAATTGAACTGAAAAAAAGTACAGGGGAAAAAAATCAAGGGAACTGGAGAAAGTTCAGGTATTTTGGTCTTTGGGCATGATAGATGTGACAAGATACAAGTGATGCACGATATGGAGAAAGTGAAGTGGCAGAAGAACATTTTCTTTATCTTATAATAATAGAAGCCACTTCATGAAATTGAATTAGGAATATATAAAAGGATATGTTTCTTCATTGCTTTCTATATAATTCAGGTATGGAATTCACTATGAGAAGATGTTGTGACGGCCACCTGCTTCAGAGAGCATCTAAAGCAGGGGTGTCAAACTCAATTTCATTGAGGGCCGCATCAGCCTTGCAGTTGCCCTCAGGGGGCCGGGTGGGTGTGGCCTGGGTGGGCGTGGCCTACTGGGTGGGCGTGCCTAAAGTGCATATGGCCTACTGGGTGGGCATGGCCAGCTCTACATTGTTCTCATCAAGGGTGCCTATGGGGGCCTGGGGAGGAATGAGACAGATCTGAGGGTCTCTGGCAGGAGGAAGGTCTCTGGGCCAGGGCCAAGGCAGTGGGGGCCGTTCCCTCACTGTTTCCAGGATGGCTTCGTGGGCCGCATGAAACCACTTCACGGGCCGGATCTGGCCCCCGGGCCTTGTGTTTGACATGTCTGATCTAAAGGGAACTAAACAATATATGAAAGATAAGCCTAACCATGATACTGAATGCTTAAGAGAAGTTGCTACGGTCCATGGCCAGGAGAACTACAACTCTCATATCTGGCTTGTGGGCTTCTCAGAGGCACCTGGCAAGCCACCATGAAAAACAGGATGGTGGGCTAAATAAACCTGAAATTTGCTCCAGAGCAATTCTTGTTTTTTTTAAAAAAAATCTTTTTAAATTTATTTATTTTTATAAATAAATATGCCGCCCATCTTGTCTAAAGACGCCTCTAGGTGGCTTACAATCAATAAAGCACTAATATGAAACATTAAAACTATAAATAATATTACATTTGATTAAAATTGACGAAGATGAGGAGGAAGGGAGCAAAATGCACATAGGCAGGAGGTGGAATCTTATCTTAATCCATTAAGCTCCTCCAGTTGGCAGAACCAAGTCTTCAGACCCTTTCGGAAGGCCAAAAGGATTTCTTGGGGAGGCCACGATGTTCAGAGGGTGTGAGCTATGGCAGAAAAGGCTCTTCTCCCAGATCCCAACAGCTGGAATTCCTTGGCTGACAGTATCTGCAGGATGTCTCTTTTCTTAGTACAGGTGGGGCAGGTTAATCCATAGGGGTGAAGCAGTTCCTCAGATAACCAGGACCCATGACATGAAGAGCTTTTAAGGTAAGAACACTACCATGAATTGGACCTAGAAGCAAACTGGCAACCAGTGCAACTTGTGGAATGGCAGTGTAATGTGGGCCACTCTAGGGGCCCCAAGAACTGCCCATGTGGGCATATTCTGCACCAACAAGCTTTCAAACACTCTTCAAGAGCAGCCCCATGTAGGGAGTATTGAAATAGTCCAAGAGTGAGAGGACCAGTACTTGAGTGACTGAGTCCAGGGACTTCTGATCCAAGAAAGGGTGCAACTGGCGCACAACATGAAGTTGTTCAAAGGCTCTTCTAGCCATAGCTGCCACCTGCTATTTCAGCAGGAGTTGCGAGTTCAACAGAAGCCACAAGTTATGTACAGGATATGTTTGGGGCAGTGCAACCCAAGGGATGGATAACAGAACTAAAGATATTAAACTCCCATATCTCAAAGTTCCACCCACCTAAAGCCACACAATCTTAGCAGAATTCAGATAAAGCCTGTTGTCCTCCATCTAGACTCCCACAGCCTCCAGGCACTGTGTGAGGGCAGCAACAGCATCCCTTGGGTCACCAGCAATGGAGATGTAAAGTTGAGTACCATCAGCATATGAACGGTACCTCATCTCACGGTGGGGTGGATGATCTCCCTCAGCATCTTCATGTACGTAGATATAAAAATAGAGTGGAGGGAGTAGCAAGTCACGTGGCATAACACAAAGGAGCAGCCACGGACTGCTGTCAACATTGTTTGAGACCTGCCTTGGAGAAAGGAGCCAAACCAGTGCAAGACTGTAACACCCAGTCCCAAATCTCAAGCCGGCCAAAAAGGATACCAGGGTCAATGATATCAAAGGCCACTAAGAGGTCAAGGAGAGCACTATTCCCCTCCTACTTTCACCAGAGATTATCATCATCAAGTGCACCAATGCTATTTCTGCCCCATAACCAGGACCTGAAAACTGATGGGAAGGAGTCCAGATAATGGAGTAATTTCCACTCATTTCATCCTACAACCGCTAAGGAAACTGAATCAGTGGGATTCTATACCTTCCTAGTTCCATCCCTTCCCAGAGGCATTTACCGGGGGGAGGCAAAAATGATGAAACATATGTGATGCCTTTCATCAGACATCAGGAGCCAACTGTGTGGCAGAATTTGCATGATGACACCAAGACATCAATGTTGTCATTTTGATATCACGGTTTGCTGCAGATGCTGTTGAACTCTGTTCCTCTCCTGTAGCTGATTCACTTGGGGAGACCCTTTAACATATGCCACGGGTATGAAAATTGGTTCTTTTGAAACCATGCGTAGTCTTTAGGGAAGAAAAGAGTTCCTGCGTAGACTGTACGAAATAGAGCCCTTTTATAACCTTAAAATGTGTGCTTGCTTCATTTATTGAAGACAGCTAAACATATCAAATTTTAAAGACCCACTTTGAATTCAGAGGGCGGAGTGATGGTAAGTATAACAAGATGATGAAGTACATAGTTGTTTCAACCTGTTCCATTCTTCATCTTTGAATTCAACCTCTAATATTTTCTTAACACAGCTTGACATCCAAGTAAGAGAAAAATCCAAACAATATATTTCACTTGAGCCTTTCAAGTGGCCTTACAGAAATATTTCATCTGCTCTGTAATAAGAACTATCAGGAATTTTTGTTAAGGGAAAAGCAATCAGTCCAGACTGGATATCTATTCATCTAAAAAAAAAACCAGTATATTTCGCTTTCAATCATTTGTTCTTACAGGAAGGAAACTCTTTGATGAATAGTTTTGCTCTGCTTAAACCTTTAGTTGTTTGATGTGGCAGGTGTCAGAATGAATACATTCTTAAAAATAAGCATCAGCCAAATAGAATAGATGATCCCAAAGTATAAAAACAGCCAGAGTCATACTCCTATATAACCACCTTCCAAAAAAGTCACGTTCTCACTGATTAAAATTTAGACAGTGGGGGGGCGAAGACAACGTTGACTTTCTTTTGATTACTCACATAGTAATCAAAGCAAGTACAAAGTAGGAATGATGACTGTTTTTCAACCCCAAAAGAGTCCATACAACCGGTGATAGTTTTTAGCTCATTCAGGACAGAAGGAATGTTTACAATTTGCATTGATAAATCCTCATGATTACGAGATTCTTTGGTTCTTGCGCTGGCAAAGTATTTATATTTTTTATTTATTTATATTTCGTGTTTCTAGACTGTCCATCCTCCTCAAGGAGGGACTCTGGGAGGTTTGCAGTATAATATAAAACAGTATAAAAATTAGAATTAAAGTATTAAAGTTAATTTAGGGTTAAACACATTTTTAATTGTAAGACTGCAAAATTAAACAATTCCAATAGACAAAAAAAATTCCAAGAAGGCAATTTGACCCTATTACAATTGATTAATGAAGGTGATGAGTATCTTGACAAGGGAGGGAGAAAGAGGGAATGTGAGAACAAAAGATTGACAGGAATGACCACCAATCAGAATAACCCAACTACCCTGAGTTATCCCAGTGTCTTAGGGATGGTGGAGGAAGCTTGTAAGAAAATCCTCAGTTTCATCATTCACAGTTTCCCATTTCCTATGCTCAAAAAGTAAAACATATTTTATGGAGCTCTTCTCAACTATTTTTTTTTAAGAAAAAGGTAAGTCAGTTAATCCTTTATCTCTGCCCCCAGGCTCTAACATTCAACATTTGCTCTGCTACAATCCATTCTCCTTGCACAAAATACCATCAATCTACTTTCCCGCAATTTGTAGAACATATTCCTCACTATAGGCTTTTATTGCATTATTTCCATAACCAGAAATACATGGGTGGTTTATTATTATTATTATTATTATTATTATTATTATTATTATTATTATTATTATTATTATTATTATTATCAAATCAGAATGTAACAGAATGTAATTTGAAGGGAAACAATGAAATTTCTCTGAAATTTGATATTTTTCATTTCTCGTGGTGCGAGATCACCTTTCTGGTAGTCCTAGTGGTTATTGGCACATGGAGTGCCACAGCAAAAAATCTTGGATGGCTGGACAGTGACTAAATTTCCATCTGTGAATTACAAAAGGCCATGTTGTTTGGATCCGCATATATACTACACTGGTACATTATGATAGGAAGAGAAGGACGAGGGGTGACATGATAGCAGTCTTCCAATATCCCAGGGGTTGTCACAAAGAAGAGAGAGTCAAGCTATTCTCCAAAGCACCTGAAGGCAGGAGAAGAAGCAATGGATGGAAACTAATCAAGGAGAGAAGCAACCTAGAACTAAGGAGAAACTTCCTGACAGTTAGAACAATTAATCAGTGGAACAACCTGCCTCCAGAAGTGGCGAATGCTCCAACACTGGAAGTTTTTCAGAAGAGACTAGACAGTCATTTGCCTGAAAGGGTATTGGGTTTCCTGCCTGAGCAGGGGGGTTGGACTTAATGACCTCCAAGGTTCCTTCCATCATCATCATCATCATCATCATCATTATAAAATTTTTATTCGTAAAACATGAAACTCAGTCAACTGAACACTCAAATTGACTGGCACTAATGGTTGACACGTGTTGCTGCCAGCATCCTAGGAATCAACCAGGTATCTCCTTAAAATGTAAGATGTTCCAAGTAGCACAGTTTTTTGTAGCTTTGCTGGAGTTATTGCAGGAAGCTGCAATTTCTTGATGTATTTTGCAAAGATTTTGGACATAGTTCCCAGTGCCCCGATGACAATGGGTATCACTGTTACATGTTTCATCCATAATCGCGCAGTTTCGATGGCCAGGTTGCGGTATTTCATAATTTTTTCCAGTTCTTTTTCTTCGACTCTGGCATCTCCTGGTACAGCGATATCAATCAGCTGTACACTTCGGTTTTCTACAACTGCAATATCTGGCGTGTTGTGTTCCAAATGGCAATCTGTCTGTATTCGGAAGTCCCACAAGATCTTCACTCTCTCATTCTCAACAGCTTTTTCCACCCTATGTTCCCACAACTTTTTGGACACAGGCAAGTCGTATTTTTTACACAATGCCCAGTGGATTAGTTTAGCAACTTGGTCATGTCTAGCTTGGTAATCAGATTGCGCTATTTTGCTGCGCTCACATATTAAATGTGAAACAGTTTCAACTTTGTTGTTGCAAAGTCGGCAATTTGGATTGTCAGTAGATTTTTGTATCTTCACTTTCATGGCATTAGTTTGTAGTGCTTGTTCTTGAGCAGCCAGTATTAAGCCTTCCGTTTCTTTCTTGATGGTTCCCATATTATTATTATTATTATTATTATTATTATTATTATTATTATTATTATTATTATTATTATTATTATTATTATTTCCTAGGTTTTTGTGAACAACTCAGTGCATATGAAGGCCAACACCAGCTACTAAAGAAGTGGCAACTATGACTTCATATTTTTGTAACAGATTATAATTTTAACATTATTAAACATCTGCCTGTACAGGTCCTTGGGAAGTACTTGATAGATGGATAAAAGTGCCAAATCCAGTCTAAACATCTGACTGATTGTGCAATTGATTATAGTAATTTATTAAATTTATATGCCACCAAATTCCCAATGACTCAAGTAACAACAGCATAATTTGCATAAATAATTGGTGTTTCTGCAAATTCTGCTTGTAAGGAACATGGGAGAACTCCAATGGAAAAAAATCCTACAATGGGATTTTTTTTTCTTCCTTTACCATGCATCTCATTCCTCCTCCCCCCTCCCCAGCCAATCAGCTCATCCCCTCCTATCTACTCCCAAAAATCCCTCAACTCACTTTGGCTGAGTTTGATGACATGAAGGGAGAGGGCTATAGGACATTGGAGAATATAGGTAGTCCTCGACCTAAAATGGTTCATTTAGTGACCAAAGTTACAAGAGCACTGAAAATTGTGGCATTATGACCGTTTTCACAGTTATGACCTTTGATATGTGATCAGAGGTCAGATACTCTAAAGAAAAAAGAGATGCCAATCTCTTATATTGTGTTGTTTTGTTGTGTTGTGTTGTTTGGTAAAGGCCCACAACAAACATAATGATCCTCTGTTGTGCTGTGTCTCATCATCTTTACTAAAGCTTCCATCTTGCTACTGTTTGGGGAAAAAAGATAGACTGATCTGATCCAGCAAGATTTTTTTTATGCTCTATTATTAGCTCAAATCCCCAGGCAATAGTCATTTTGATATCTTAATTGCATGAAACTGAGAAATAATAATAAAAAAACAGCTTAGCAGTTGACTATGGAACTTTTAACCACACTTGCGAAGGGTTGGCTATAAAGGTCTTACTGTAATTCCCCTAGTTTAAAAATCAGATTCCGTGGCAATTGATTTCAAGATACATACAATACGGACATCTAGACAAACAGTCTTAATCTGGGGCTATACTCTAGCTTTACCCTTTTGGCACAATTAAGGTAATATTTAGAAATGCTTTGAAAGAGCTTGATGCTACATCAATGAGAAGCTAATGTTACTCATTAAATCTGATTTGTTTCACCTGAGGGGCATGCTGTAGCTCACATTTGCACCGTCCTGACATACTGGTAATTTAAGGCGTGGGAATAAAATATTCTTCTTGATCTGTTCTTATTCATCCAGAAGCTTTTGCCTGCTGCTCTTTTCTATTACACACACACACACACACACACACACACACACACACACACAGAGAGAGAGAGAGAGAGAGAGAGAGAGAGAGAGAGAGAGAGAGAGAGAGAGAGAGAGAGAGAGAGAGATAGTTAGTTCTTGATTTTCTTTTAATTTAGTGAACATCTTAGAGATTTTCAAGCCTTCTCTGGGTATGAAAATGCTTCCTTGTGTAATGAATAAGGGCTTATCTCCCTGATCTTGTGATTCTTTCCAACCAACAACAGGCTTTTGGTCCTTTGTCCTTTCTGATTGTACCTCATCTTGAAAGCTTCTATTTCCTTAAATCTGCTATCATTCGAAGTCTTTTGGATTAATCCCATTTCCCCGATGATATAGGTTTTTTTTCTTTCTTTCAAGATTGTAGAGAAAGGAAGCCTTAATTTAAAAATAATTTGGCACTAAAGCCTCACTTGAAATAGTATGTTATTTTTCTTCTTTAACCATCAAGGGATTAAGCAGGTCTTAACAGTGAAAGAAACTGAGCAGGCGAGTAATGAAGGCCTGGTGTTTTAAAATGAAGTGTAAAATATTCTAATCAAAATTGTCAGAATCATGGGATAACATCCCAGTGTTCCTAATCAGTGGTATCAGATGGGCAGAAATGGGCAGAGGTTAGGGGTACGTAAATTAAAAATAGTTGGTTATATCAACAAATGTTCCCAAAGCAAAAGAGGTTAATTATGAGAAGATAATATGTCCCATTTGTCATTTTCCCTAGACCTTATAAATATATAATTCTTGACTCAGCGACAGAGAGCCACTCGTAAAATCAATTACTTGAACAAACTGCTTTGGTGCCCTCTTTTTCAAATTCTGAGCCTGTGGTTTCTGTTATTACTGTTCCTCACATAGGAAAACCGTTTGCATATGTTTTGCATAATTCAAACTAATATCAGTAAGCAATGTCAAAAAATTAAAAGGATGGAAACGTTACCCTATGACAAAGTTTTAATGAAATCAGTATTTAAAACTGATTTTTTAAAACCCGGAGTGGGGAATCTCTAAAATTTGTTAATCTCTCATTTGAATCAGGGTAGGTTGCAAAGCCAATTCTTAGACATCATCTGGATCTGAACATACCCTTCTTCGTTCTTTGATAAGATGATTAGGGAAGCAGTGATTTTGCAGCTCCAGATGCATATGGATGAAACTGATATTTATAATCCCATTTCAATCTTTGGTTTATCTTGGATATGGTAGTGAGATTGCTTTAGTCAGTTTTGAGTGACCTGAGAAACTAGTGGGGGAAATGCAGTCCTAAAAGTTATCATGAACCTTTAGAACCATGGTATTCTTCTGGGCTCCCAGATGAGATTGGACTTTGGGCACTGTGGTGTCATGGTTTGTCCAATTGAGCTCAGAACTGGTGCCATGTCTACTGGTCAACACCTAGGTCATTACACTGTGGTCTTCCACAGGGTTCTTTCTCACATCTAGGCTGTTTAACATCTACATGAAACCTGGGAGTAATTTGATGTTTTGGAGTTAGCTACTCTCTATCTACTATATTTCCTATTCCCTTCCTTTTAATTCCAGGAAACAATCAGTATTCTTGACTGTTGCCTAATCTTGATAAGAGGCTCAATGAGAGACAAGATATAATTAAAGCCACACAACACAGAGACTCAACTGAATCTCGTTCTGGATGGGACTTCATTCTGTAAGAAACTGTGGGTTCACAGTTTAGAAATGTACAGTACCTTGACTCTTTGGCTGTCATTGGATTTGCAATGGCAGCTGGGGTAAGAAGCAAGTTTGAACAGTAAGATGTCTCAAAGGTCTGTGCTGGTTATCATTTGCTTATCTGGCACAATTAAGTTGGTATTGATTTTTAAAAACCCCAAATTTTAAAATAAAACCCTAAAAAAAAAAAACTTCCATTAAGAACCTGTATATTGTATGAGCCAGAAAGTGCTGTGAAAATATCTAGACACCTCACATCCTGGACATAAACTGTTTCAACTTCTTCCCTCAAGGCGATGCTATAGAGCAGGGGTAGGCAACCTCGGCTCTTTTATGACTCATGGACTTCAACTCCCAGAATTCTTGAGTCAGCATAGCTGACTCAGGAATTCTGGGAGTTGAAGTCCATGAGTCATAAAAGAGCCGAGGTTGCCTACCCCTGCTATAGAGCATTGCACACCAAAACAACTAGATATAAAGACAGGTCCCCCCCCCCCATGCTATCACTCTGCTAAACAACTAATTCCCATAACACCATGCCCTGGGATGTCAAACCACCTAGTAGGGCTGTATTACCTATTATCCTTCTCATCTTTTCATATTTCCTGTTACCTACTTCCTTAGTTTCTTATGACTATAACTTTGTTGTCTGAATGGCATGGTTTATGCTGATTGCTTGTATTAATACCCTATTATGATTTATGTTGATTACTTATTTAGTATCCTATGACTATCACTGAATGTTGTATCTTATGATTTAGGATGATTGCATTTTATGATTATGATCATGATTTGTCACTTGTTGCTTGTATGTACGCTGAGAGTTTATGATCCGGAGACAAATTCCTTGTGTGTCCAATCACAATAAAAAAAATAAAAATAAAGAATTCTCTTCTAAAAGGCTTAGGGGCTGAGTATCTGCAGGACCACTTCTGTCATAATAGATTGTCCTATTATTTACATCCACAGAAACTCCTCTCCTGAAAATGACCTCACTGCCAAAAGTTCAAATATGGAGTGCCTCTGGGAAAGGGCTTTTTTCTGGGTGGATCCCAGGTTGCACAATGCACTTTCTAAGGATATGCTTTGCACTCTCAGTCTTCCACTATTTATTCATTTGTTTGTTTATGTAATTATTTAATTCAACTTGGGTCCCACCTGACCCCCAGAATCAACTTTGGGAAGGTCACGGCATAAAAACAAAATGATAAACATAAAATCAAAATAGAAAACATTAAACAAGGCAACAAATGTGATCAGCCCTAAATAAATCTATCACCAACCTCTTTAGCCCAAAGCCTGGGAGAAGAGCTGGCCCTTTAAGGCCTTTGGAATGCCATCAGGGTGGGAAACACCTGGATATCTGGGGTGGGGGTGGAGCCTCATTCCAGAGGGCAGGTACTGCATAGAGATGGTTCAAAACACTTCTCTTTTTGGCAAACTTTTAACTGTTAATTATTTTAACAGTGAATATTAATGTTTTTCATTTTTGCGATATTCCATATTCTGGGATTTTTAAAAAAATTATTGTAAGCAATCTTGAGTGTTGGAATAAACAAAAAGACAGGGTAGAAAGCCAACAACAGGAGCAACCATGAGAGCTGCATAATGATCAGATGTCTCTGAGCATTGATACATCTGATTATCCTCAAAAATCCTTCTAATGGAAGACGAAATGGAAGCGGAGAACAGTCCCTTCCTGCAGTCTCATCAGGTGGTGTTCTTCAAAATCCAGGGATCGTTTCTTAAACAGTATTTCCTGTTTTGGACCAGAAGGAATATTCTCTTGGGAGAATATGGCCATATGTTGCAGCCAGTCCAATCGAGTGAGCCTCAATGGTGTCTCTTTCGGATAGGACAAGAAGGAGTGGTTTTCCTAGGTGAGATTCATAAGTGGCATCTCTCTAGCAATCCCATTTCAGCAGTGGGCACCACCTCTTTAAATCATCCTTGGAGGGGGGAAGGTTGTTTGTATATTTATTTATCAGCACTTGGCGCTACATTCATGGCATAAGCCATCTTGAAGAAAAACGAATGTTGAGCTCTGACATCAATTGCATCTGTGAAATGTTGGTGAGCTGCTCCGGCACCTGCAGTGTCATGCCATCTGTCTTGGCAATGGCAGTTAAAAGTGCCCATGATTCAGACTTCCCTGACAGGAACGTTCAAGCCGGCACCATAAAGCAAAGCTGCGCATGGCCAATCAATCGGGCCACACAACTTTATATCCTGGCGCATGTGAAGAGATCTGCATTCTTCAGAGGGAAGGGGAGGGGAATGTCATTCCTGTGTAGAAGGACGATGATCTGAATCCAAAGGAGCATTTAATTTGAACTTTGGGTACCAGAACAAATCAATGCCACCTAACTCTTAATAGGCCTCCTCCAGAATCATATTTACTCTAGGAAATGGCCTCTCTACAATAGCTACTGGAGTGGAAGTCACTTTTTTCCCCCTGCCCTTACAAGGTTGAGTGACTTTATGAGTATTGTCCTCTATCAGATAAAGCCGATTTTGTGGGCATCAGCCGCATGTACAGACAAAAATAAAAAAGGCCATGAAGGCAGCCCCGTCAATGAATGAGAAGCACTGACAAATGCAAAGGAATGAATCGTTTTCCTTAGTGCTGCAAAAATGATTGCTCCCTCTCGCCTCTCAGTATTTCTGAAGATCGTCACAATCAGCAAGGCATTAGAATAGATTGGCACTAAATAATTACGGGGTGTGTTTTTTTTCTTGACAGCACTATGGAAAACTATTTTCTGATTTAGCATTCTGTTGGAAACTGGGGGGGGGGGGAAATATTTTTATCCAATTCAAACTGTCTGGTGTCCTCTTTTCCTATTCCTATGACAACATTGCTATTTACCACTTTACAATGCCTTGGTAAGGCCACACCTGGAATACTACATCCAGTTTTGGTCACCACGATGTAAAAAAGATGTTGAGACTCTAGAAAGGGTACAGAGAAGAGCAACAAAGATGATTAGGGGACTGGAGGCTAAAACATATAGGGAACGGTTGCTGGAATTGGGTATGTGTAGTTTAATGAAGAGAAGGACGAGGGGTGACATGATAGCAGTGTTCCAATATCTCAGGGGCCGCCACAAAGAAGAGGGAGTCAAGCTATTCTCCAAAGCACCTGAAAGCAGGACAAGAAGCAACGGGTGGAAACTAGTCAAGGAGAGAAGCAACCTAGAACTAAGGAGAAACTTCCTGACAGTTAGAACAATTAACCAGTGGAAGAACCTGCCTCCAGAAGCGGTGAATGCTCCAACACTGGAAGTTTTTAAGAAGAGACTGGACAGCCATTTGCCTGAAATGGTATAGGGTTTCCTGCCTGAGCAGGGGGGTGGACTAAATGACCTCCAAGGTCCCTTTCAACTTATGATTATGATTATGATTATGATTATGATTATTATCCACATCATTCAGATAAAACTATAGGACAAATGTAACTATCCTTGTTTTCCCTATGCAGATACGCATACAGAGGAAGAAAGATGTACAAAAAGCTTTGATCTCAACTAGTTTTATGCAATCTTCCTCAAATATAATTCATGCTGGGCTGCCAACATTTTCTTCTGCCTGTCAATTTCCCCGCTTTCTCAGCCTTATTTTTCAGCTTTTAATTCCAATGTCACTTCACCAATCAGCTGGAAGCTGATACCACATTGGTAGAAGGGAAAGAGATTGAGAAGCTCCCAACTATGAGAGATCCTTAAACCTTCCACAGAACAATTTCATTAGTTTCCATCAGCATTAAGGAAGGTCAGATCACAGGCTTTGTCCGAGAAGATCCCATTTAAACCTTCTCCGTTCCAGCAGGATTGGAAAGGCTTAGAGGGCCTGGAGACTTGTTTGTAGTCACTAGAGTCAAATTCATTTGTTTATTCCACTTCCTACAATGTTCATATAAAAGTGCATTTCAATCGGTTTTCAGCAAGGAAATGCCATATTAATTTTCCATGCAATTCTACCCTAAGATGCATTTTACAAATCCCATCTGTAGCAATATAAGTATGCTATTTTTTTCTCCCCTAGTGTTGCTTTTCGTATGTTTTCTCAAGATAGGTCTTCTTGTGCACATTTTTAAATTGCGGAACCACACGGCAAATTCTAAGAAGTGTGGAAACTGAAGCAAATCGATTGTTTCTTCTTAGCTTTAACATTTGCATGGTTTCTAAGATTATGGTTAGAATATTATTTTTTACAAGTAAAAAAACTAATACCACAGATATAGAAGGTTCCTGTTTACAATCCATGAATTTTATTCCACTGCCATCGTCAAATAGGTTGAAATACTTTGTTAGAAGCACTACACAAATATGTACAAATTATGTGAGATGCTTGACCGTACCTACCAATGATCCTTCCAAGATACCACTGAACTACACTTCCTGAGAGCTCCAGCCAGCCTGGCCAATGATAAAGGATGTAGAAATATGTGTAAGAGGTAAAAATACCATATTTTCCAGCGTATAAGACGACTGGGCGTATAAGACGACCCCCCAACTTTTGAGATGATTTTCAAGATTTTTTGTCTTATACGTCGGAAAATCAGCGAGCCCGGGAAGGCACGCCCTCCCCTCTCACTGTGGAGGAAGCAGGGCAGGCTGGTGTCTGGCGGGAGCCGGCAGGGCAGTGCTCCTTAACAGCCAAGGAGCGCGTGCGTGCGCAGGACTGCCCTGCCAGCTCGCGCCAGACGCCAGCCTGCCCTGCTTCCTCCACAGTGAGAGGGGAGGTCGTGCCTTCCCGGGCTCACTGATTTTCCAACGTATAAGACGACTGGGCATATAAGACGACCCCCCAACTTTTGAGATGATTTTCATGGGTTAAAAAGTCGTCTTATACGCAGGAAAATACGGTAAATATATTAGAAATTGCTTAATGACATTTAATTTTAATAATCTTAGCTAAAATTTAAGGAGTGAATTTAACAATTATAAAATGAAGTAACTTGAGCATTTAACAGTAGGAGCTTTGGCACATGCAAGATAGCTGTTATGGTACATAGAAGTAGCCCAACAGAAGCTTGACATAACCGCAAGCAGAGGAAACACAAAACTAAAGATAGAGCTTATGCCAGCAAAAGGTTCTGGTGAAATGGTACAGGTACATCAGGTGCGAGGGGCTTTTTCCTGGCAGGGTACGAATAAAATTTATTCTGTTTAGGCGCTTTGGATTAGCTGATCGAGATGAGCAGGTGGGCTGTTGAGTGCGATAGGGGTGGGAAGGAACCAGCTTCGTGTGAGGATATAAATATGTGCTTTTAAAAATTATGGGGGGGTGGCTTTTTCTCCTTCATGAGTTAAGTCCACCAGCTTTTGCAAAAGCTTTATTTCAATAAAACTTTGTTTCTCGAATCCCAAGTGAACTTGTTGTCTTTGGAAACCTGAACCACGTTCTAAACATATGTAATCAGTGTCATTTTTAGGTCTTCATTCCTGCTTTAAACCCTTTTAATTTCTCTGGAGCATTTTTTCTTTTCTTGTTTGGTTGAACTATAAGAATCTTCTCAGATGACTCGGCCTAACCTAAAAGAACACTGGGGAGGTTCATCAAGTACCGTGTTTCCCCGAAAATAAGACTGGCTCTTTTTTTTCCTCCAAAAGAGGCACCAGGTCTTATTTTCGGGGGATGTCTTTTATACTCCCCTCCAGCACCGACAGCCCCATCCAGCAGGAACCACTTCTTCTTGGGCCGAAGGAGCAGCTTCATGCTGCAGCTGTATTCCAGCCTGCATTTTGCAGTCAAGCCTTTCCAGAAGGCCTCTGCAGATTAGTACCGAGCTATGGATTCAATCCACAGCTCAGTCCTCAGCTACAGATCTCTTGCAGAACCGAGCTATGGATTGAATCCATAGCTCGATTCTTGGCTACAGTGGCCTTCTTGGAAAGGCCTCTGATTGCGAAATGCAGGTCTGGTTGCAGAAGACACCGCAGAAGAAGTGGGCCGGCGAGCAAAGGCCTAGCTGAAAGGTAAGTGCGTGCAGGGTGCGTGGGGCAGATCCACACACCCCACCCCCAGCCTAGCTTGATTTTTAGTTCTGTGCATCGCCCCAAAACTAGGGCTTATTTGGGGGGTAGGACTTACTTTCGGGGAAACAGGGTAATATGCAAGAAGATACCTTGACAGCGGGATGAAGGGACCTTGAGCCAATCAGATTAAATGCTTTTCATTAGATTTCTTTTAACTGTTTTAGAGATATTTAGAACATCTGTTCTTCTTTAAAGATGATGGAGTTGCATCTATGAAATAGGAATATTTAAAACATCCACCCAGTTTGTTTCTTCTGGGATTTAATTTTGGACTTTTGACCTAGAGTAATTTGCAGCAGATTGAACAGGATAGGCAAAAATGTTTGGCTAATAGTGAATTGCCCTCCCAACTCCCTCCTTGCTAGTACATTAGATCTGAAAATAAAATTTAAATACAATGTGAACAATGCAGATTAAAAATAATTAAAAATTAATATGCTAACATCTGGCTTAAAATAATAAGATTTTCTTTTTTTCCTCTCTCTAGAGCTTTCTGAACTGACTATGGGATACTCATTTCTACTAAAGTTGGTCTGATCACAGACAAGTTGTTACTCTCAATTTGGTCAAGGAAATCCAGCAACCTAGGTAAATCATCTACAAACTAGATTATAGCTCTGTACATCTGTTAACTTTAATCTTAGCTGGGCCTGCAGGACACATTACACTTTGGTATACTATGATTTACTATCTAGGGTGAACACACACTCTCTGGTTTTCTGCAGTCTCCAAAACCAAAATACCTGTACTGTTAAAAAATCACTATGGTTCAAAAATTCACCATGTTAGAAGCTATTCGGAGGGGGGAAAACTTTAAGAAACAAATAGGCCAAAGGCAAAAATCTCAGTTGGAAACTTCTTTAGTTGCTTGATAAATAAATCCTTCACATTTCTTAAATGAAAGTTGAATTGAAAATCTACTTCTATCATTGTGGGTAGAATAATAAGGCCAACTCGATGCCTCCAAAAAGCTACATTAATTCCTGAACAGGTCTTGAAGTGCCCTGCTGATTTCTGTAGAATTCTCAGTTACCCCAATACAGAAGCATGAGTCTGTAAGTGGAAAAAAGGATCCTTAATATTAATTTATATTCTCTTTTGTAATTGGCTTTGGGTATTTTTTGCTGTACGTGCTTTCCATCAATATGCCATAATGTTTCATTCACATTAAATCTTATAAGCAAAGTGTTGCAGGCCAGAAAATATTTATAGCTCCCTTGTAGTCTCACAAATATAACACAAAAAGCATGTGCTTGCTTATTTTCCCATAGTGTAGGTGAGATTTCTGCAAGTTTTGTATATCTAGTAAACTATTTATTGAAAACTTAAGATCTAAATCAGTGATGGCGAACCTTTTAGAGACAGAGTGCCCAAACTGCAACCCAAAACCCACTTATTTATCGCTGGGTGCCAGGTGAGCGTGGCCCACTGGGTGGGTGTGGCTGTGGTGGTTATGGAAGATTGGGTGGGTGTGGCCAAGGTGGGTGTGGTCACCTCAATGTTGCTCATGGGGAAGGAGACCTGTGGGGGGTGGGCAGGGTTGGGGGAGCTCCAGGAGGTCTCTGGCAAGTGGGGCGGTAGGCAGGAAAGTCATCCTGTGGGGTGAGGCGAGGCAGGGTGGGGTGCCATTGCCATGGGGCAAGGCAAAGGCTGGGGCAGCTGCTGCCTGACACCATCGGCCCTCGCACACAGAAGCCAGTGAGTGCATGGGGGCCGACGGTGTCCGTCAGTAGCCACAGCCTGCCGGCCGCTCAACAGGTGCACTCTGGGGCTCTGCAGCCCATCACCAGCAGTTCAAAGAAGCCGCCTCTGAGATGGATGGTTGGCCAACAGCTGAGGAGGTGATGCAGTGGGTCGTGCCTGGGAAAAGGAGAGCATGCGAGGCCAGGAGGGATGGGAACCAGACATGCCGGGGTGCATTTAGCCACGTGGGCCCTCGGCAAATTAGCAGGCGGCTGGTTGAAGAGGGACAGTTGCCACCTCCGAGGCATGGCGTGGGTGCCCACAGAGAGGGCTCTGAGTGCCGCCTCTGGCACCCGTGCCATGGGTTCGCCACCACTGATCTAAATGATGTGTTAGAGACATTATTTTTAAAACTGATCACCATTTTAAGCTCTTAAAGCACATTCAAAGTTATTTTTGAAATGGAAGAGGGAAGACAGATATATCACACAAATTAATTTTTTTTGTAACTGTAGTATCTTCACGTTTTTACAAGGCATCTGTCTCGGATTTAAAAATAACTTGGAAACAGGGTAAGGGAGTCCTACTGATTTTCTCTTCCCATCATAAATAGTGGATCCCAGATATACAAAAAATTCCAAAGAGTCAATCTGGTGTTATAGTTACAGGGTGGACTGGAAGCAGAGAGGGAAAGGTTTGAGGCTGTACTCAAGCATAAAAGTAGCCATGTCCTCATCAGTTTCTCCAGGTTCAGTCTATCTCACATAATTCCTTTTTGAGGCTAAAATGAGGGATCATCTCTATTTGTTTATATAGTTACTTAATTTTCCACTTCTGCCTTCATGAAATTCTCAGCAGCATGCAAAAGCTTCTTGAGCTCCTTAGGAGAGAACTAAGATATGAACATTGAATATAGAATAATAGAGTTGGAAGCAACTTTGGAGGTCTTCTACTCCAATCCTCTGCTCGAGCAGAAGACCCTGTTCCATTTCAGATAAATGGCTGTCCAGTCTCTTTTTAAAAGCCACCAGTGATGGAGCAACCACATCTTCTGAAGGCAAGCTATTTCATTGATAGATTGCTCTCACTGTTAAGAAATTTCTCCTTAGTTCTATGTTGCTTCTCTCCTTGGTTATGCATGGTATCTCTCTCTCTCCTGTATATGAATATATACAGATATATGCAGATATATTTATACATTTATACATAATGCTTTTCTAACATATAGAAAGTTGCCTGTGAAATAATTTATTAACAGATCTGATACTTTGGATCAGAGATATAGGAGATTCAGGTGTGATCTATATGCCTTGGATTCATTCCCAATAATAATTATTTTACAGTAATTAATTGTCTTGGGAGTGGACCTCACAGAAATACTGTGTAATTGGGAATGGATTGCACTGTTGTTTAGCCTCAGTTTTCATTTGTGCTCTATACATAATAGAGTTACATACTGTTGATTCTCTTCTATGCCTGTAGCAAGTGGCCTCTGCCCCCTGAGAACTCATGACACACAATAGTAGTGCCACATGTTCATAAAGATAAGCACAGTTCCTTAAATACAAGAGTCCAGCATTGCTATCCTTCTGGAATAGATATCAGAATATTCCTTCTATCTCTGTACAAAAGAGTGCCACAATCTTTTATAAATACTCTTGTAGTTGAGGCACTAAGGTTGCCAGTCAATGATATACTGAGGACAACTCCATAGCTTCCAGGTGAAGGCTAATGAAACTTTTACCATGGGACAGAAATCCATTAGTTCTTGTAATCAATGTAATCAATGAGCTCCTTCTTCTGTTTAGCCACCTGCTTAGCTCTGAATGGTTTATATTACCGTAATTATGTTATCTGGGAAGAGTTTGATTCTGTGACCCCTGATGAAGTGGACAGGATTATGGGGAGGTTGAGCTCCACCACATGTTTATTGGATCCGTGCCCTTCCTGGCTGGTTTATGCAGCCAGGGAGAGGACACGAGGCTGGTTCCAGGCGGTGATATCTGCTTCCTTGAGTGAGGGTAATTTCCCCACCGTCTTGAAGGAGGCGGTGGTGAGACCTCTCCTCAAGAAGCCTGCCTTGGACCCAGCTGTCTTGAACAACTTTCGTCCAGTCTCCAACCTTCGCTTTCTTGCGAAGGTTGTTGAGAGTGTGGTGGCGCATCAGCTCCCTCTGGTCCTGGATGAAGCGGATTATCTAGACCCGTACCAATCGGGTTTCAGGCCCGGGTACAGCACGGAGACGGCATTGGTCGCTCTGGTGAATGATCTCTGGAGGGCCCGGGATAGGGGATATTCCTCTGTCCTGGTCCTATTAGACCTCTCGGCGGCTTTCGATACCATCGACCATGGTATCCTGCTGCGGCGTCTCAGGGGATTGGGAGTGGGAGGCACAGTTCTTCGGTGGTTCTCCTCCTATCTCCTGGGACGTTCGCAGTCGGTGTTGGCAGGGGGGCAGAGATCGGCCCCTAGGTCTCTCGTTTGTGGAGTTCCTCAGGGTTCGGTTCTCTCGCCTCTCCTGTTCAACATCTACATGAAACCGCTGGGTGAGATCATTCGTGGTTTTGGAGTTGGGTATCATCAATATGCTGATGATACCCAACTTTTCATTTCAACCCCAAACCACCCCAGTGATGCCCTCGCTGTGATGTCCCGTTGCCTGGAGGCGGTTCGGGTCTGGATGGGGAGGAACAGACTTCAACTCAACCCTGACAAGACTGAGTGGCTGTACATTCCGGCATCCCGGGACATTCAAAACGTTCCATCACTTTCTATGGGGGGTGAGTTTTTACCCCCCGTAGATAGGGCTCGCAACTTGGGAGTCCTCCTGGATGCACGGCTTACCTTAGAAGATCATGTAGTAGCCGTGACCAGGGGGGCTTTCGCACAGGTTCGCCTGGTGCGGCAGTTGCGGCCCTATCTAGACCGGGATGCCCTGTGTACGGTCACTCATGCGCTCGTGACCTCTCGTCTTGACTATTGCAATGCTCTCTACATGGGGCTTCCCTTGAAGACCACTCGGAGGCTCCAACTGGTACAGAATGCGGCCGCGAGAGTTGTCTTGGGAGTTTCCCGGTACTCCCATATTACACCTTTGCTCCGCGAGCTGCATTGGTTACCAGTTGTCTTCCGGGTGAGGTTCAAGGTCTTAGTGATGGTTTTCAAGTCCTTACATGGCATGGGTCCGGAATACCTCGGGGACCACCTGCTGCCGGCGTCGACTCCCCTCCGCCCCGTGCATTCCCACAGAGAGGGCCTCCTCAGGGTGCCTCCAGTCAGAGAATGTCGACTGGTGGCCCCCAGGGGGAGGGCCTTCTCTGTGGGCGCTCCGGCTTTGTGGAATCAGCTGCCGGTTGAGCTCCGGATGGCACCGGATCTCCGCTCCTTCCGGCGCGGGTTAAAGACCCATTTATTTGAACAAGCTGGCCTGGCCTGATGGGGAATTACTTAGGGTTTTAATATTTATATATATATTTTATTGTTTTTATTGTGGGCAATAATTTAATTCTTTTTTAACTTTTGTACTTTTGTAGTTTTAAGATATGCCCTGTTCACCGCCCTGAGTCCTTCGGGAGAAGGGCGGTATAAAAATTTAATTAAATAAATAAATAAATAAATAAATAAATAAATAAATTGGAAATAGTTTTCATATAGTGTTCAAAAAATACCTTTCCACATAACAGTGATAATAAATGACAGGTGTTTCAGCCTTTACGATCTGTTTCCCTGGGTAAGAACAACTGTAAGAATGAATGTCACATTTATATACCATCAAGATGGTTCCGTCCCAGGCGCTTAATGGACCCTGAGAAGTTCCAGGCAGCACTGGGGTCTCCACCTGCCTCCTTTGCTCACAGCTCGGTTGATGCCTTAGTGGAAGCCTGGGAAAAGGCTGCCACGGATGCACTTAACCTAGTTGTTCCCTTGCGGCCCCTGACCCGATGCAGATCCCAGTTCACTCCATGGTTTTCCATGGAGCTCCAGGAGATGAAGCGTCAGAGACGGGGCCTAGAGAGCCGTTGGAGATCCACCCGATCTGAATCCGACCGATCACGACTAAGATTCTTTACTAGATCTTATCTCGCATCAATGAGGATGGCGAGGTCTAATTACTTCGCTAACCGCCCAGCCACCTTGTTTAGGGTAACTCACTCCCTCCTTAATCAAGAGGTGAAGGAGGATCCCTTACAGGGTCGTGCCGAGGAGTTTTGCCAACATCTGTCGGACAAAATCACTCGGATTCGGACCGGCTTGGACTCCGACTGGGCAGAGTCTGACGATCAGGACATGGGTGATCTTGTCGATGTTATATGGGACGGGTTTGACCCTGTGACCCCAAAGGAAGTGGACAGAATTATGAGGAAGCTGAGCTCCACCACTTGTTTATTAGATCCGTGCCCTTCTTGGCTGGTTTATTCAGCTCGAGAGGGAACACGAAGCTGGCTCCAGGCGGTGATATCTGCCTCCCTGAGTGAGGGTTGTTTCCCCTCCGTCTTGAAAGAAGCGGTGGTGAGACCCCTCCTCAAGAAACCTACCTTGGACCCAACTATACTAAACAACTTTCGTCCGGTCTCCAACCTTCGCTTTCTTGCTAAGATTGTTGAGAGTGTGGTGGCGCATCAGCTCCCTTCGGTTCTGGAGGAAACTGACTATCTGGACCCGTACCAATTGGGTTTCAGGCCCGGACACAGCACAGAGATGGCATTGGTCGCACTGATAAATGATCTCTGGAGAGCTCAGGACAGAGGCTGTTCCTCTGTCCTAGTCCTTCTAGATCTCTCAGCGGCTTTTGATACCATCGACCATGGTATCTTGCTGCAGCGTCTCAGGGGATTGGGAGTGGGAGGCACGGTTCTTCAGTGGTTCTCCTCCTATCTCATGGGACATTCGCAGTCGGTATTAACAGAGGTCGACCTCGAGGCCTCTCACTTGTGGAGTCCCTCAAGGATCGGTCCTCTCGCCTCTCCTATTCAACATCTAAATGAAACCGCTAGGTGAGATCATTCGTGGCTTTGGAGTCGGGTATCACCAGTATGCTGATGATACCCAGCTTTTTATTTCGACCCCAAACCACCTCAGTGATGCCCTGGATGTGATGTCCCGTTGCCTGGAAGCAGTTCGGGTCTGGATGGGGAGGAACAGGCTTCAACTCAACCCTGACAAGACTGAGTGGCTGTACGTACCGGCATCTCGGGATATTCAGAACATTCCATCTCTTTCTATAGGGGGTGAGTTATTACCCCCCGTAGATAGGGCTCGCAACTTGGGAGTCCTCCTAGATTCACAGCTTTCCTTGGAAGACCACATAATAGCTGTGACTAGGGGAGCCTTTGCCCAGGTTCGCCTGGTGCGCCAATTACGGCCCAATCTAGACCGGGATGCTCTGCGTACGGTCACTCATGCACTCGTGACCTCTCGTGTAGACTACTGCAATGCTCTCTACATGGAGCTGCCCTTGAGGACCACTCGGAGGCTCCAACTGGTACAGAATGCAACCGCGAGAGTTGTGTTGGGAGTCCCCCGATACTCCCATGTTACACCTCTACTCCGCGAGCTGCATTGGCTCCCAGTTGTCCGGGTAAGATTCAAGGTGCTGGTAATGGTTTTCAAAGCCCTACATGGCATGGGTCCGGAGTACCTTAGGAACCACCTGCTGCCAGCATCAACTTCCCTCCGTCCAGTGCGCTCCCACAGAGAGGGCCTCCTAAGGGTTCCGCCATTCGGAGAATGCCGTCTGGTGGCTCCCAGAGGGAGGGCGTTCTCTGTGGGCGCGCCTGACCTATGGAACCGTTTACCGGTTGAGCTCCGGATGGCTCCTGACCTTCGCTTCTTCTGACGTGACCTAAAAACCTATCTGTTTGAGCAATCCGGTCTGGTCTGACGGGTTCTGTTGTAATTATTGTTTTAAGGTAACTTATCTTCTGCATTTGGGCATTAGGGTTTAATTTGTTTTCAATATCTGTATTTGTGCTTTTGATATTTATGTCACTGTTCACCGCCCTGAGTCCTTAGGGAGAAGGGCGGTATACAAATCAAATAAATAAATAAATAAATAAATAAATAAATAAATAAATAAATAAATAAATATACTTTATAACTTGCATTATGTAAAGACATTTGAGCTTCTCTGATTAATATAGATATGCAAAAGCAAACAAGCACCTAAGGCACTCCTGGGGTGAAAGGATTTGTCAGTGACATCACAATTGCCCAGGGGACCACCAGTTGGGGGCTCCTTTCTTGCCCCTGTTAAATGATTCGCAAAGCAAACTAATTTTATTATATAGGTAAAGGTAAAGGTTCCCCCGCACATGCGTGCTAGTCGTTTCCGACTCTAGGGGCCGGTGCTCATCTCCATTTCAAAGCCGAAGAGCCAGCATTTGTCCAAGGACATCTCCGTGGTCATGTGGCCGGCATGACTAGACGCCAAGGGGGCACGGAACGCTGTTACCTTCCCACCGTAGTGGTCCCTATTTTTCTACTTGCATTTTTACGTGCTTTCGAACTGCTAGGTTGGCAGAAGCTGTGACGAGTAACAGGCGCTCACTCTGCTATGCGGCACTCGGGATTCGACCCGCCAAACTGCTGACCTTCTGATCGACAAGCTCAGCGTCCTAACCCACTGAGCCACCGCATCCCTCAATTTTAGTATATACAACAGCTAAATGAAAATAATGTCTCCAATATTAAAAGTCAACAACAGATGGCAGTATTGACACATTACAAGCTCTGATGTGTTCCTTAACATCTGTTCTTTCACTTCGGTTAGCAGGAGGTTGCTGTGAGAAAAGACTGTGGTACATGTCAAACTCTTAGGAGTTTCACAGAATTTGTAACTCCTAAGGAAGTTAGGTTATGCTTCAGTCACCTTGAGAGGACTAACTCAGTCCAACTCCAAGCAAAACTGAGTATGTTAACTAGAATATTCCTCACAATAGCTCACCACATAATGCCTCATCCCTTCCCAACAAGGAAGAGACATTTTAAACATGGCCAATAAACACCTATCCATGGACATGAAAAGAGTAGAGAAATAACTACATTTTGCTACTATCATCATGTTGTAATCCTTAATAGGAGTTTTTACTTGCATTCCGTTGGATTCACTCTTTGTCTGTCCCCAGTGATTCTCTAACCATCTCTTCAGGTGTGTCATCTCTTAGAGCTGCTCAGAAAACCACGGGGCACTCCATGATTGATGCAGATTGAAAGGCTCTTTAGGAGCATTCCAATTCAGGTCCCTTGTTATATAACCATTCCAGACTGCAAGCATAGCCTTAGTGAAACTACTCATTAAACTCCCAAGCTCCTTTTGGAATCCATTAGTTACCTAGGGTTCATCTTCAGCTAACTCATCTGAAAAAGTTTCTTCTCATTTTCCCACTCTCTAAGCCCCAGGTGTCAAACTCGATCGTGTCACGTGATGTATCGTGACGTGTCACAATCTTTTTTTAAAAAAATCATTTTATTAATTTTTAACATACACCTTAATATTTGGTAAACATCGTGTTGTCTGGGTTAGTGTTTAGAAACAATAAATAACAATTAATGTCTATAATTCTATAGTCCATATAGTAGCTTTACTTGATTTCCTCTTCTTCCAATAATATTCTCTTTTGCTAACCTTAAATTAATACAGTTCTTATTTAAATAAATGACAATTGAATATAAACATTTTTCTCATGTTTCTGCAAATAATAACCACATCAATATAAAACTTCTTTTCATTGATCATCTTGATTGCCTCATCATAAATCCTGTTTACATTCTTATTTAAATTTGTTTTCCCCACAATATTCAAAACATTCTTACTGGCTAAGATTTTCTCAAAATTAGTTACACTTAATTATCTTAGTCTTTTTTCTCATACAAGCCATCCCATTTTTACTTTTCTCATGTCTTAAAGAAAACTAAGAGGGGGGGGGGAGACAAAACAGAGAAAACATTTCTTTTATGTAAATCATCCCAACATTTTTATATTTCTCACGTCAAAAAACCAAATACAAAATAAAAAAGAAAGAAGGGATACTATATTACTTGAGGGGTTCATCCCTCTTAAACTAATCTTCATTTATATTCAAAATCTTTCTATTTCTTTAACCATATTCAAACAAATGTTTAATTTTTTAATACTCCCTCTGGTAATTCCCATCATCTAATTTCTTAATTCTCACTTTAGCTTTTTTTTTTTTTGGCCTAACATGTTCCCTGTTCAATATGCTTCAATGAATCAAAAAATCTTCCCATAATCTTATAAATGTTGTTGCAGGTACAAAAGGCAAAACAGGTAAGATGTTTTTTATAGGAAAGTTTCGCCCCTTCTTATTCTTTGAAAATCTTTTCCTTTTTTTGTGTTTCTCAATTTTATTTATTATTTTTTTCTCTCTCAAGTTCTTGTAATTCTTCTGGCAAAATCCATTTTGCCAAATCTTTTTTTCTTGTTCTCAAACTTATTTTGTAATCTTAAACTGTAGTTTGTCATTTCCATGTCAAAGGTTTCCTGTAATTTTTTCCCCATCTAGGTTAAACCATGTATTGGTAAATTCCGTCTTAAAATCTCTCTCCTCTATCTCATATTCAGTTGTCTATTTTTTCTGCTCACTCTCTATTTTTATTTTCTGAGAATTTTTATGTTGCAAAGTTAAACTGGAGATGTGCTCATTTATATTTTCAAGGTTATGTTTAATTCCTCATGGTTTGAAATTATTGTTGTTTGGATTAGTTGCAACATAGCATAGATCTCCTTTTGGAAAGTACTTGTTTTTTCTTAGTATATTCTTTTTGCAGATCTCTGGTTTTCCGTGATAGCCAAAAATCAGGGTTTTCCTTTCTCTGCAGACAGCTTTAGAGTCACAGTTGAGTTAGTATTTGTAATCCAGAAAGGTCAATTCTTTTCTCTTTTTTTAGAGTTGATCATTATCACTTTGTAGAAAGCCCAAGATGTTTTCTTTTTTCTTTTCTTTTTTCGTCACAGCTGTTCTCTGTTACTAAGACATTGAAGGTCACCAGAATCAAATGTATCTTTTACTGGGCCTTGCCAAGTCCCTGTAATAGAGCACCAGTTGTTGTATATTTTCATGCTACCACTAGATGTCAGCACCAATTCTTTCAGTTCTTTTCAGTAATAGGCAATTATTTATTTCTATTTTCATGATATAAAAGGAAAATCTTAATGGATTCCACTGATTTCAAACTTATCCAAATTAAGTCTTATATTCTTTTCAGTTCAATATATTTCTGTCCCCCCCCCCCCAAAGGTTTAATTCATTGCTTTCATGTGCAGGAAGGTGAGGCAAAGGTCCCCCTCCTTATCACTTTTGGAGGCTTTTTGCTTCTCGGGGGTTTTCTTTTTCTTTTTTTTCCCAGGAAATCAGTTTCCAAGTAGAAGAGAGAAAATCACTATTCTTATCCAGTTCTAAACATGTTGTTTACAGTAAGCTCGAAGTAGTACTTTTGGACTTTGGTTGCTTGTAGCTTGGGCTAGATTCGGAAGTTAAGCTAGCCTCTTCTCCTGCCAGTTTATGGAGGGCTTTTCCCAAACTGATGGGATCGACCTCCATCTCTCCACAATTGGTGGGACTTCCCCCCTTCTATGTTGCCTCTACGGGACAACTTCAGGCCCATTTAGGGTCCCCTAGCAGGCAGAAGGGATGCAGTGGCTCAGTGGGTTAGGACACTGAGCTTGTCAATCAGAAGGTTGGCAGTTTGGCTGGTCGAATCCCGAGTGCCACATAGCAGAGTGAGCGCCTGTTACTCGTACCAGCTTCTGCCAACCTAGCAGTTCGAAAGCACGTAAAAATGCAAGTAGAAAAATAGGGACCACTACGGTGGGAAGGTAACAGCGTTCCGTGTGCCTTTGGCATCTAGTCATGCCAGCCACATGTCCACGGAGACGTCTTCGGACAAGCGCTGGCTCTTCGGCTTTGAAACAGAGATGAGCACCGGCCCCTAGAGTCAGAAACGACTAGTACGCATTTGCGGGGGAACCTTTAGCAGGCAGAAATCAGCTGTAGGGTGTAGAGCTCCATGATCCCTCAGCTGCTGCACTACTGCGCAAAACCCAAAGTCCCCCGTGTCTTGATGTTTTTTCCTTTGCGGAGCTGGGGTGGGCATGGCCTGTGTGTGACGCATCCGGCCCGCAGGCTGCCAGTTTGATACCCCTGCTCTAAGCAATCAAACACTGCCCAAACCAATCCAAAATCCGGGCCTCCCACAAGCCTTCCTATTTTTCTAGGCACCATCTTTGCATGGTGTACCTTGAATTTTGCCTCATAAAAAAAGCCTCAAATATCTCCAACATCAAAAGAATCAAAGATTCCAATTGCTTGCTGTACCTTTGACCCATTCTACAGAGCTACAAAGATTTTGCTACGTCTATTTGCTTACCCTTTTCTTCCCTTCAAAATTGCCTGAACTGGAAGAAAGGGTTGCCATGGCAGGACTCATCGTGCTTGCTTTATCAGAGGGCGCTCCACCTCATTGCAACTTTGGTGAGGAATCTCAAGGCCTGCTTGACTTTAGGCCAAGGCAATTGTATCCTGTACACAGAAGAGGAAAGCCAGTATGTATGTCTCCCATCCCTGAAGCCACTGTAATGACAGAGTTAGTGCCTGCTATCCTACTGGCTGTTGCAGTGATTTCTCAGTAGGGCTACTAATTATGATGGTTAGCAGCTGTGCATTATTTATGGCTTCCGTGGTGATGCAATCCATTAAAGAGAAATGCTAGCAAATCTCAGTGTGCCATGTGCAAGGAATACATTGCAGCCATTTTGGAATGGAGATATCTTTATCGTCTTCTCTTTATTTAATGCTTTGTGAGAATCACAATTCCCATTACTCTTAGGCTTACATTTTCCAAAGTATTTTGGGAATATAATAAGGTCAGAACAATTTCAGCTTACAAATGTATCTGTGAGATAATGATCAGGGGGAAGGAGCGGCATCCAGAAAAAGAAACATCTATAAATGTGTGGCTTATTATTTTAATTGTTTAAGGGCCTCTCTGGCTGATTTTCAGGAAAAGGTATGAAGAAGTGAAAAATACAAAATCAATACTGAATCAATATATTCAGTAATATCCCATAAAGCCTAAAACAATAATAAAAAAATAACATTTTTTCCTCCAGAAGGGGTTGGATCAAGCTGCAATTTCAAAGCTTCTCCCACTTTCACTTTAATTACCGTAGATAAAATGAACAACTAGATCTTTAAAACCTATTTAAAGAACCCAAACAGATAATGGGAGACAGCCAAATTCTCAGTCCTTGCCAGCTTACTGTCTCAAACTGATCTCCGCCTATGGACAGGATATTATGGGGAGAGCTGAGGCAAGAGCAATATTTAGGTGATTGCTCACCAGCATCTGCAGTGGGACGGGTCAATATGTACAGGTTTGCAGGTTCACCATCATGATCCAAGCTCTGCTCTTGTGCACATGCATTACTGATCATAAAAAGGGACAGTATTTGGATCATGAAACAGCACCACCCATGGTACATCATCATGGTTCTTCAAAGAGCCACATTCCAAACTAAGTTCACCATTTTGCTTTCAGTTTAGCAATATGCAAGCAACCACGGATACTATGTTTTCCTTCCCTTGCAAAGAAGCAAGACTTTCCATTCAATATTTGCTTCTGCTGCTGCTGAATCAATTTCAAGGACATGACCTGATAGGGCACCTTACCAAAATCAAAATATTATCCACAACTTGCAAGTGGGAACGGGATGCCGCGCTACATTATCAATTTATGTTGCAGTTGTCCTGTATTTTATCAGTGTTTTTTTTTGTTTGCGCCTTTTAATATCTGCTGCTTTGAAACGTTTATTTTAAAGATGATTTCAATTGAACATTTTAATGACTAAGTAAATCAAGCCCTTGACTTTAGGCTGGGCTGTCTCCTACTTACAGTCATTACACACACACACACACACACACACACACACACACACACACACACACACACACAGGTGTAAGAACCTATACTCCATTTTAGTTATTGAAAGGAGTGCTTTGTATGCCCTCGTGCATGTGGCAAATCATCTCTGTGTGAAGTGACTCTTCACACAGGTCAAGAACGTGTGGCATTGCTTCTAGAATTGGGCTATTTGCAAATGTTGAATGCCTTTCTTTGGTGAAAGCATCCACAAATACCCCCAAATAATGTTTATTATTTCCACAAAACTGGTCTGCTTTCCCTCCTTGCCAACTCCCAAGTAAACCTTTACTCCCAGGTAAGGTTTTCTGGCAGACGAGCATTTTTGCACTGCTCAGCCTTTCAATCCTCCATTTGGCCATGCCTTTCTCCCCAGCCAACTCAAAGGTCAATTGCAAACTTCTTGATCTGAATTTGAGCTGAATGTCTTACGAAGGCTCTCACTCTGAGTTGGGGTTTAGCCAACTTTTCGAAAACATGATTGGCTTCTGAAGCTTCCGCAGGCTCTTCAACTAAATGAGTCCCTTGAGCTGGCCACGAGAAGGAGCCATCACACTTGTTCCTCTACCACAGTGTTGCTTTGTTTTTTACTATGAGTCAGCTCAGCAGGTTTCCCCTAGCTAGCACATCATTAATTTTCATATCCTAGGGTGTCTTTTGCTTCAGCTCTTCTCTTTTTCCTAACATTTTCATGACCCACTAAGATGATGAAGGAATCCAGGCGAGCCTTCCCATGAATAAATAACTATCTAATGGCTTGTGCAGGTCAAACAGGAATAGAGCCAAATTTCACTGTGGTCTTTTTACCTGGACAAACGTCAGTCTCAGACTCCTCTTTTTACCTGGACAAGCCCTCAGCAGCACAGACCAAGCAGGAACTAATTTTAACACTCCTTCTTCTTTCCAGGAATGCAAGCAAAGAGCTGGGGTGCTGCCCATCTCACTCTGACCTTTGATTTTGTGCTCGCCTTATATCCCTCCCTAGGGAAGCCCTGTCTTAAGCCCTAAAGATCCACTCTGGTTGTGAGTAGGGTACAAAGTATCCTTTGGATGTTCCCAACATAAATATTGCCGATCCAGGACATATCATACAAGCTTTCCCTTGTGATAATGAAGTCTCATGATCACAGTTTTCCACCCAATTAACATGGATTCTTACACTTAGGGAAAAGAAACGGCATTGACTTCATGTTCCTAAATGCAGCTGTATTCAAGGACAGCAGCCAGGAGACAGGGTGGAAACCTGAAAAAAAAACACAACCCACAACCAATGCTACATAATGAATGCTGTCGGCTTTGAAATGCCTGCATTAGAAGGGCTACGGCTAAAGAAATTCTATAATCCTGTCTCGCGCTGTACTTTCGTTTCAAGGGCCTCCATAAATAGTGCCATACAGTAAATAAATAAATAAATAGTTTCAACAAAAAGGTGCTTTCCCCAAGAGAAAAGAATTGCTTCCCTTCTGCTGAAGTGCCTGCAGTGACAATTGTCCCTTGACTGTGGCAGGGAGAAACAATTTTACCCGACTGTGTGTGACTTCCTGTCATTTTCTTTTGACATTTGATAATCTTATTCTTTTTATGTAAGTCAACCCAAAGAGAAGGGGAATGCTGAGCAAGGGGAGAATAGTCATACAGCTGATATTTCAGCGGCGGTGCCAGCATTGCTGCTGTGATGGAAAGATATGGGGGGGGGGGAGGAGAAAAACAGAAAACAAGGACACACTTTGCCAGCTTGCCTTGACAATAATGCAAGCTTAACACTCCCCCCCCCCGATCGTCCTAAAGCAAGCAGAACATGCACTAAATATAAGCATCTTTCTTAGAAGACCTTGGGGAAAAATGGAAAACCAATTTCAGCATGGTGTTAAAAGGAACCAGTGGGTAGTTTTAAACTATTTTATAACCCTAACCTAACATTACATCATTTGGTTTAATCTGTACTGTGCTGTGTGCAACAAACCTAAGTTCCCTGGAGTCAGCCTTGACTCTTGGTGGCTGTCATGGATGCTGTTACAAAACAGCCAACTAATCCACAAACAATAACCCCATCAACCAATCAACATGTAACAACACAGCCAACCAACCCGCTTACAGCAACAAAGCCAGCACCCCCCACACCCCCACCAATATTTATAGAGAGACGGCAGCTCTGATCACGCTTTGCTCGCACCAGCCTGAAGATGACGAGTGGGACCTCGTCGAAACGTCACCAAGACACTATCAATCTTACACGGGAAAAGACCCGAATACGCCAAGACCTACATATATATATATATATATAGTATATATATACTTTTTAAAAAGTTTTTAATCCTATTTACTGTATGGCATCTTGTTAGCTTCTTAGAGTCTCTTTGCTGAAGCAACATATAAATTCATTTGATTGATTGACTGACACACATATGTACTCCCAGCTATAATCATAACATTGGCACCTGAGCAGGAAGAGCTGCATATGCATAAACCAGAGAGCAAAATGTTTCTTTCTTAAATGTCCTGTCAACCTATTTTATTTGTTCAGAAAATGTGCGATAATTTGAAATGGTATTTGATCGACTTCAGAATAAACTTTAAAGGCAACTTGGCAGGTGGATTTACACCCTAGGATTACTTCCGATATCAGAGAATGGCTAAATAAAGTAAGCACCACAATAATTTTAAAACTCTGCCTGCAAACTGTTAATAATTTAGTTCTGATATCTTTGCTTTCTAGGTTTCCTCTTAGGTTTCATCTCAGTTATTAGTTGGAATCAGGAATCCCATCTGTTCAGAATGTTAAGGAAGTACTGTAATGAGTACCAAGACAAAGGAGTTGGCAACTGGATGGCCATATACAAAAAATTGAATAAAGTCAGTCATTAATACTTATTCTAGTATAACTAAAAGATTTTTTTCCCCAAACACGGAACAAAACAACAGTGAATGCTGATCTCCAAACATCCAATCAGTCCTTAAAACCTATCCTTTTCAGCTCCCAAAGAAGCCTATTTCAGTGAAGGTGCCCAAAATCTAAATATGTGATAAAGATAAAAAGAACAAATTAAACTCCACTAGTTTATATTTACAGTTTAGGAATCACACCTCTTCCGCATACACTGCACATTCTCAACCCCTACATGTACACTTCCCAAACACCTCACAAAATCTCTGGTCAACAACAAAGGTCTTTGAGTGTTTTCTTCCCCACTGGTTTAGAGGAGCCAAATGATGGCCTCAGGGTTGGCCAATCAGGAAACACCCATCAATCGGAAGACAAGTAAAAGCATTGTGGGGCAGCCCCACCAATACTGAATATCAATGGGGCCTACGTCTATTTGATGGGATCTAAGAATACCAGTGGGATCTCTGAAGGTTTTTGCCTGTCCCATCAGATCTGACAAGATAGGCCTGTTCCAGGTCCCATCAATCAAATAGTGTCGTCTTGGGGGACTGAAGAGACATGACTTCTCTTTCATGGTGCTAATTCTGTGGAACAGACATTTCCTGACACCCAGAGGGCCCTGCCTTCCAAAAGACTCTGAGACTTGGTTTTTCCCTAGGTTTTGGGGCAGGATGTTAGCTGAACCCAATATTTGTGTGTCTATTTTGTGAATTTGTTACATGTTTGTGCCTTGTGGTTTGTTTGTTTTTTTGGTACTGAATTATTTTTAACTGTCTTTGGTTATGGGGGTTCTTTTTATACTACTTTATTTGTAATTTGATTGTCACTATCCAGAATTTTTAAAATGGGCAGCCATATAAATTTTCTAAATCAATAAATATGTGCAGTCTGGTTGATTCTGTTTTGTGTGCTTTGAAATGGCAATGCCAGTGTTTACACTTTTCCATATGTTAATGCGTGACAGAGGAAACACCACCTGCAGGAATTAATTTGGATAATAATGTTAAATCTAGAGCACTTTTTAAAAAGTATTTGATCATAAGCCAATTGGAAGAATAAAATATTCCATGTGGAAGAATTTCTATATTCTAGAAATTCAGAATTACAAAGTAAACTCTCCCACCTGGATGTTATCTTTCTTCTCCCAAAAAAGAGGCCTTACATAGAATGGCTATCTCCTATTACATGAACAAGTTAATGTACTTTAAGCAACTGAGAACACAGACAAAAAAAAAATTCTTCACAAAAAAGAAAGAACACAGCAACACCTAATCCTTAAGAGCTTGAAAAAAGACAAGACTGTATCGTACTTTCCCACCTCTTCTAAATCATGTTTAACGCATGCACAAATCTTTATTAATACCTCACTCACAGCCACATAGACAGAGATACACATCCTTGTGAGGATGAGACAGGAATTGTCTGGTGCACATCATCTCTCAGAGATGCAGGTCAAAACAGGGGTGATCCAGCTCTAGTCTGACAAGGCACTTTGCTTAATTGTTAGCCAAGGAAATGGAGCAATGTGAATGCTCTCAATCACTTTGTGCTCTGGCATCCAAGGAGCTCTTCACTCAAATGTTGATAAAGCAAAGTGTTCCCTTGAAGTATAGGATGTAATGTAGTAAGCTAGATTCCCAGAATGGAGCGGGTGCATTCCAGAAAAATAAGAGACAGATATTTTGTGTGAGCGAAAGAAGGTGAGGACAGACTCTCCCTAATAATTCTCAGTGTATATAATAGATGCAGACAGAAGGATGCTTCAGCTTGGCAAGATTCAATAAAGAACTTAGCTTGTAAGAATTACCACATGTTATTCTTGAGTTTGGGGCCTGACAGAGCCAAAATTAATAGAAATCTGTGAAAAAATGCGAGATTACAGAATGTATAGTATGTATACTACAGTATAGTATGTATGCTATAGTACTATAGTATACATTGTATACATATTGTAATCTGTCTCTACTATAGTGTGCATATACTGTAGATCTAAGGGTTTTGAAAAATCCACAGTGGCAAAGGAACTGCTTTCTGTTTGGGTTATTCCAATCAGGCATGACCTCTTCCTATGCAATTCCCTGTTTATATAGATGGGCTCCCTGTAGTAATGTCAGGCCCAAATCATACATCTGCAGAGTTGCATTTTTGCAACATAAGAATGCCTGATGTGATCTGTTTCATTGTATTTAGTCAAAGTGAATCTCCATCAAAATGGGTACAAGGATCATAAAGGTAAGCTTAGCCTTTTAAAAAAAAAGCATTATTGTGTGTATCAGAGGGAGTCCATGAATCCTACATGAATGCAAGTCCAGGGGCAAGCATATTATGCAGGTTCATCTCAGTGCCAAAGAAGTTAAGTTCTGAAGGCTTATTGGCTGCTTATTATGTAAGACAGCAACCTTCCAGATCAGAATCAATAAACTACAGGAAAAATGGATTTTCAAGATGGTTGGGGGAAAAAAGAAAATACTGTAAATTTTGTCATTATTTATTTATTTTTTAAAAGGCTAATCTATTTTTCCTAGTTCCAAAATCAAAATACACATGCAGTAAATAAAAAGAATGTTTCCAACTGTAGCTAGCCTCTAGGCGGAAGGGTAGATGTATTCGTGGGTCATGTTAGTACCATTGCAGATGGAAAAAGCATGCAGGATGGAGGTTTACATAACCAAGATGGGGATAAACAAAAAGAAAATACAGAGTAGTAGTGGAGAGGAGAAGGATGGTGAGAAATGGTACCAGGCCATTCCAAGAGGAGAGAGACGGGAAACTTATTTCCATTTCCTACTTCCCAATCTCACCTCAAGAGCCAGTTAACCAGATTGTCAGAAGCCTAAGGATCAGACTGGCGTTTTTGAAGACCAGGTCCATCTGTAAATAAGGTATTTTCATCTATGACATATTTGAATGTAACATGGCAGAACCAGGAGGACATGATCTGGCTGGACCAAGAAAGGAGAATTTCCCCTCAGTGAAATCTGACCAGCTGTTTTGGAGGATATTACCACAGTCTCAACCCTGGAGCAGAGGAAGCAGAGGGGCACCTATGGAACAGGAAACTGTGGCAGACAGTTTGACAGGTAGTTAGATAGGTAGCTGTGTTTAGAATGCTCAGTCAGAGGGACAAACTGGGAATGCTGAGGGGAAAAATGCTGAGGGGGAAAAATGGAAAGTAGATATACAATCAGCATGACAGATTAGTCAATTGGGAGTTGATCTTATAAATGGCAACATAGCCCAGGTAGTAATAAATGTGGGAAAAAGCATTTCAGATCAAAGAGATTTTTGTCTTAATTAACTCATTATAAAGGAGGCGGGAAATTCCCCTTGCAGTTTCCAATATTCTATACATTGCTCCAGCCTAACTCTAAAGATACTTTGTTAAAATGTGTCTAGTTTTAAGTTTCCTTGATCTCACTTAGCTCATGGGCCTTGACACTCCTAGCTACATAGTGGCCCTCCCTCCTGAGCACCTGGATCTCATTGGGCATTCACCCAAGGCATTTTAATCTCCCTGTCTCTGTGGCATAAGTAGGTCAGGAATTCATGACCACAACAATATCATCATTTCCTCAGCCCACTTTGCTGGTCACGCACTGGACCTGACCTTTAGCTTCAAGCTGTAATGAGATATAATCTGGTTCAGGTGGACCTATCCAGGAATCTCATCAAGGACAGATGATTTCCAAATGAACATGAGGCTAATCAAAGCCATAACCTCCTCTGCAAAATTGAGCTAATTAAGGAAACCGTTCAGATTAAGGATCTAAAAAGCATCCACTTAGTGCTTAAGGAATTTCTCAGGGAAATTAGGCTACTGTCAGCCTTCCCAGGAAAAACCAGACAGGAAACACAATCAATGAGCTAATTCTATTTATTGTCAGGCCATATTAAAAGAATCTTGCAAGTCTGAAAATTTTTAAAAAAATGTTTTAACAATATGATACATTTCAGTGGATGCTTCTTAAGTTTCTTTCTTTGCGCATTAAGCATTGCCTCCAGAGGTTGTGAATACTCCCAACACTGGAAGTTTTTAAGAAGAGATTGGACAACCATCTGTCAGAAATGATGTATGGTTTCCTGCTTGGGTGGTGGGGTTGGACTAGATGACCTACAAAGTCCCTTCCCTGTCACTCTACTCTACTCTAAAACCTTTTTTTTTAATTGGGATCCTCTTCCTTTTATACAAGCATTTCCTAGGCAGTATCTTTTCCCCTTTCCTTCAAGGTCATTCCTACATACCATTATAGCTAAGCTGTAACTAACAAGAGCCTCCAGGGACTTGAAGGATTGCTCCTGGATTGTCTTTGCTTGATTTCCAAGACGTTGCAGGAAATAGAAGCTAGTGGAAAATGAGAAATAACTATAACTGGACTTGGCTTAGATTTCAGCCAATTTTATGCAATAAGAGTGGCCAAGTAGAACTAGTTATCCACCTGTATTGCATCCCATAATGCCAGCTTGTACTGATTAATGTAACCTGGGCCCTGTTTGGAACCCCCTATTTTAATTAGCTGACACAGGAGAACAGATAACATCTCCTACATGTTCCTTCTTAATTAATATAATAAGAAGAGGAATCAGAAAAGGAAGCATTCTCAGTGACAGCTCCCTTCTTCTGGAACGGCCCTCACTCTTGTATCCTTCCAGGGAATAGTTAAAACTTAAAATTATTCCTGAAGGCCTTTGGAGACCAACAACCAAAGTAAGATCCGTACCCTGGTGTCTTCATGACTGTTATTTTTTGCTTCATTTTGTTTTTTTTACTGTGTTCTTGTGTGTGTTGTATTCTGATCTGATTTGTACACTGCCTAGAGCCTCTGGAGTAAAGCAGGTTGTAAAGTCTATACTATGCAGACTAGAAATAAAAGACTTTTGTGTGATTCTTTTAATTGCATTATATAACCCAGGGGTGTCAAACTGCCGGCCTATGGGCCGGACACGTCACAACAAAACCGCGCCCACCCCATTGCCGGCAATGGGGAAAAGGCTCCGATACGTCGCGTGACATCACGTGACGTCGCGAGTTTGACATGTCTGATATAACCCCACACTGAGCTTCTTTTAATGATTAAAAGTGAGAAATGTTACATTACAATTCTATTGTTTTTTTTTAAAAAAAGCAAGCCTTTGATTATTATTTCATCCAAAATTTCACTGGTAGCTACCTTCAAGTTTCCTAAAGGAAAATAACTAAAAAACAACAGAAGCTTTTTAAAAAAAAATACATTAGGTGGGATTGAACAAACATCTTGAATTTGTCCATCTCCTTCAATATACATAAGAAATTAAGCTATATTGATTAGGCAAGTCAACAGTAGCTAAATCCTACACATTCAGGATAACGCTACAAATCTCTGGAGGATTGCCATAGCTTGTTGTAATAAAGAAGATCAAAGATTGTCATGCCATCTAAAGCCAATGTGACATAAACTTTCATAACTACCATCTACTTCATTAAATAAATGCCAGGCTAAAGATCTGGATCCTAGCAAATCTATAGGAGGTGAGATTTATTTATTTACAGAGCCTAATATACTTTTCATGTTTAAAAAATACAAAGTATTAAAATAATCAATCCAATCATGAGCAAACTATATATCAAATTAGGATGTGCTGAAACAGCTTTTTTTTTCTCTTGAGTCCTCAAGCACTGATTTAATAACATCAACAAATTTGGAATGTTGCATAGAAGGATTTTTCAGCAAAAGTAGCCAGGACTAGGTTGTGGGCCTATAATTAGAATAGAGTCTGGAGCTGCTACATAGAACAATATTTCACTTCATTAACTCTTTTGTGATGACAGTTTATTTGAATGGGGCAAATCTTGAAACAAATGTCTATGGAGATTCTCAATCATCCAAGTCACGGATGTCCCAAAGTGGCTTTTTTTTCCTTTCAAAATACAGCTGGCCTTTCTTGATTTTCCTTCTTGAAAACATTTTGCTTCTAATCCAAGAAGCTTCTTCATTTCTAACTGAATTCTTGGGAATGGAAGAATTTATATTCTTCTTATATTCTATAAAGCAGATGTCAGCAAAGAATATAACTCGTTCCATTCCCCACTGTTCAGTTAAAACGGAAGAAGCTTCATGAATGAGAAGCAAAACATTTTCAAGGGGAAAAAACCCAAAATTCCAGTTGTCTTTTGGAAAAGCACCTTTGGGAAATCTTGAAACACCTCTAAAAGGCAAATAGTACCCACTTCTCATCAGTCTGCTTGGCAGTATTGGCTTCTTTTAAGATAAGATAATATTTATTGTCATTTTTACTGTGGGCACAATAGCACACATCAAAAATGAAATTTAGTTGCCCTCTCTCAAAGTGAAACACATACATGACATACACCTAAAACATACTATATACTGTATAACGTATGTATAGACCAGACGTGTCAAACACAAGGCCCGGGGGCCGGATTCGGCCCGCGAAGTGGTTTCATGTGGCCCGTGAAGCCATCCTGGAAACAGTGAGGGAACGGCCCCCACTGCCTTGGCCCTGGCCCAGAGACCCTCCTCCTGCCAGAGACCCTCAGATCTGTCCCACTACTGCTCAGGCCCCCATAGGCACCCTTGATACGAACAATGTAGAGCTGGCCACGCCCACCCAGTAGGCCATACGCACTCTAGCCACGCCCACCCAGTAGGCCATGCCCACCCAGGCCATACCCACCCGGCCCCCTGAGGGCAACTGCAATGCTGATGCGGCCCTCAATGAAATTGAGTTTGACACCCCTGGTATAGACCCACACCCCTACATATACATAACAATAAAATATTAAATACTGTCCATCTTGAATATATAATGGAAGGAGGAAGCCTGAGAGTTCACAAGATTAATGCTGTATGGAATGAAACTATGGCTGAATCTGGATGTTCTGCTACGGATACCAGGAAGCCTCCTCCCAAAAGGTAACAAGGAAAACAGATCATGAAGAAGATGTGTAGTGTCCCAGATAATCTTATGGACCCTGCTCAAGCAACGCTTATGTGGCATGTCCTGGATGGGAGGGAGGGAACTGCCAATGATCTTTTCGGCCATCCTCACCACTCTCTGCACCACCTTCCTGTCTGAAGCAGTGATGCTTCCAAACCAGACTGTAACGCTATATGACAGGATGCTTTCAATTGTCCCCCTGTAGAAAGTGGTCAGGACAGGGGAAGGAAGATGAGCTTTTCTCATGCAATGCAGAAAGTGCAGGCACTGCTGTCCCGCTTCACCAGTTTCTCACTGTTGAGTGACCAAGCCAGCCTACTTGTTAGCTGCACACCCAGGAATTTGATGCTGGTAACCCTCTCCACAGGTGAATCATTAATGCACAGAGAAGTGTGGCTGTGCCTGCCTTTTCTGAAATAGACAATGATCTCTTTGGTTTTTCCAGTATTTAAAAATAGGCTGTTTTCCTTACACCAGTTCACCAACCCCTCAACCTCCTTGCGGTAAGCTTCCACATTGTCATCATGAAGAAGGCCCACTATTGTTGTATCATCTGCAAACTTCACAATATGGTTGGTGGCAAACCTAGCACAACAGTCATGAGTCATGGGCATGGAAAGCCCTATAGATGTGTTGATCTGCCAGTCAAGGCAGATCAGTTCCTCCTCAATTCTTTCCCAACCTGGAGTGGCTGATTTCTATGGAGAGTCATAGGGCAGGGTTCTTAAAGGTGAAGTGTCACATCAGGAAAGATTGCCCACAGTCAACCCACCAGTGCTTTTTAATCTATGAATGATGTCCTTCTAAAGAAGATTTTTTTTACAAAGATGTTGGCAAAGATGCAATGATAAAGAACAACAGGACATTCTTATTTGTCTAATAAGAATTAAGACAAATGTTCCAGAAATAACATTGCACTCTGAAAGTCAAAGGGTGACTATTTCACGATCACAAGCAATCTATGATTACTTAAGGTACATATGGAGAAATTTCAGCCTATGAGCCAAATATGGACCTTAGGGAACTCCCTCCTGGCTATCAAGACTTTTGTCAATCAGTCTTTCTGTGCCCAAAAATAAAAATAATAATAAAGCTAATTGGAGGGTTTTTTGGCATATCTTCCAAAGTGTTCAAAATGATGAACATGGGCTTTTAAAATATATATATAACATTGTATAGGTGGCTAACCACAAAAGAGAAAGGAAAGCACCTGGAATATCTTTGGGGACAAGTGTGTGTGTGTGTGTGTGTGTGTGTGTGTGTGTGTGTGTGTGTGAGAGAGAGAGAGAGAGAGAGAGAGAGAGAGAGAGAGAGAGAGAGAGAGTGTAATAGGGCTACCACATCTGGACTGCAAAAATCTGGAGTGCCACTGGATGCCAGCAAAAGCAAGTTTTCTCTATGTCATTGCTGACACCTAATGGTCATGCAGATTATTCCAGCTGAGACATGACAGCTCCAGGAAGGGTTACTATCATGTACATCAGAAGCCATGAATCTGCAGTGAGGTAGTTCTAAATCAGGGCTTTTCAACCTTTTCGCCCATTGTACCACTTTTAGGATATGGCAATATCCAAGTACCACCAGTCCCCTAGCAAGGTGTCAAAAACTTGATGACCAAAAAAAAAAGGAAAAACATGATGAAGTACAGGTAGTCCTCAACTTACAACAGTTCGCTTAGTGACTGTTCGAAGTTACAATGGCACTGAAAAAAGTGTCCCCCAAGCCACAGCCGAGCAAGACACCTGCCTGCCCGCCCAGCGGCGCTCTTCCTCCTGTCCGAGATTTTCATTGTTGTGAGCATTTCTGTTGAGGATTGGCAGCAGGGGTGGGGTGGGGGTGTTTGGTTTTTATCCCCCCCCCCATCTGCTGGGTGCTTGCAGCAAGTTTTGGTCACTTCATGTGACCCTGGGACACTGTGACTGTCATAAATATGAATCAGTTGCCAATCAACTGAATGTAAATCACAAGACCCTGGAGATGCTGCATCATTCCAGCTGATCGGTGCTTCTTCTGGGCTTAGCAGAAGTGCCAGGATCAGTGCTGCTTTCCAGCTGATTGGTCCTTCTTCAGAGCTCAGCAGAAGCACCAGGATCAGCACCGAGCTCCAGCTGGAGCCTGGTGCTGATGCTGGCACTTCCGCTGAGCCCCGACAGCCCTGCAGCTCCAACCATCTCTCACTCAGGCTTGTGCAGTGCTGCCACCGGTTCAGCTCATTCCCTTCCCCTGCTACCACTTTTCTAGGATGGTCGCGTACCACCTGCCAGGTGCCAATGTACCACAGGTGATACCCGTACCACTGGTTGAAAAGCCCTGTTCTAAATTATCTATGGTCCCAGTCAATGATGATTTGTAGCCTAAAGGCAAATCTAATCTTAGACCTCAGGCTAACGTGTGTGCCTCTCTGAAACCTTAGATAAAAGCTATAAAAGCAATAAAAATTGTCACCAAATTTTATTGTTTGAATAAAACCAAATGTTAAAGCATGATTAGAAAGTAAACATGCGCAATTTAATTAAGCTTAAATCAAATTCAGTTTTAAATGTGGCACCACCACCACCACTACAGTTCAAAGCGCAGTCCTTAAGTTTTACACATTTGAAGAGTTAAATACCTAATGTAGACCTCAACTTTTATGGCACCTTCAAGACTTTTTGATCTTTTTGATTCAAGAGCTAACATGGTTTTCCCTGTGGCAACTTTTTCAAATGTTAATATTCTGAATGTACTATTTTCAAATGAAGGCTTATGATACTTGTGTAACAAGCACTTTCTGAAGCCCAATTAATATACTGACATACCAATTTAGCGGGTTATTTTTGCAGTAGTTTTATCTATATCATTATTTGATGGATTCAGTTTCGAACACACACACAGAGAGAGAGACACACATCATGCGTGGGAATTATCAGATGCATATCAAATATTGATATCACTAATTGTTGCTTAAGGGATTTTGTAGGGCATGCTGGAGTTGAAAGTTAATGCAGTTTAAGAGCCGACAAATTTGTCTTGCACAGAGATCTCAAGGGTTTTAATACCTTATTAAATAGGAAAGAACAAGACACATTTCAGACATCAAAATTAACATATATATACATATATATGTGCATATATACATATACACATATATACATATATGTGTGTGCACGCACACACACATACACACACACACACACATATTTAGAGGCAAGTTCTAAAGCAATCATGCTAGTGTGTAACAACAGACAGACAAATGTTCAGCTTTTCTTCCCAGTGCTTACAGACTACGTCAAGTGGGTCAATCAAATCCAATAATTCAGCAACTGTGAGAGTGAATTCTGCAAGAGGAGAGAGTGTTCAGTGTGGGAGCAACCTTTGGGTTTGTGCATGATCTACCATTAGGAACATTTGCACATATATTGTAAGTCCATTTGTTTGGAAATAAGACCCAACTGAGGTCAATGAGGTTCCCTGCAGTCAAGTGTGTTTAGGATTTAATGGTAATTCTTTGCTCTAATTCTGCCATTAGCTAAAAGTAAAAAGTGTTGACAGTCATAAGGTATCAGGTGAGGTGAAAATGGTGGGGGCTACATCACACTTTCTTGGTGTTGTGAAACAGGCACTCAAAGACATATTATCTCCCCAGAGGGAGAGATCCATACTGCTCTCACCTTTTTGATCTTCCATTCTTCCAGATCAGGGGTGTCAAACTGACAGCCCACGGGCTGGATGTGTCCTGCAGAAGCTGTGCCCACCCCATTGCCGGCAATGGCAAAACCGTCCCGATACGTTGTGTGATGTCACATGACGTCGCGAGTTTGACATGTCTGTTCCAGAGGGTTAGGATGGAGATGGTTCCTCTCAGTGTTTTGGTTCAGTCTCCCCATCAGCTGTATTCTTTTCTTTGATATATGTTCTTTTCTTTTCAAGTTTTTACTTCTGAGCTACCAAGAATCGCTGTGGAGTCAGGCAGCCTGAAAACTAAAATAATAAATGAATAACATAAAATATCCAAATGACCAATATGTGATTTTGTCTTCCTTTATGCTGTACTGTAGTCCAGTTATTCTAGGATATATGTGTGGAAATCTAAGAATCAGGTGAAGCATGGAGAAAACTCAAAAGTCTTGACCTTGATGACAGCTAAGATCTTATGAAGAACCCTCAAACTTAGGTGTGTGTGTGTGTGTGTGCGCGCGTGCGCATGTATGTGTGTGTGTGTATGTGCATATATACATATACACATAGTACATACACCAGTGCTTTTTTTGTAAAAGAAAAAGGTGCCGGAACTCACACATGTCATACAACCCGCCTTGCCTACCCTACAAGGTTCCATCCAAAAAAGGTGCCGGAACTCACTCACTCTCTCTCTCTCTCTCTCTCTCTCACACACACACACACACACACACACATATACATATACATATACACATACACACACACATATATATATATTCAGTTCTAATGGTGATATTAATTGAACATGTTGTTTTATCATCTGGTATTAATCTGAGAGGTACATTTAAGCCCAAACCCCAGCATCATCCAGACACGTAAATTCCTATTGAAACTTTGGAGAGCCCCTGTTTCAGTGTTAATGGGACCAGACAAGGCTGCACAACTGACAGTGCACAGCTGCCCATATCCTGGGGAAATAATAACAGTGTACAGATACCAATATTGTCATAAGCTTGATTATAAGCAGGGAAGCACCATCAATCACCAATTCATCTTACCCCGCTCTTGAGTTGTCCCATAAATGACCAGTGCTTCATCCTGTGATGTAAGGTTTTATATAATTGGAATTTCTCACACTTGCTAATAATGACCTTGGGAGGATGAATGCTGATAGAGATGCAGCCAAGACAGAGCCCCTGGGAAAAAAAAAATCCCTCCTGTTCAAGAGGAAAATGAGTCATGCGGAAGTATAAATACAATTAAACTCCTCAAACCATCAAAGTCAAACAAAGAAAATAAACATTACACCTAGCCGGCTGCAAGAAAAACCCCTGTGCCACGCATTTATTTAAGTTCCACATTGATCAGCAGTGAGGCATTTTCTATTTTAATTTTACAAAGGAAGGGAAACCTGGCTCCTCTTTTTACTATTTTCAGAGGCCACCTCAAACAGCAGGAGGGCAGGATGTGATGTTCTTCAGGAAATAAGCAAATAAAAACAGTTGGAGAGAGAAGCTCCAAATGCATTTGTCAGTGCAAGTGAACCACTGTTCCCAGTTATATTGCTATTTATAGAATCGGCATTAAGCTAAATAACAGGCTGCCCCCATTTGTAACCAATAAAGTCAATGTGATTGTCACGCTGAGTATCCTTGCATTGTGGCAATCTTAATACTGGAATTCATCATACAGGGATTATTACAGGCTGGTTGCAGTGAGTATGTGATTTTCTTATTTGATAGCACATGGCTACTCATACCAGTGGTAACTGGAAAAGAACGCATTCATTTATATGCTGATTATTCTTGTTTCCTGGGCTGAAATCACAAAGCATTGCTGTTTCCTTTATCTCTGCTTTCCTTTCAAACACAGCAAAATTAGGGAGAATAGCGGGACCAATTATAGGGCGCCAACCAGCAACCAAAGACACATTACAACCACAGTAAATACCAAATGGGAAGATGCCAATCCCTGGCTGATGATTGATAGCCTAAAGTACTTGCCTCGAAATTATGTTGTTGCTATTGCTGCTAATCTGTTTAAAAACTTAGCACCGAATAGAATAGAAATAAAAGAAATATCAATTGAATGAATATACACAAGTCCAAAGCAGATGCAGTAAAATTGAGGTAGTTCTAACTGTAAAAGAGGAGATAGACTACTAGACCTTAGCAAGTTTTATGTGGCCTAGAATATATAACTAATTGAAATTCACACATCGTCACTGAGCTGTTGTGGCACAGTGGTTAGAATGTAGTATAATTGTAGGCTAATTCTGCCAGCTGCCAGCAGTTCAAGTCTCACCAGCTCAGGGTTGACTCAGCCTTTTAACCTTCCGAGATTGGTAAAATGGGGGCCCAGATTGTTGGGTGCAATATGCTGACATTTGTAAACCACTTAGAGTGAGCTGTAAAGAAAGCACTGTGAAGTGGTATATAAGTCTAAGTGCTATTGCTATTGCCAAGGTTGAGAAATTCTCTGTAGGATGCCAGGCTAAGTAAGGCTCTATTTTTCTCCCTACAATGAGAGATTAGTGATCCTCACTGTACATTTGTGTCCCTAGCCAGCCTAGCTGACATTCATCTTAATGGAAGTCATCTTAATGTAATTCTTCCATTGAGGACATTCAGTATGAATTTCTGTGATCATAAGGGAGACTCTTGCCTTGGCAAATTCCTGAAACATATCTGGTGTCAACTCTGCTAGATAGACTATACCAGGCAATCAACTCCACAGAAAGGCTAAAACTACTTTTACTGAGATCAGTTATAATATCAAATCTTGCAACTTTGATTATTCTGCACATCCTTCTCCCCCTCCTCCTATTTCAGTAAATTAGGGCAGTGTCTGTCTGAGCTGCTTCTAAATGCAATCTTGCTGTCCTAGATTAAAAAAAAAATCAGCCCTCTGTATCTCCATCAAGTCATGTACGCTCTCCATACATGACTTTCCATTGCTGATCTTAATACAACAAAGGTTCAGTCCTAAGAACACTTAGATAGGAATATGCCCCATTGATCAGAGTGATGCTTACTTCCACATGGGCATGCATATGATCAGAGGGCATAAATTATACTGTATTGTACAAAAAAAAACCCTTCTATAGTCAATGTATATACCTTTCCATATATACCTTTTCTGGGCTTTAGTGTACAATAAACCAACCACCATCTGGAATCATTGCACATCACAAGCAAGAGATATCCAAGCTCAGCCAGTGTCTTTCTACCTATCATGACTTCTCTGCCTATCAGAGAAGTCACATGTCAAACAGAGGGCAAGAGGGGATGGGGACACACCATTGGAGTATAGCAGCTGTTTGGAAAGTGCAGATGAAAGTTAAAAAAAACCCTATCCTTCTTTAGATGAACACATTTTCTCTTACAAGAAAATACATTGCTAATATAATTTACCCCTCTCTATGGTCTGCTGCTTTTTCAGCACCAGAGACTGCAGTGTCCACACAGAAGGTGGGGGAGGGGCAAGTGACAAGAGAACATCAGAGCATTGCAAGACAAGTCCCACTCCTTATGAATATGCATTCAAAAGGGGCAGGGTTTGCACAATAACACCCATTCCATCCTCTGGTTAATTTTGACCCTTCTTTGTTGACGCTGCTGGGCAGACTTTCAATTTAGAGCAACTTCCAGTTTCATTTCGTTCCCTAGTCAACTGTGTAGTTTCAGCTACTTAGGTCTAGCCATCACTTAATTCTCTTCAACGCTTAGAACCAGCACTGTGGAGAAATTCATTGGAGGCTACAGCCAACCATCCAGTCTTGCTTAGAGGTATCTTTAAACATTGCAACCATTACCACTCACCCCACATCCACTCCTGCACCACAGAACAACAGTTTATTCATGACTTTAGAGGCCTTTAAGAGGTCCTGTTCCTTTTCATTAGGAGCCAGGCTATTGTAGGCAAAATAAAATTGAGCTTAATACAATATTACAACAATTTCAGGTGCTTTCTTATAGAGAAAGATGGAGTCATTGTCAGGGATGGGTAATCCAGATCCATGGACCATACGCAGTCACAGCAGCCCTGAGATCACCTTGCTAAAAGTCTTGGCAAATTACCAAGCCCGTGCAATTTCCTAATTCCCAAATATTCACAATGGTCAGGGCTTTTTTTCTCATAGAACGCTCAGAACGGAGTTCCGGCACCTTTTTGGGATGGAACCTTGTAGGGTAGGCAAAGCAGATTGTATGACATGTGTGAGTTCCGGCACCTTTTTCTTTTACAAAATAAGCACCGACAATGGTTAACTGTAGATTAACCTGTTCATTGTTGGCCTTAGAAGTCTTTAAAAGAACATGGAATAAAAGTATAGCTTTCTACCCTTAGCTTGATATTCCCTCAGTCCTGCATCTTTCTACAGGCCATTTGTAGCTCCTGGAATTCCAGTGGTTGGGATAAGAGAGTTCCTTCAACTTAAATTCAGTAAGCCTGACAGGTGATAGATGTTGACTTGGAAGTATATCTCAATGAGTTGATTTGGCAGGTGAGGGAACACAAAAATGCTCATTTCCTCTAGCAAGTGTCTGCAAATTTACTTCAGAATGAAGCAACTACTAATGAGTTAATTTATTCTGGTAGGTGAATACCCCAAGGAACAAAGAACAGATCATACTATTCAAAAATGGAAGGCCCCAGTTAACTCCATTTGCTCTAAAATGAATTTAATAATAGCAAGGTGAACTAATTTCTTGAAGCAATGCATAGATGCTTCAAAAATAAATTTTATCAAATTTTCTAAGCATAGATATGGCACAAACCTGCATTGGGATTTATTTATTTATTTTGACACAGCCATATGACATTGCCTTCACCTTACCATAAGCTTGTAATGAGACATGTACTCTAAGAGTTAATATTGGGTTCATATCCTTTGCCAAGCCTAGCCAAGGTCATTAACATGATATATACCATCTCTTGGTCTTTGTCATCCATTAATGTGGATGGAAATCAGTTGACTTCAATTAAAAGAGGCAACAAGAGGGCAAGAATGAGCACAGCTAATTTCATGCAGGTATAATTTTCTGCCAACTCTGAACTGACCAGTTCAGTGAAAACACAGAAGGAAGATCTTGAAATGTTGTCTGTCTCTATTTCCTAGCACGGTATCAAATTATTCTGTAACCAGGAGGACTGAAAGCTTGTTGACTGACTGTTCTTGAACACCTTGATACAGTCAGTGGTAATCTGAGGTACTATGCCTCGGCATAAACACTATTTTAAACACGTTTTCCTCACAGTATTGATACCTAGCAGGAGGGGCCAGTGTTAGGTACTATTCTAAAACCTGTGCTCAGAGAATAAATTTATATAGAAATGTGAAAAACAGATCTGACATGTATGGAATGAGTGAGTAAGTAGATTTTGTTAAGTGCTGTTTAGGGAAGGAATTTGAGAATTAGAATACATTTCTTCACAAATAAAAGTTCTGCCTGTTGAGAATTGTTTTTGTCCTCAGCAGCAAGCTGTTACGTGTGGCTGCAAAATGATTTTCCTCATTCCAATATTTTAAAATCTCTTTTCACATGTCTGCGCAGGGGAACTGAGAGTAGAGCAGTGTTGCAGACAATCTGAAGACAACAGGCAACACTATTTTACAGCCTGTGAGATCCCAAGGCAGTTGTAACAATCACTACATGACCCATTTCATTACTGAAAAGAGGAGCTTGATGGATCAAGCTGAATTTTAGAACGGAAAGGCTCTGTGGAACCTAGAAACGAGATAAAACACTTTTTGTGTTCATCTAGAAGCAAGAATGGCAGAACAGGGGCTGTTGGATGCTCTAAAGCAGGGGTGTCAAACTCACAATGTCACGTGATGTGTCGTGACATATCTCGACTTTTTTTCCATTGCTGGCAATGAGGTGGGTGCGGTTTCGCCATGATGCATCCAGCCCGCAGGCTGGCAGTTTGACACCCCTGCTCTAAAGCAACTTCCTCAACCTCAGCAATTTCAACGGACTTCAATGCCCAGAATCCCGCCACCAGCACCTAAATTCCCCAACTGCTCTAAAGCAAAGAAGGGAAGAATCAATGCCCCAAATTCAAATATAGTAGTTCAGGATCATACTTAAGCTTCCCACATAAAAGATCCATAGAGGACTTGGGAAGTTTGCCTGCTTGAAAACAAAGAGTGTTATTAGTCAGTGTTGAGAGAAGATTGAGCCAAAGTGCCTGTGCGAAATTCAATGTTTGTATTCCCTGAGGACGTCTAATGAGCAAGTTGACCGGTCCCATACTGGTTTCTCCTCAGTAGAATTCTACAGTTGGTGCCACTGCAGCAGCATCTAAGATAGCAGTTGTGGCAGCACAAATGAAACCCAGCCCCTTTTTTTGCATATGCACATGGCTGCCATCTTGACTTTTTTGAACCACTCTGGGGTCCACCCAGAAAGAGCAGTTTGCATCCAGAATATTTCTTCTTGTATAATTTCTCTTGCATCTATTTTTTCTGATTAAAAGCCCAGTCTCATTTCTCTTTGATGCTTGAAACCACATGACTAACCAACTGTGAGCCAGGGATGAAAACAGAACTTTTCACTATATTTTTAGAGGACCAGATTCTTTGCAGATCTTCAGCTTTGGCATTCTGTTCCCTTTAGGAGTGGGCTGGCAAAAGTATTACAAATTCTGCAAAGTACTCTGCAAAGATGGATCTTAAAGCAAATATGATTTTTAATGTTTATGTATCTGTTTATGGGGGCACAGTAGCCCTAGTGGTTAAGACACCGGGCTTGTCAACCAAAAAGTTGGCAGTTCGAGACCCAAGCACTGCAAGATGGGTTGAGCTCCCGTTCTTGCCCCAGCTCATGCCAGTCTGGCAGTTTGAAAGCATGCAAATGCAAGTAGATAAATAGGTACCACCTCAGTGGGAAACTAACAGTGTTCCATGTGCCTCAGCATATAGTCCTGCCAGCCATATGACCACAAAAGCATCTTAAGACAATGCTGGCTTCCTCAGCTAGAAAACAGAGATAAGCAACATCCTCTAGATTCAGACATTATTGGGCAAGGAAAACCTTTACCTTCAGTTTTTTTCCAGAGTAACAACCCCACTTTATGTTAATGAAGAATTGTTTTGCTTTCAAGTCAGTCTTGAGTCCTGGTCACTACCCAGAGAAATCCCTGTAGCTTTCTTGTCAATTAGTTTGGAAGTAGTTTACCCTCACCTGCTTCCTATGGCCGGGATTCACCCAGCTGGCTTCATGCCTAAGGCAGAACTAGAATTCAAAATCTCCTGGTTTCTAGCCTGGTGCCTTAAACCATTACACCAAACTGGCTTCAATAAGATTTATATTAATGTAAATCTATTTGGGATCATTACTTTATATAGTTAATGAAAGAAAATACTGATTTCATCTTTTCGTTTGCAAGTATAATTCAAGTTAGGGCTGATTTTTAAAAGGTGGTTGTTTGCATCCCAATTTAACAGCCGGCAAATAATCTGCAGTTGATACCTCATCTATTTTGAATAATTCCAAAGAAAAATTCTGTGCTTAATCTGCTAGCTTCTCTTTGTATTAATAGGGCATGTGTGCGTGCGTGTGTGTGTGAAAAGCCTCACAAGGCTAACTGGTCAGGGTCATCTTTTCTGGACATCTCACATCCACACAACTGTTTAGCTCCTTGCCTTTGCTGGCAGTGCCCCAAACAAGGGCTGAAATGGTCAAAAAAGTTGAGACGGTGGTCATAACCATATCACTGAAGACCTGTCCTTTTGTGATCTACATAAAAGGGGGTGGAGCTTCCATTGCAGACATCTTCTTACCTTTTTTCACCCTCTCCATATAAATATCACCTGGAGAACAGTTGCCTAAAAACTTCAACAGTGATGTTTAGTTTGTACGACAGCACTGTACAAAATACTTGTCTGAACACATACAGTAGTTTGATCAAAACTTTCATATTAATTTCTGGATAAAGCTCGATTAAATTGAATTTTGTTAAAAAAAAGACATGCAACAAAATGGTTCCTCAAACCCTCCCTCTTAAAGGAATGCTCCAGTCCATCTTTTCACCCACTCCTACCATGCAAGATGTCTCAACTATGCCTTTCACCTTGGTCTTTTCTCTTTCTCTCTTTCTCTCTCCCTCCCTCCCTCCCTCCCCCACCTCCCTCCCCTCCCCTCCCCCAAGAGTTGCTATACATTTAAGGCTTTTATGATGGTTTGATTTAAGCAAATTAGTTGGACTTTTGCACATCTCTTTTCATTCTGGGCTTTCTGGTGCTGTCTTGTGGCTATAATGCTTTTGGCACTGATGCCTGAGTTTGTGATTAGAAGGAGAGATGCCATGTCTAGCAGCCTATTCTGAGTGTTGTCTCACATTAAATCTTTACCCACCAGACAAAAGCAGGTGACAATTTCACCATTTAAAAAAAATCTCATTCTACCTCTCATCACAAGAGATTGTGACTGCAGGTTTAGGTTTTTTTTCAAGCCATCAGCTGCCAGCCTCTAAGAAAATAAAATGAGAGCAAAGATGAACAAAGATTAATATTCTTTGACCTTTGAGATGCCCAAGAGAAATGCTGGGTGACTGATCACATGGGGACATTATAATTTTAAGATTAATTTGTTCTCTTTTGCACACTCGGACAATATGAATTTAACAAGGATTCATTTTTGTTTCAATGCAGTATTCTTTGTCACCTTCTTCTTTGGTGATAATTGTGTAACTTAGAACAATCAAAGGTTAAGGATGGTGAAATGAGGGTCTGAAAGTAACAAGTTTTTATATTCCCAGCCTGGTAAGCATTAAGCAGTGGGCAGAATATTGAAATGGAATTGTTCCCTCTCATCCATGTGCCTATTTTTCCCACCATTTGTTTCACATCTCTCTCTCTTCTTCCTCTCTTCCTCCTTTTCCTAGCTTACTGGACTTCGTGGCTCTTTCTTACTTGTCTCAACAACTTGTGTGACCCAGCCTGTTGAATTCACACATCAGTCTTTCCCCCATCTTTGGGCTATTCCCCGTGGCCGAGTCAAAGAACTGGCATAAAAAAAAATCACACCATCCTCACAACTGCCAATTCCTACCCCACCTCTATCAACTCTGTTGCAAGTCACTGTCAGACGGTGCTGCCCTGTGTGTGATTGGCTACGCAATCCATTCAATCTTCTCTTTGCTGCCTTCTCCTTTCAGCATAACCTTAGAGGGAGAAAATGTAAGTTCCAAACAAAGCACTTCAGCAACCATAAGGCAGATGTATTTGCAGGATGTGGTCCATCGTCTCTTAACTCCTTTGTGGGGCCCTCATTCTACGCCGTTCCCATCATAAAACTAGTTCCATGATCAACCAAATCCAGAGGGGGGCAATGACTCATACCAAGAATTATACTCATAGAATGCTACTAAACTATCTCTTGTTCTCCTCCTCACTGGCTCAAGACTTCAGTGTTTTCTGAATACTTTTTGGGTTTTGCACACCATCAGCCTACTGAAAATATGATTTTGGGATAATATTATGTGCAATGTAGTGGGTCCGACGCAAGGAAGAGATGCCAGCCGGAGTACGTGTTCAGCTCTTTATTGGGGGGGGTGCGTACTGAGGAATGAGGGTTACCTGGCCTCCTTAAATACCTAGCCAGGTAAGCGGACAGCCAATGGGGTTGGCCCTAGGTTTCCCGCCGAAACTGGGTTTCCCGCCAAAACCGTTCAGGCCAACGCCCCCTAGTGGCTGTTGCTATGCAGGTGCCTGCATACATAACATTATGTAAGTCATTTTGATGGATGGTCACATCTGAAAGGATGATGTTCAGCACTAAGTAAAGTTTTTTGAGCCCCTTTTTGCACAAATTGGGTTCAAAAATTCCTTCCCAGATAAATGTGCATATGACCTTTAGTGTTCCTTGAAGCCTCTATACTTTGATTATCACATTTTTTTTAAAAAAAAGAAACTAATTATCCCAGGTGTTTTCTTCTTCCTTTCTGTAGTACTTTCTAGAACTTTCCAATCTCTTCTTATAGATAATGTCTTAAAAATTTGTGAAACTCTATTATTTCAACAACAACAAAAATACTTGGAAGCTGAAGAATATGGGGAATTAAGATGGTGTATATCCGCTTGCTCAGAATATAGTCTTTCTTCTTAATCCATTCTCATCTGACTAAATTGAATTGAACCGACAATCATAAGAGGGGAGGGGAAAGGCACTACGGGTAGTCCTCAATTTACGACCACAATTTCTTTGCTAAGTGAGACATTTGTTAAATGAGTTTTGCTCCATTTTACAACCTTTCTTGCCACAGTTGTTAAGTGGATCACTGCGGTTGTTATGTTAAGTGAATCTGGCTTCCCCGTTGACTTTGCTTGTCAGAAGGTTGCAAAAAGGAATCACATGACCTTGGAATACTGCAACCATCATAAACATGAGTCAGTTGACAAGCGTCTGAATTTTGATTCATAAGGATAGCTCTACCTATCTGGTCTAAGCCCTTATTCCTCTGCAAATTTGTTTTGTGATTAGCAAAGAATGAGAGTACTTCCAGCTGATTCTTGTTTAGTACGATTATTCTGACTCATCCATAGAATAATATTATTTGGGGACAGGATTGTGCTGGCTTTTTTCTTTCAGGGAAAAAAATCTATTAAGGTCACAAAGACAGAGTGCTTCCACATCATGGTTTGATTGGTTGCACTACCATTTCAGACCAAATGTTGTCCAATCGCTTCTTAAAAACCTTCAGTGTTGGAGCACCCATAACTTCTGGAGGCAAGTCGTTCCACTAATTAATTGTTCTAAGTTTTGTTCTAAATTTTTTCTTAGTTCTAGGTTGGTTCTTCCCTTGATTAGTTTCCACCTATTGCTTAATATTGTCACTGATATTGTGCTTCTTATACACTGTCTGGAGCCTGACCATTGGGGCAGGTTACAAAAATTATGAATAAGTGAATATTATTGATGGCAATTCTACAAATAATTGCCCTTTATAATTACCATTATCTTTGTGTTAGATAGAAGATAGGATCTCAATGTGATACCATGCAAGTTAGATATATACATGTGGATCAGTATGCAGATGTGCACTTCCTTACATATGGATGGATGCAACATCGCAGCATCATAAGCAGAACTTTCCTTCAGCATCTGTATGCCACTTACAAGTAATTTCCTTTTTTAACTGCTAGGGATGCCATCTGATCTTCCATGTGTGGTGCTTTTAGCTTTCAGAACTGTGCTGTGTTTATTTTAACAATGTGGTAAGAACAAGTAATTTGCTGTCAGTGTAATAACAGGTTCCAATAGTAAGGTCAGAGCAGCATAACAAGCAGCACTGTGCAATATCTAGGACCAGCGATACCCAAGCACCCAGATTTGGAAAGTAAATTGAAGCCACGGGTTTACGTTCACGATTAACTTGATCCCTCTAGCTTCTTGGGGGAAGAGAAAAAGGGCACGTATAGGAAAGACACAGGGTTTTAAAAATATATGTCTGTAGTAGCTGTCATAGTTGGGAGCCACTACTATTTAAAATTGCTGGTTTTCAGGGACAAGCCTCAGCCTAATTATTGTTATTCTATAAAACAGAAATCTGAGAGAGTATTTTAGGCTGACAAAAGGCAGCTCACTCTTTGTTTCTTCATTGTACCCTGTCAAAGTGTCCACCACACTTCAGAATTAAAACTCACATAAACCCAGTTGCAGGAGGAAACCAAAATCAGACTTCTGGAGGCAGCAGGAAAGGTTTTTGCTGCCTTCTTTAACCTGGTGCCCTCCAGATGAATTGGGATTTCAGTTCCCAGCCAGCAAGGGTGACTTGGAGAAGGCAGGCAAAAAGCTACCATAAATAAATATAAATTATCACACCCTATTGTATGTAGCAAGTATAAGTCTAATGGAGTGGATAAATCCAGATGGCAATAGAAAGATAGAAGGTGTTAACTTTTTCTTGCCATCTCATACAGATTTGTGCTGCCCAACTACTCATACATGTAAGAATCATTCACAGATGTCTAAAATTAAAACACATGCTTGCTTAATTGAAGCTGTTTGAAGGCCTTTCTAACTGGACTCTTAAGAATTATCTTGCTGTATAAGGCAAACAATCTGACTTCCAAAATAATATTCTATTTCCATAATCATACTGCCCTATCATTTTCCTCCAGAATTGGATAATTAAAGATATGGAGTTTCTAGACATGGAAGTTAAATGCCATGGTTAATAGGCATGGAAAATAAACTAGCCCCATACTGTATTTTTTCTTCCTTTTTAAATGGCTTCTAAGTCAGTGACAAGCAGAGTAGTTGATAAATTAGATGAAAACAATGAAACATCCCCCCCCCAAAAAAAAACAAATGGCAACAGAAAGAATACTAAAATTCTCTACAATATGAGTGCCTATTCTCATAGGATATCGTGTAAACTTCTCATAATGTGCTTTGAGGCCAAACACCAGATTTTATAGAAATTAAGAACAGATCTTCCAGAATTTATCTGAAATTTAGAAGGCATGATTTAAAAAGATGCAGCAGTGTATGTACATATAGAGTTGATGGGATTCAGTAAGTTTTTCTGTTTAAAATAAATATTTTTTAAAAATATTTTTGATCCCCACCTCTACCCTTATCCCCCCTCCCCCACAGAGCTATATTTGGGTTGTAATTGGTACCTTTTGTCATACAATTTTCTAAATTTCTAGTATCGCTCTGACTCACCTGGTATCTTTCTTGCCATTTAAATGAAAAACTGCTTCTGTGTTCAGCAGTGATCTAATGGAATTAATTAATTGCTACATGGTTTTTTAAAAAGACCTATAATTAGCACCTTATAAGTCCTGGAGGCTCAATTACATTTTTTTGAAGAAACCAGTTGCTTCGCTACATACTGGAATTCCTGGAAGCTACCCTAACTAAACAGCTGTACCCAACTGCACCAGCCATTATGGGGATGTTCTCAGTTTTCCCCATGAAAATATTCCATCTATCATCAGTGACAGGAGTTGAACGTTCTTTAAAATATCTGCAATGTGACCTGTGCTGCTGAGATGATCTAGTGCAATGTTTGTCAAACTTGGCAACTTTAAGATGTGTGGACTTCAACTTCCCAAATTCCTCAGCCAACATGATTTAGTGGCTGCACGAGAGACAAATTCCTTGTGTGTCTAATCACACTTGGCCAATAAAGCTGTTCTGTTCTGTTCTGTTCTGTTCTGTTCTGTTCTGTTAACCATGCCTTCTTATCGTTTGACTGAACTAAGCAATTTGCATTCTAAGTTGCACTGAAAAAGTATTTGCACATGATTAAGTAAAGGGCCCAGACTTCCCACCCCCATACATACATCCAGAAATCGTCCTCACTCCCAGCATTTATAAACAGTTAACTGGCATCAAATTCATACGTTGCATGTTTAAGCATACTTTTTCCAACACTTCATAAGATGTCTTAAAAATCTAGGCCAGTCTTTTCTGACCTGGTGCCCTCCCGATGTATCGGACATTATTTCCCATAATTTCCAGCTCAACGTGAGAGTAGAACTCTAGCACATCCAGAGGCAACTAAAAAATTGCAAGAATGGAACAGGCCATTTTTGGCCATTTGCAGAGTCCATGGTTATGTGAATGTGATTTAACCCCCCCCCCTTTTTTTTTTCTTCCAGAAATCAGTTTTCAAGTTTCTGGCAAAAATTACCCACTTAGGACAATGGGTTTCTTTAACTGCCACAAAAAAGTTCATAAAATTGGTCATGGTCACATGATGACATACATGATCATTAACAAATGGCACAACTTAACTACTGTAATTCTGGCGTCTGATACAGCCATAAGTCAAGGAATGACCTATACCACATTTTCAGGAAAATATATGTTTGATTGAAGCACTTGCAAACAGATTTTCCCTGGGCACCCTAAAATGCATTAAAGCACCTTTTTAGTTTTGAACTGCTGAAATCACTGTACAACCCTACTCTCGTGTTTCTCAATTTTAATGGTTACATTTTAACACTGCCAGTGAAATTAATAGATTTTGGAAGTACATAACTCAGACTATGCCCTTGCAGCACAATTCTGTATTTATTTATTCAGAAATCCTGTAAACGCAATGGAACTTTCTTGCTTAATAATAAATGAAGAAGTCTTGAGCTTTAAATTTTCTGTAAAATGGTGCAAACTGATCTTGAAGTGATGGTAAGTCCAAGATCAATTTACTTCATATCAGCCCCATGCGTGAAAATGAGCAAAAACTGAAGAACAATTTATTTCCACTAAATCTATTCAGCTCTGAGCAGGCCCAGCAGTTTGTTTTTTATTTAGTTATTAAACAGATTTATATAGCTAACTCACAAACAGTGACTCTGGGCAGTGTGCAACATTAACTTTAACTCTCCCACCCACCCACTCCTGGTGATGACAACACATTCAGATAAGTCATGTCATTGGCTCCAAATGAGGTCCCCAAGCTTGCTGATCAAACCGTGTCTTCAAGGCCCCTGGAGGAATGATGCTCCAAAGGGAGGGAACCACCACAGAGAAGGCCCCTTTTAAGGTCCCATTTAGCATTTAGAAAGAGAATGAAAGTGTAATCTGTGGTGTACCGGGTTTCTTGCAAGCAGGAGGCGAGATGAGAGAGTTCAAACAGGAACATTGCTTTATTGGATAACAGGAACTGAACTAGTTACCAAGGCTTCTACGCAGCTATTTATACAGCTGGCCACTAGGCGGCAGCCAATAGGTTTGAAGGAACCTATTCCTGCCCCAGAGCCAACCAACGGTCATCCTGGAGACTGCATGTCTGGGCAGCCTGCGACCATTACACAGACTCCCTGATTAAGCAATCTCAAACAGCATTCAAAGACACGTGGAACAGTTTGAGTAAAACAAGCCCAATACATTACATAATCTATTTTCTTTGTCTGTATTCCATGAAGTGTAACTTTCATGAACAGCAGCTGGGTAACTTCCAAAATGAACTTCCATTTCTAAAATTGACCGTCCTTATTATTTGTCCCAAGCAATGGATAATTGAAGAGATACTTTTTGTTTCCTTGTTTCTACAGTTTAGAAGGGGGATTGACTCAGATACGTATTATCTCACCCAACAAAATGCTTCTTTTATGAATTAGAAAGAAACTAATTGTTGTCTCCCTTCCGAAAATTACTAATTGGCTTTTTTCACAGAGCAAACTGATGGAGATCATGGCATCCGTGACCTTTCCAGATGAAGCAAGGGACAATGCCTCACGGAAGCTGCTGTTAGTCAGCACTGACCAGGAATCAACGACATTGTGTTCTACAAATAGGCCAGATAGGCCTGCCTGAACATTCAGCAGAGTGGAACATGCATTTAGAAAGTAAATGATGTGACGCCGAAAGGAGGATTAATGTATTGAGTGGTAGATAGTACCTGCCATCTTCGTCTCTCCTTCCAGCAGTCTAACTTAAAGATCTTCAGTGTTTCTGCTCTGGGTGCCTGCCAGGCAAAGGTGATAACAAGCAGCTATTTGGCAACAGGCCTTATCAGTGGTAGCCCCATTTCACCTTCCCAAAGGCCTCCCCAGTCAACAATTTCTGAAACCATTTTTTTTCATTTTGCACCAAGCAAAGATGTTCCTATTACCTCAAGCATTTAATCAATGCACACACTTATTTTGATAAAGATGCTGCTCAGAAACCGTTTAATTACTCTGGTTGCTCTCTTTTAGTGCTCTCCCCTCTTATTGTTTATATCAGCATGTATTTTAATTATTCTGCTTAATTGCGCATTTTCATTATGGCTCTGAATTTTATTTTGAGAGTTTAGTAGGACATAAAATGCCTGGGAAAACTTGGGTGTCGAACAATGACTTGAAGGGTTTTTTAAAAAAAAAATGTTTCAGGCTTGTTATGTTGGAAAGCAGGGCTAAGGGGTCATTCCAGGGCAGCCTGCAAAGTAAGGGTTAAATTGCAGCTAAGTAATTTTATAATTGTTCTGTCAGCTGCTCACTGTTTGTCCCCTGGCACACAAAGGACTGGATTTGCAAAGGGACTCTCCATTTTGCTAAGAGGACAGAGAGTCATGAATATGTCTCTATAATACCATACATCTGGTTTTCTTAGCTCTTAGAATTATCAGTTCAGCTACACTTTCCCATTCCTATATTAAGAGGCTTTACCTAGTTCAGCACTAAAAGCTCAATCTCCTTTTCTTTTGTAGATTGCCGGGTGCTATTTTCTGTTTCACTGAAGTTTGTTCAATCTGGTGACCTTGGGCAACAGTTCATCTCTCCTCACACCTATTCCTACTAACAGACTTGGGGGTGGGCGTGATTGAACCTGCTCTAAGTTTAACCATTTCCCAAGTGTTCAGACTTATAGGAGTTCTAGTCCATATACAGGTCCAAATACAAGACTGCTTATTTATGTACAATATGGAGTTGGGTGGATCAGAGGCACCAGATTATGCCATTTATATCATTGTCTCAGAGGCTCTCAATGTTCAAGGCACAATCTCTTTCTGCCTGGACAATCCACTTTTTTTTTTTTACAAATGATGCTTCAAAAGATTGCAAAGATGAGGGGGATTGATCCTGAGGCAATTTTCTAAGAAACTGGGTGGGGGGGACGGGGACACTGTGATGAAAGTAAAAGGAAAGCTGCAATCACTTGTTGTCTTGCAAGCCAGGATGTTAAATCCCAGTTTGAAAGAGCAGGAGAAAGTATGGTTTAAAGGAGCCAGGTAGTTTAGAAAGAGAGACCAGATATGGTATGAAGACATGGAAATATAGAAAAGTACACTTTGGATGCCTTAATAATGGGGACATGCCATCCGACTGGCCATCACTCCACATTCAAAATCCCACCTCTGTTTATGTGCATTGCATGCACAAGATGCCTAAAAAGGGGCAGAGATTCAATCACATGAATGCAAAGCTGTCTTGATTTTTTTTTATCAGCCCATCTCCTCTCCTCCTGCCCCCCCCACCCCGAGGTTATTAGTTAAGGGTATATCGGAGTAATTCCCATGAACTGATTGGTTTGGCTCTGTCAGAGCACAATTATTGAAGAGAAACTAAGGGGATTGGCATGCTTCTGTTGGGATTAGGTTACCTGAACGACTGTCATTTTTCAAGAGTCTCTATCCATCTGTGCAATTCGATCCAGCAGATTGGGCATGCTGCAGATCCCATCAGCCAAAGAACATCGACTGGCAGGAATCAGAAGATGTTCCTTCTCTGCTGTAGCCCCAGTCTGTGGAACAATCTCCCCCCTCAGAGATTAGAATGAGCCCAACCAGCTTGGCCTTTTATAAATGGCTTTGCAACTTGGCTGTGAACCCGGGCCTGGAGTTCAGAATACGTTAAGGGCCCCTTTTCTTGTCTTTATTTTAGTTCTTACTATCTCAGCTACTGTATGCATTTATTTTTGGACATTATTATTATTAGTAGTATTAATGTTAGTATTATTTGTATTATTAGTATTATATTATTGATTTAATTATTTTACAGATTTGGAATTGTAACCCCCCCCTCCAAAGTCACTTGGCTGAGATGGGCAGCTATGGAAATTATGTGAATGAATGAATGAATGAATGAATGAATGAATGAATGAATGAGATTTTGATCACCTTGCATAAGGTATAGGAAATTAAATTAATATGCCAGGATGAGGATTCAGTTTCCATATATCTCGTATTGATGGGGTTTTTAAATTATTATTTGATTTGATATCAGGCTATAAATCCTAATTTACCAGTTGTCATTATCCTGTTTACTGCAACTGAATTAACTTCTGAAAAGCTGAAGAGGCATTTGAATGGAATAGAAAGCAAAATCTTTTGATGAAGACGGCTGTTGAATTTATTTAAATTTAGGATCATATATGTGCAATAGCATGTATACGTAACCTGTTAAATAGCAAACAAATTAATATGGAAATACAAATATATCCACCAGTATAAAAATTATCTAATGTCCAACACTTCCCTTCCCATGCCACTTTTGAGAGCCACCTGAACAAATTTGAAGTCTGTGCCTTCAGATTCACCATGATGCCAAATTTGAAGGCATATGCACATCTTTGTGCTGGTGATGACCTATAAAGCCCTAAATGGCTTGGGTCCGGGATATCTGAGGGAACACCTGCTGCCTGCATCAAGCTCCCTTCGTCCTGTGCGCTCCCACAGGGAGGGTCTTCTCAGGGTACCGCCGGTAAAAGATTGCCGGCGGACAATACCCAGGGGGAGGGCCTTCTCTGTGGGTGCGCCGGCCCTTTGGAACCAGCTGCCTGTAGAACTTAGGACTGCCCCTGACCTTCGCTCATTTCGCCGGGACCTGAAGACCTGGCTCTTTGAGCTCTCTGGCCTGGACTGAGAGTATTAACTGGGGTTTTAATTGTATTTTAATTGTAATTGGGGTTTTTATTTCAAGGTTAATGTAATCATTTTAATTGTTTTTAATTTTTGTAATTTGCTGTATTGTTTTTAAAAAACCTTGTGAACCGCCCTGAGTCCTACGGGAGAAGGGCGGTATATAAGTCTAATAAAATAAATAAATAAATAAATAAATAAATAAATAAATAAATAAATAAATAAATAAATAAATAAATAAATAAATCTTTGTCCAAGAATGGAGTGCAGAACACATTCCAGAATTTGGGTGCATTCAGGGCTGTTAACAACATCAAGATGGTGGTTCTAACAATGCAATCCAAGCTCTACCCATTTGTGTGTGTAATTTGTAATCTTATAGTACCTGCACACATAAAGAACGTTAATGGCATGCTCATAAACACCATCGTGATTCTTTTAACCAGACTCCATACTCCCTGTATCCATTTCAATAACAGAACCAAGCTGATCTTTGCAGCTATGTCATTTCTCTTCCTAGGCAATAGGAGTGACTGCCAAACATTACTGCTTTAAACTATTGAACATCAATGAAATCACAGATATTCCCCCTAAAAAGTGCCTTAATCTGAAAAACACACAATCTTTTTCCCTCCCAAGGTTATTCCCCCCCCCCAATTTTCCACCCACTTTCCCTTCGATAACTCTACAAAGTACAGTATGGTATATTTTCAACCCCCACTACTAGATGGGGTAAACATTTTTGTAATCTCTGACCGATTCAAATACAGAAAGAAAACCAATGTTGAGAAAGCAATTAAAAACCGTAACAAAACTAAAGAATTATAAAATGGATGTGGTCAAAGCATGGCATACTTTTCAAGCACAAAACAAAACTTAAGTCAAGTTTGCAGAAATGAAATCATGCCAAACAGAAAAATCAAAAACTCCATTTTTATGAGCTTGTAGTCCCTATTGGGGTAGAGTCTGGATGGAGACTGGATGGAGTTGAGCATTCACTGGCCATATGCTCTTCCTGATGCCTATGCGGAGTTTGTAGCAGATATTCTTTCTTTGCACCTAGGAGAGAAACATCTGCCGCTACCTACGGGTAGAATTGAATTCTCAACCTTCCCAGTGGGAGGTGAGCGTCTTCATCACCAGACCATTATGCCATCTTGAACAGACAACCAAAACTGCAAATACAACGGATCCAAGTGGTCTATTAATCTGACTAGATGGGGAGTTTTTAGCTGAGCATTTTTTATCATAAGAGCAAGACAGCAAAATATGGGTTAATGTTTCAAGTATTCCTTCATCATTGGAACAAAGTCTTTGTTCAAGTTGGAGACCACATAATTTCCCTTTAAAAACAGCTGGTTTAGTTCCATTCCCACAGGAATCAAACTAGGCAGAGGTTTCGCATATATTCTCTTTATTTCTTTGCTATTGCAGTCTTATATTTTACCTAGTAAATAAATTTCTCTTTTATGCTTTACTGAAGAGAAATGTGTGAGTAACTTGATTTAAACCCACTTCTTCACTTCTAACACAAACAAGTGAAAGAGAACAGTTATGCAATTTCTCCTGGAGAAACTAGACAGGAAACCTAAATAAAGTGATCTTTAAAGCTGGCAGCTAATTAGAAAGATATATTATAAAGAAATGTGTCCCTGTTCCTAGCTCAAATAGACAAAACACAATAAACTACAGAAGATCCCAAACCAAGGTGGATTTAGTTGAATTACAAGGAGTTCACTTTAAAGATGTGCTGCTTTATATTGTTTTGTAAAAGCAATATAGCTGCCTTCAAGGGGCGGAAATAACTCCAGTGATTAGTGAATGTTGGTTGGAATGGAATCCTTTCCATCTGGGTCTTGAGGTATAAATGGAGAACATTAATTAGGTCACCCAAAGTATTTCTTTTGTGCAGCAGATTAGGATAGTAGAACAGGTCATTTGTTGTGGATTCAGGCACTTTAAGGCTTTCTTTCCATTGTGACACAAAAGCCTCAACTTGATTACCGTTTGAAATTATAGTTGTACTTCCCCACCGAAATTGAATCAATTGGTGATGCTCATGTGCTCCAGGTTGCCTCCAATTATTATTTAAACACAGGTTTATTCAGAATTTTGGAGTGCCAGTCTAGATATTGATATACTCTGAATTCCAAGTAATCACTTTTAAAAGCAACTGGGTATTCAGCTGTCTGTCTGCCGACTGTCTTCAGTCAAATGCCTTTTGATCTAATACACCCAGTCATTCCAAGCATCATTTTTTTAAAAGACCCTTGTAAGTATTGCAAAGATTTGATTAATCAAGCCTTTGATAAACAGAACAAGACAAGCATGGCAATATTGTGCCATTAATTCAATAGCCCATGAGGTCCCCTAGAAGAATCAATAACTCAATTTGCTATGAACAGATGAAGGAGGAACACATGTCACTGGATTCTCCAGTACAATCTAAGTAATAAGAATCCAGCAATAAAGACTTTTTTAAAAAATGTGTTTCAAAGCATACCCACTGGGAGCTGCAGGTCCTTATGTTTACCCTGCAGGTGTACAGAAAAAGCAAGATGGTCCCATAAATAAAATTGTGAAAAGGTAGATCTGGCACAATGATACATCTCCTGATTAGGTAGAGCTGCTCTTAAAAATTGCCATTGATAAAGAGTGGCAGGCAGCTATTTCACATATACTTTTTATTTCAGTCTTATGTCACCTGCACTGGCATCATTTTATTTTATTTTTTTTTTATTTTATTTTTTGGCCTGAATAGCTATTGGCCAGAATATTTGAAAGGAATTGATTCCTATAGGAATCATTCCAATGTACCTTTGGAGTTTCTACTATCATAGGGCAGAGGTGAGGTTGGTTGGCTGAGGAATTCTGGGAGTCGAAGTCCACAAGTCATAAAAGGGCCATAGTTCCCCATCCCCCTCATAGGGGCTACTAGTTCTGGTAATCTGGACCCTCTCTAGCACTCATCCTAATTATATTTCACATATGCACACCCAAGAACTTTGCTTGCTGAGAACCTAAGACTGCAGGGTGGGAGACTGCTGTCATGAGGCAAGCTCCTCCCCATTCACAGTTACATGCAAGGTCAGGACACACTTTCAAAATGGCCGGAATTTAAACATCGCAAGGCTGATTTTCTCATTTGACCCATCCTGTGAAAACCTTTGGAAGACTGACCAGGGGTTTAATTTTGCGCTCAGACTTTCTTTATGAGAACTGCCCTAATGCCAATTCCTAATAGGACTTAGATAAACAGTTTTGTTTGTACAGGTTTTTATGAGTGAAGGTTTTTAAAGGCTCCTTTGGTTGTCAGTTAAAGGACTAGTTTTCGTCTGTTGCTGTTTGGTGCTGTGCTTTTAAGCAGTAGAATATGGGAAAGCAATTACTGTAGGTCTATCTGCCTGTTGGCCAGCGTGAATTGCAAGGATATCCTAAGTGTGTTGATTTAAAACTGCACTCCACTGATTCAAACAGACTTAAATACAGGTAAGGCAGTGGAAGATTATACCATTACTGTATTATTGATCTGAACCTTTTAGCTTTGTATTTTGTTATGCTATTATGCATAGCGACATTGCCATTTTTAGCCCCACTAGTATGAACTAATTTTATTCTTGTCAAAACACCACACGATTTTGGGAGGAAATTATGTAAAGGGACTGTCAACTCTAGCAGCACAATTATGCCTGAAAAAGAGAGCAGAAGAGACTAAATCTGGTGGAGGGAGGGGAGAGGAGGAGGCAGAAGCTGAAGGAAGAAAAATCAAGTTATAAATGGGCCGATTTAGACTAGGGATTGCAACGAAAAAATTGGTTCCTGTCCACCAGTGCCAGATTAAGGCCAACCAACGTTCAAAGCACAGCCCAATGAATGGCGCCCATCAGTGGAAGCAAAATTCTAAAATGTGATATCTGACAATACCTTCACAAAATTTTAAATTTTATTCACTCACCATGCCGATGAAACTTGTTATGTATGCAGGCACCTGCATAGGAACAGCCACCAGGGGGCGTTGGCCTGAACGGTTTTGGCGGGAAACCCAGTTTTGGCAGGAAACCTAGGGCCAACCCCATTGGCTTTCCGCTTACCTGGCCAGGTATTTAAGGAGGCCAGGTAACCCTCATCCCTCAGTACGCTACCCCCTTCCAATAAAGAGCTGAACACATACTCCGGCTGGCGTCTCTTCCTTGCGTCAGACCCACTATGCAACAAAACTTTTTTAACAATGTAGATTAAAGTCGAACAAAGCAAATACAATTACAAATAAATTACTAGATATAAATGTGGCAGTGAAAATGTTTTTTTTTATTGAAAAGTTTTAACATACATTTTATCTTTAACAATCCCCCTCCCCCTCCCATACCCATCCCTCCCTACCCCTCCCCCCTTCCCCCCCCCCGACTTCCCAAAGCTAAGTACAGGGTATAAAATCAAATAAAAACAATCATAAGCATCCAAATGCTAACAACCACAAACTCTAAAATCTATCACTCTCTAGCTCATATAGAATAACTACAAACCCTATTACTATTAAATATATAAAAAAAAGAAAAAAGAAAAGAAAGGAAGACTTATTCAAATGCTACATGAAACTTTTTAGTCCCGTATTTGTTCTGGATATACTCAATCCATTTTCTCCACTCCATAGGCAGTGAAAATGTTAAGAGCATAATAGTTGGAGGGAAAAAACTTTGTGGTGCCTCTTGATGCGTCAGCAAATACTTATTTTGCTTAATGGTTACTGCAGGACTGTTGTGCACACATGCACACAAATATGGTGAAATTGTACTATTTGAAATTGTACTATGATGCGGCTGCTTTGACCTGGGTTAGTGATTGGCTTAATTTAACTAACAAGAGAATACTTCATCTTGAGGGATGGGATTTGGTATATGGATGGCATGCATACTTGCTTTATGATAAGAAGGTAGACAGGGCTTTTAAATCCCATATTCTTAGAAGTGCTTTACTGCGTGTCTGGAAAAAGTACTATAATAAGTTAAATTATAAAATACCGATCTGGGGAATTCCTGGACACGCGATAGAGGGTGTATCTATGGGAGTGAGTATGGATATGGTTTCTTATAAGGAACTACTCAAATTGCAAGGGAATGATTGGCAACTTAAATCAGCAGAGGAGTTAAGACAAGAAAACATAAATTACTCTTGGTTTCAATATACCCAATTGAAAGCTAGGTGGAAGTCAGATCAAAAGGTTGGTATCACAATTACAGATCAAAATTTAGTAAAGCAAATTAGAGATTCAAAATGTGCACATATAAAGAGGATATATAATGCTTTAATTGAATTGGATTCGGAAACGGAATTGGTTAAAGATTGCATGGTAAAATGGGCACAAAATATTCAGGAACCAATCTCGTTGGACACCTGGGAGATAATTTGGGTTAGAAATGTTAAATTTACCCAGGCTCAAAATTTAAGAGAAAATTTTTACAAAATGTTTTATAGATGGCATCTGGATCCCAAGAAGTTGTCCAACATGTATCCTAATCTGCAGTCTAAGTGTTGGAGGTGTGGTAGCTTAGAAGCTACCTATTTCCACATGTGGTGGACTTGTAGAAACATAAAAGCCTTCTGGATTAAAATTTGGTGGAACATTCAAAAGATTTTTAAGAGGAAGATAAAGTTTTCCCCGCAATTGTTCTTACTGGGTATCGTTGTAAATTGTGATGTCAAAGAGACTAATCTGATGTTGAATATGATAACGGCAGCACGGTTACTGGTGGGACAATATTGGAAGAAGGACAATCTGCCCACGGTAGAAGAATGGGTGTTTAAAGTTTCTAATCTTGCAGAAATGTCCAAGATTTCTGCTTATTTAAAGGATCATTCACAGGAGAGATATATTTCAGTTTGGAGGAGATGGATAAATTATATTGAAAACATATATGGGACCAAAAAGTTCCATTTAGCTTATGAGTAGAATTTAGTGGGATATTGTTATTGTTAGTAGTTATGCTAAGAGAGAGTTAAAGCGCAGTACGAATTTGGTTGATTGTATATTGTGTAAATTTTTATTTAGAATATGATTGTTGTAACTATAATCCTGTATTTAGCTCTGGGAAGTGGGGGGGGAAGTGGGGGGGTTGGGGTGGGAGGGATTTGGGGATATATTGTAAAATATTGTAAAACTCTTTAATAAAAAAAAAAAACAAATATGGTGAAGAGATTGATCCCGGGGTTAGAAAGATCTCCAAAAGATTTGCTCTGCATGCTTTCCTCTTTTGCTATTCTAGACTTCGTTTTGTTTTCTTCTATTATGTCAACTGCTTCAGGAGCCCTTATTAAGTCAAAACAAAAATGATTTACAAAAATCACAATTGCATGTTATTATCTTCCAGATAAATTCTTGTGTGTCGTAAGGGAATACTCCTTTTAAAAAGCATTCAGAATTCAAATAATCCAACATTACATATAATCTATGTGGAAAACTGAGAGGCAGGGCAGATCCTTTATATGTAGAAAAATTCAAACTGAGCTCCTCCTCACAGTAATTCTCCGTGGACCTCCAAATGTGGCTGAAGGAAAGAAAGTATTTAGATATTCAGCAATTAAGAGTAATGCTAGAATTAAAACACAGGAACATCTGGAATGTCCATGGATCTTCATGAGCAGTGTAAAATAACTTTCAAAACAGTCCTAAAAATCCTGTTGTTGCTGGGAGTGAAAACAGATATGAATCCATGACCAAATCCCAGGGTTGTCACATAGGTACAAGTTTCTAAATGTCATTTAGCATGGACACTGCAAAACCTGCGGGAGCCATTTCCTTTCTTAATCAATCTCTTTTCCCAGCTCATGGAAATTTTATAAATTGGTATTCCTTCAATTTTCATGGATGTTTTGAGTTCTCAATTCCTTGGTTAGTTCTCTGAAGCCATACTGCCATGCACGGGTGAAATTAGGAAGTGTCAAGCCCAAAACCAAGAATGTCATATGGCGATTCTTCCAAGCTGAGTTATTGTTTCCACACCTATAGACAGAATCTTCCCAAGCTGAAGCATCCTACTGTCTGCATCTACTATATACTTTTGAGAACTATTAGGGAGAGTCTGTCCTCACCCTCTTTCTCTCACACAAAATAGTTGGACTGAGCTGTCTCTTATTCCTCTGGAATGCACGCCCTCCCTTCTGGGAATCTGGCCTAGTACATTCCATCATAGGAAGTCACCATGGATCCCGCCTTCTTCCCCACGCCCCCTCTCCCTTCCAGAAAATGCTTCTAGTTAGAATGGAAAGAGAGATATTTGGCAAGCAATTCTTCTGCCCTCTTGTGGCATTTAGCAGCTGCATCACGAATTTGTCTGCTTAAACCTTTTAGTGAAATTAAGGTTTTTGTTATTATACAGCCATGTTTGAACTATAGGGGGGCTCGCCAAATGCTTTTAGTTATTTTATTATTTTTCAATGACTCACAGAGAGAAGGGTTTTGAGTCTGTTGTGACAGGAAAATAACGTCTCCTGTGCCTGCTGCAGAGTATTTATTTCTAGTTTTGGGGGGGGGGGTTCATTTTTCTTTTCCATGCAGGTTCTAAGGTTACAATCCTAATACAGGTAGTCCTCGAACGTACGACCACAAATGAGCCAAAAATCAGTCAATGACTGCAGTTGTTAAGTAAATCTGGTTTCCCCATTGACTTGGCTTGTCAGAAGATCGTGAAAGGTGATCATATGACCCTGGGGCACTGCAATCGTCATAAATATGAACCAGTTGCAAAGCATCTGAATTTTGATCAGGTGATCATGGGGATGCTGTAATGGTTGTGTGAAACAAAATGGTCATAAGTCACTTTTTTCAGTGCCATCGTAACTTTGAACAGTCACTAAATGAACTGTTGTAAGTTGAAGATTACCTGTATTAGTAAAACATCCATGGTACAATTATTCCCTTCCAACCTTATTATCGTATGTTCTTTCAAGTCAGCAACTGTTACAAGGTTAAAACCAGTAAAATGAAAATCCAAGAAACAACCAACAGATAAGGGCTGAAAAGAAGAGAGGAACATTAGGAGCGTCTGCAGAATATGGGTTTTTTTAAAAAAAAACACCACAAGATGGTAGCTACAATGGTACAACTGAAGCTCCACCCATTTCATAGCTGCTGTTTTGACTTTTTTAAACAGACCCTGCTGGGTAGCTTTAAAAAAAGACCCTCATAAGGATTTCCTTTTGAATGAATTCCTAAGTCTTAATAAGATAGGGTCTGATTTAATTTCAGTGGGGAAGAGTAAGAGAAACAGGTCACATTACCAGCCAGGTAATTCCCAGCAGTTATGGTTGCAATTGTCTGCCATTTTTTCCATGAATCTGAGTGTCACTATTCCAATATTAATACTAATAGATTATTTATGCATTATGCAAAAATTTGCACTTAATCCTGCTCTCCAGTAAAGAGAAGGAACATAACTTTGATGGATATATGCAAGAACTGTTACAGAGGCAAAAGAATCTGAAACATTATTTTTTTAAAATCCAGACCAACAAAATAACATTTAGAAGTGACTCAGGCAGACACCTCACTGATTCACTGAGATACAAACGCAGTACAATCAGAATTGTTTGTTTCTGGTTTTATAGCCAATTTCAATATAATTAATTTTAGTGTGCCTATGAAGTTGATTTCTAGAAGTGGTACTGACACCTCCTCAGGAGAAAAATCAAAAGATGTATTTGAAGTTTTTACAGTTTAACACTATACTAGAATCCAAAATGGTGTAAATATTAATCATGGTTACTGAAACAACCCATATAGTAAACTAAGATGACATGTCCTGTTTCAGCAAAACATAAAGACAAATTAGAGTTTGTCTAAAGTAGATAGAGAGCTAAACTACAGGGAATTGAAAACTGAAATAAAAGCTTTCAATTTATTCCTCAAAAGTGTCCTGATAGAAAAAATAGAGGCCAAAGCTTGTTAATGTAACAATAATCCATATTTTCTTGAAATGCTGTCAGAAGCATTAGTCTCCTTAGCCTAGGGATCTCTGGTGCTTATATAGAGTTCTGTTGAGTAAGACAGAAAATCCAATTTTTGGCACATGACCTGCCTTCTAGCACTGTATGTTAGCATTTCTAAATAATTAGTTCTATCTGTACAGAGGTTTCTATAATATGTGTGCATTTTCTGAATCTATCTTGGTTTTGAGTTCAAATCTTAATCGTATTGCAAACAGGGAATCAATAAGCAAGGGGGGAAAAAAGAATGACCATTTTTGTACTATCATGACTCCCCTGCTTATCACCATAATTTTATGTTGTCATTATTCCCTTAGTCGCTTTAATGCACATGTCAAAACTGTGTTGCTGAATGAATGGTTAAATATCTCCCTTTGCCAAAGAAGCATTGCTCCCAATGATGCGTTGATATCCGATTATAGTTCATACAGAAAGGCTGACATGAGTTTTATAGTGTATTCATTAGCCCCCTAGAGAATTCCGTCATATTGTGGGCTGCTGGAGTCAAATGTAACAAAAAACAGATTTTATCTGTCAAGAGTATAATTGAGAGTTCCATGGCTATTACTGAAAGATAACAGCCTATCCACGGAGGTGTATTTTAAACAGAAGCAATAATGTATTCATTTTACTTCACTTTCTTGAACTGTACAGTTCTCACCTTCTTTTGGCCCTTGATTTTCTCAGTCTTTTCCTTAGGCACTTAAGTAACCTCTCATATGAAGAAAAACACTCCTGAATGTACATTAATTGATGAATACTAATATTCACATATGAATGCTAAAATCAAAGTTCATCTTATTTCATGAATTATAAGCATGTACACACAGATACATTTAGGACATTTAAAAATAAATGCAGGGGCCTATCCTTGTGGTGACTCAGTGTTCACCAGTTAATTTCACATGCTGCACCTTACATACTGTCATAATAAATATTCCGTGTAACATCTGGGTAGACTGAAACAGCCTTTTAGTACCTTCCCTCCAGACTAGCTCTGTGGTAAATTATTTCTTAACTCTTGGTAGAACATTCCAGATGCCTTCCAAAAGGAGTTCTCACAACCTGAGGCAGCTTCTTCTGAACTATCTTTCAGAGCAATAAAGAAGATTTTAATCATAATTCATGTGGATGAATTCAGTATTTACTCATGAGCTGCACCAAAAGTGCCATTTCAGAGAGCAATTTAATAAAGCCTCTTGGAAAACTAGAGGAATACTACCCAAAACAACTAAGCTTTTATCTCCTGCAAAACGTAAAGAACCAGGCTTCACTATATGTACAGTATCAAAATTAACTCTGCTAACTTTTTTCCTACACTTTTCTCGATTTGAACATTGTTAAAAAATTAAGGTGTCACATATTTTCACTAAGAAGAAGAAATTGGCAATGCCAAATGAATGCCGGTCATTTTTAAATAGGAGAACAGAAAAACTGTAGCTCATAAATTTGAAAATTAAAACATGCTTGTTTTCTTTTTGGGGAAAAAAAGCGTGAAATCTTGTGTGTACATTCCTCGTGGCAAATTGGGCGACTCTTTTTTTCTCTGAGCCCCAACATCAGTTTATCCTTTGTTTGATGAAACCCAACTGCTAGCCAGGCACATTTTCCTAGGACAAATGACTGAACTGACTGCGCCAGCTGGACTGGTTAGAGCACAGTATACAGCTGGAAGTGCTAAACAAGATCAGCTGGAGGAGAAGAAATACCAGCGGCCAAGCCTTCAGAAAACTTTTGTCAGTTGGGAGGGGGAGGAATAGATTCACTTAATTGTTACCAAATATTTATGGTGACAGACATACAATGGGATGGATGGCACACAAAATGGCTGGATTCACAAAGGAAGGAGAGAGGAAGAAGCTGTATATTTTGGAGTATTTCAATTTTTTCTTGTTTTCCAACCCCGATTCTTGTCATTTTGATCTGTTTTTTAATCTGTTCATACATATGGATTCAAAAATAGAATCAACAAAACATCTTGCAACTGAAATCATTTCAAAATTTGGGATGCAGAAATTGCACACAGCTGATTAAGACACAAGTCAGAGGTCAAGAAACCTGTAGTACTGACTTTTTTTTTCTAACCGTCATTAGAAATTGCAATGCCAAGGTACAATTTCCTACTTGATTTTTGTTGGAAATGGATTAGCCCATTGGAAAAAGCCAAGCAGATACACACAAAATCTCTCAAAATCCAAACAGTTCCCAATTGCAGTTCTGTAATGCTTTCCAATTTTTATTTTTATTTTTTAAAAAAGTGGTCTCTAGTCAGGAAAAACTGGCCTGCCCAGTATAAATCAATAATCTAGCCCAGGGGTGTCAAACTCACCACGTCACATGACATATCATGACTTTTTTCCCCTTGCCAGAGCTGGGGTGGGCACGGCTTCCGCATGACTCATCCGGCCCTGATCTAGCCCATATGCTAGATGTAAAGAAAGAAGATGAGCCCTTCTCTAAAACTTAATAAGGATATGGGTCTGAGACGGCATGCACTTTTGTTTCTCTTTACATCTCTGTGGTTGCAGACAGTCATTTTCAGTCATAATTTACAGCACCATTTTGAAACCAACTTATGAAGTAAAGAGACTAAGGAATCAGGACTAGTAACATAATTCCCAAAGTTCAGGAGTCCCCAAATTAAACATGGTCCAAATCTGAGACCTTTCACTAAAGACACGTAATCAAAGTGCTAAATGCTGCACAGATCACAGGCTGGTCTGGTCGATCCTCAAGCCAAGCATAACCCTTTTACATAGTAAGTAAGTAACTAAGGGCTATCAGAGTCGTTCAATATCGGCAGACCACATGATGGAGACCAACATTTCCATAATATACTTAATGAAAATTCCCCAGTGATTTATCACTTGTAGGAACCTGTTCTGAAAAGTGGATGTGGTTTAAAGATGCCATCACAGATAGCAAAAACTGTACTTGAATTGAAAACTCAGGCACATCAGAACTGGTTTGATGAAAACCACCAGACCACCTCAACAGCCCTACAGGCCAAGAACAAAGATTATTCAGGCTGTCAGAATGATCCATCATCCGTCTCAAAGAAAAACAAGTCCAAAGTACATCTGGAACTGTGAGAAAGGCTGGATGAGTGGCGGCAGAGAAAAGCTGAGCAGGTGGAATGCTATGCAGTCATGGCTATAACCAGAGAGTTCTTCAGCATCATGAAGTCTGTTTATGCTCCTTCTAATCAGGAAGTTCCCCTTTACTGTCATTTTATGGGTTGAGGCTGATCAAAGACCTGAAAAGACTGAAAAAACACTGGGTTGAACATTTTTCTAACTTACTCAATAGGCTATCCTCAGCTGATGATGATGTCTTACAGCAGATTCCTCAGCTGCCATATTAAATGCCTAAGTCCTGTCTCCTTCTACTGATGAGATCAGGAAAGTGATCTTGCAGCTAAGTTCAAATAAAGCAATAGGGCAGGATAGCATTCTACCTGAGATCTACAAAGCACTAGACCCAATTGCCTTGCTGTTATTTCAAAACATCTTGGAAGATATTTTGTCCATAGGGGAGATGCCTGATGACTTTGGTGATGCCCCATTATGACTCTATAAAAACAAGGGAAGCAAATCAGACTACAGAAACTACAGAGGTATCTTACTGTTTGTCCACCATAGGCAAGATCTTTGCCTGCATTCTCCTGAACAGACTTGTCACTGTCTCAGAAAGAAACCTCCCAGAGGCGCAGTGTGGCTTTCAGCCAGAGTGGAATTCTGCAGATATGATATTTGCCATGAGGCAAGTCCAGGAGAAGCACATTGAGCAGAACAAGCCTCTTTACTCTGTCTCCATTGATCTGAGGCATTTGACACTGGAAAGAGGGAGGGTTTCTGGAGATGTTATGATTGCCCAAAGAAATTTGTGAAGTTGATTCAACTACTCCATGACATAATGACAGGACAGGTTGTTTACAACAGTGATACATCAGATGCATTTGCCATTTGCAATGGGTAACACAGGGTTGTGTGCTAGCCTCACTCTATTCAATCTGTTCTTCACTTGCATGTGGTCACATGCTGTCCAGAGTCTGAAAAAATGAGTGAACATCAGAAACTGATTGGATGGTTGTCTTTGACCTTCACTTCTTAAGTTCAGGGATGGTGCCCCCATATAACCATGCAGTTATTCAAGGAACCATCTTTGCTGATGACTGTGCACTCCTGGTGCATAAGGGCAGTGATCCCCAACCAATGCTGAAAAATTCTCATATGCCACTAAGCTCTTTGGCCCGATTATCAGCCTGAACAAGGCTGAAGTACTTTACCAGCATGTGCCAAATAGCAAGTGTGTAGAACCAAAAATCACTGATGATGACCCCTGCAATCAAATGTAAACAGCTTCAAAGATCATCTCAAGCAATTTGAAGATCTTTAGAAAAAGAAATTGACTCTGGGATCAGCCTGGCCAGCCTGGCACTAGGGCAGTTGTGTACTAGTCTGCTCAATCAACACAACATCCATATTTCCAAAAAGCTGAAAGTCTACAGAGTATTTATCCCTCCCCAACTATATGAGTTCTAGACTCCATTCCAAAGGCAAATCAAACAACTGGAGAAATTTCAAATGCATGCTATCTGCACAACCTTGGCATTTATTCACAAGACTGTGTTTCCAACCTGGAGGTCTTGGACTTCAGGGAGTCCAGCAGCACAGAATCCCTGATTATCAGAGACCAGATGAGATGGATGGAACATGTCATCAGAATGGATGACTGCCATATGTCTCACCAGTTGCTCTATAGTGTACTGGAGTCTGGAAAAAGACCTTGAAATCAACCACACAAGCCCTACAAAAACTCCGGGAAAGAAACCCTACACTATTACGCTGTGATATCCAGCCAAGGGAACAGGAAGCTGCAGCTGCTATCAGAACCCACTGGCAATCCCAGTGGTATGAGTTTTCCCCTGACTTTGAAGACAAAAAATTGATAGAAAACCATGAATGGCATCACAGAATGACACCCACAGAGCTACAACAATGCTCCCATTGTGCTAGACTCTACACTTCCAGGCTGGGACTGCAGAGCCACCTCTATGTCCAAAGATGAACTGCACAAAAAACATGTCTTCTCCAAATCTGAAGGACTACCATATATAAGAGTTCTTCCTGGGATCTTCTCTGAAAATTCCTGACATTGGTATTCACCAATGACATTGAAATCTTCTCCTCAACCATTGTTTATTTAAAACCTTGGATATGAATTGAAAACCTGCTTCCAAAAAGCAATTACATTTAACTCTTAGAAATTGTCCTAATAGTAAATTATTCCAGACTTGATTAGGAGAATTGCCTTATTTAAATCCTCTTAGGTCCAAAAAACTAATCTGTTTCTCATATTACATATCAAACTATATTGGTAATCTAATCGTTCAACCAGGTATAAAATCCTTTTTAAGTTTCATAATAGGTTTTTTTTCAGTAGCAAAAGCACCATCAGTACGTATATCTCCATCACCTTCCACAATGTATTTGGTACGAATCGTGATGGGAGATACATGTTTTTCCCTCTTTTTTTCTAAAAAAGCCCATAAATAAATTGGCAACACCTTTGATTTGCCAGTACTTATTTTCAAAGCAAAGATAATTTTTGAATACCACTGTGTTTGTTAACGATGACAAAAATGAGTTGCAGGGTATTTTAAAACCCTCATTTCCAAAACTATACTTGAGGGTATCCTGGTATACAAAGAATGTATGTCAAGAACTGCTAATTTATCTATATTCCTAAAGAGGAGAAATTGAGCTTTATGAATGAAATCCGTAGCATCTCCTATGGAAAAAGAAGTGAAAGAGAAAAGATTTTAGATAGGAATCAATTTATTGAGACACTATAGAAGCTTTCTGAGTCCTATTACTCTATTTCTCCAAAAGTAAGGCCTACCCCCAAAATAAGCCCTAGCTTCAGTTTTGGGGTGGGCCTAATATAAGCCCTGCCCCAAATTAAGACCTAGTTTTGGGGCAAGGCACACACTTAAAAATCAAGCTAGAGCGGGGGTAGGGGGGATGGAGCTGCCCCATGTGCCCCGCACCCACTTACCTTGCAGCCAGGCCTCTCCTTGCTGGCCCACTTCTTCTGTGGCATCCTCTGCAGCCAGGCCTGCATTTCTCAGACACAGGCCTTTCTGGAAGGCTACTGCAGTCGAGAACCAAGCTATGGATTCAATCCATAGTTCAGTACACAGCTTCAGAGGCCTTCCGGAAAGGCCTGACTGCAAAATGCAGGCCAGAATGCAGCTGCAGAATGAAGCTGCTCCTTCAGCTGCCAAAGAAGTGGCTGGGTGGTGCTGTCGGTGTCGGAGGTGAGTATAAAAGATATCCCCCGAAAATAAGACCTGGTGTCTCTTTTGGAGGGGAAAAAAAATAAGACCCAGTTTTATTTTCGGGGGGAACATGGTATCAACAGCACACATACAACTGGATTCTGTAAATCCTATACTGCTGACTTTTGAATGTCTTAAAATCTGGGGGGTGGGGGAATGAGAAAGTCCATCTTTGATCTATTCATGAAGAGTAGGCAAAATGCACCTGATCTCTTCCAGGTTGTAAATGAGCAAAGGCAATTGGTTGCTCTCACAATTACAAATTAAGGGTCAATTTGATGTTCAATTGCAAGTTCAAAAAGCCAATGTTTATTAGTGAGTCTCCAGCCACATGACAGCAGCTATATAAATATCCATGGGAAGGGTAGAAAGCTAGGACAAATTACAAACTATACCTTACTTTGTCACAAAGGCATCTCTGCATCTTTTTGTGCCTGTGTCATGAAAATGCATATAAGAACATAATATCATAGATGGAGCGAATTGATCAATGTTATAACTCAGGTTTCATCATTGGGACAAATTTTGGTTTACTGCAGGAGCCGTTGAGAACCTAGTTCATTTTGACTGATATTGACAACCTAAGCAGGATTGAATTGGCTGGCTCTCAGACAGGAAACCCACAGGATGTCCCATGGTTAGAGTAGGAATTTTTTTTAAAAAAAAGTCCTGAAAGAAAAAAAATATAATGAATAACCTCTGTATTGGAGCAAGGAAACTCTGCAGCTGAAGTCACAAGGAGTCAAACTTAATTTGAAGACTTTACATTTTTAAGCACTGCATTGAAAAAGTTCATAGAATCATAGAATCTTATGGTTGGAAGGGACCACGGAGGTCTTCTAGTCCAACCTCTGCCAAAGGCAGAAGTCCTTATACCAGGGGTCTTGACCCTTTTATGACTTGTGGACTTCAATTCCTAGAATTCCTCAGCCAGCATGCTTGGCTGAGGACTTCTTGGAGTTGAAGTCCACAAGTCATAAAAGGGCCAAGTTTGAAGACTCCTGTTTTATACCATCCCGGAGGGGTGCAAAATGGGGAAAAAATGATTTCTTCATGTCTTGAGATATTTGGAGTGGTTTTGCATATCCTTGTTTGCTGGGCTGGTGAAAAAACTCAAATGGCTGACTGTAGCATGGTTGTTAGAAGTTGCTAGAAATCCATACTATGATCCTCTATCCTCGGTTTCAGAGCAACCCCAGAAAATCTAGTTGAAGTTGTAGTATTATTGGAGTAAGGGAGGGAATGTGGTGGGCAGGCAATATTAGCTTTTCTTCCTGTGCAATCTATTTGATCTCAATTTCTTCTTTCACCAGGAGCAACCCTGGTTCATGACAACCTCTCCACAGTAAGAGTGAAAATACCAGTGCATCCTTTGTTATGCAGCCAACAGCAATAAATTGAATAGGTCAGGATGACCCTGATAGTCTGTTACATAACATGTAAATTCCTTCCTGCCTGAGGGAAAACCAGTCCCATGCTGGGTTCCACTACAGCTCTTTCTCTACTACCCATCTTTCTCTTGAGTTTTCCAACATTCCTTTCCTCAAATGAGCAAGAAATGTGCCAGAATAGAGATTAGCATATTGGATTGGTTGGGAAACACAGCTTTAAATCATCACCCATGAGTTTTACTGGGTGACTAAAAACCAGTCACTATCTTTCATCCTGACCTACCTCACAGAATTCTTGTAAAGGTAACATCAAGATGTATAAGCCTGCATTGCCCTGAGGCTTTGAAGAAGAGGCGTGATATAAGTGCAGGTACAGAAAAATAATCTTCAGAAAAACAGATGAGTTGGCAGAAACCAACTTGTGATGATGAGGGGAAGGAAATGTAGTTTTGATTAAGAAAACGGGATTAAGACTTTTTCCCCCCTCTGCTATTCTGTCAAACAGATTGCTGTTTATTTCATGGCTGTGTTGAAAATAAATTAAGAGGCAGCTGATTTGCTTTTTTAAAAAATCTCCAGCAAGTCTCATGTTTGTCTGTCAGAAAAAGAGACATGAAATTTGAGCTCTTTGTTTGGGAACAATTCCCACTGACTTCAATGAGTCTTAGTCCCAAATAAATGTGGCACAATATTTTCCTTTCAATCTATAAACAAGCAAACAAGAGATTGATGGACATTTAAGATCAAAGAAAAATCCTGGAAATTACAAAAAAAAAATCATTTGCCTGCTTATTTATTAGACTTTTTATATCACTGGCTATCAACATGACTTGGCAGTTTTAAGAAATGTATTTACACTACAAACCTAAACATGTTCTGAAGCTAATTTCATTGATTTTAGTCAACTAAGTAACTAAAGTATATATCTAGCAGGTATGAAAATGTATGATTCTCTCCCCCCCCCCCATGGCCTGTAGCTCAACTCATTCCCCTTTAATAGCTGGTAGTAATTGAGCAACAGCTGGAGACTATAGGTCCCTTAACATTTGTTGTTTAGGATACTAGCTTTAATGTTGAGCATACTGACACTTTATTTCCCATTTCTAATACTTTGTATATGTAGTCTTCCTTCCTTCTTTCCTTCCTTCCTTCCTTCCTTCCTTCCTGCCTGCCTTCCTGCCTTCCTGCGGTCTCTTTTCTTCATGTGAAGGCAAATGTGAATATGAATAGCAGAAACACCAAATAGTGCTTTCTATGTCTGAATATGGTTGTATTGGCTGGAATTGCCCCATTTGTAGGCTATTGATTTTCATCATACATATATGCAGGGAGAGAGGGAGATGGAGACAGCAAAGAATAATTCCAGTTCTTTATGTTTACAACATACATACATTTTTTCATCATACTGATTATAGTGGGACTTACTTCAGAGTAGATATGCATGAAATTGCACTGCTGCTGTCTTCTGAAATGAAACAAATTGCTTTATACATTTACTTTATAAACAAGATCAACTTTTTTTGAGCATATAACCAATTCATGTTGGGCAAAAGAGATGCTCTTTGAGCAGGCTATCTAAGGAAAGAAATTTAGAGTCTATGTCAGTGCTTCCCTTTCCTCTGGGGAAAGAAAGGGAAGATAATTTTATGTGTGCTCTCAATTTTCCTTTGAGTAAAACAAAAGGATTCCTCTTCCTTCTAGACGTGATTAAAACTCAACCATTTATGCAGCCTGGCTTAGAACATAACTTACAAAACTTAAGTAGAAAGAACAGGTTCATGTTAGCACATAGATTGGAAGATATCCCAGACAAGCTGGCTAGTTAACTAAGATTTATTCAGAAGGTCTAGTCCAATTACCAATAGAGATGAGACAGTGGGGGCTAGAGGTGAAGTTGTACAAGTGAGATTTTCAAGTTGTGGTGCTCTGTTTTTTAAATAGAATATTTCTGATCCTTCTAAATTTCTTAATAACATCCAGTATTTTTTAAAAAATTTTGTTTTCTGTGCTGAAGCATCTTGAAGCCATTCCCAATAAAATAGCAATAAAATACATTGTACAACAAAACACTAAAACAATGCAAAACAGAATGCGGTATAAAATGTTCACTAAAGCAAATTCTGGAAAAAGAAGAGGGGAAGGACATTTTTCCAACATTCCAATCAGGAAGACCTGGAAGTGAGTTTTCAACTGACGCCTGGAAGCGATTAAAACAGGTGCTTCCTGAATTTCTTGGGAGAGGGAAGCAGGGACACCAGAAAAAAGACCTGCTGCCAGGCAGCTGCCAATGGCTCTCAATACAAGCAGCAAGACTTCTGTAGCCAACCAGAGCTGCAGCTAAGGGTAAAAAACCCCTTCACCATCCTAAAGACCTCCATGTAGGAGCAGGAATGGCAGAACCCTGGTTGGAGTCAAAAGAGGAATCAGCCTAGAGTCTCTACGTAGCCACAAACAGACTAAGTCCAATCCCTCTTAAATACCGTTGGCCCTTATTTAGTGCCAAGAAAGTGCTAACCATTAGTTGAATAGCTTCCTGTGCATAGGCATGATTAGTAGTAAATCAGTTTAATTGGAACTTCACATGTGGTCTTGGTCTTTTGTTCCTGTTATGCCATTGGATAACAACCTGAAGCTGCAACGGAGAATGAAAAGTAAGTATTCTTTGCAGCCTTCATTGTCCTACAATAGGAATTATTCTATGCCCTAAGGCAGGGAGGGGTCCCAACCCCTGATACCCAGCCCACTATTGAGCCGTGGCCTATATGGAATTGGGCCATATATGTTGCTGGCTGAAGTGCGCATGCAACTCAACTTGCGTGAGCAGTGGTCCATTTCCTTTCTGCCCCCCAGCTCAGCCGCCAAGACACAAAGGCTGGGGACCACTGCCCTAGGGCATGTCTGATCAGGCTCTTGATGAATCTTATGCCATTTGTTCTCTAGCATCTCCTACCTCTACAATGCTAGAAAGGCATTTATGACAACTACATCAATGGTCCATTTTGTTTCCTCTTTCCATAGATCACTAGCAGATTCACCAGCCCTGGGTTCTGGAAGTCCCCCCCCCCCAACATTCAGAAATTAATCAGACTGCATTTGTTTTAAAAAGTCTACTTTTTAAATTGTCTACTTTTAATAGGTTCCTCTTCCCTGAAGAAAGGCATGATGCTAAAAGATCAAAATTTGAAGTCTGTCTATGACTCAGAGTTAACTTTAACTTTCCTGCAATGTCCAGACCATCTACCTCTTGAACTAGGGCAAACTAATCAACCATATATTACTACCTTAGATTTTGGTCCAGTAACAGAACCATGGCTATCGTAGAGATCATGTAATCCTGAGCAGAACCTCAGCTTCAGCCTAAAATTGGAAATCCCCTAATCAACTCTTCTTATCCAAGGCGGGAATGAAGTAGAAATAGGGAGCCCACAAGGTGGTTAATCTGTGTGTAGGATAGTGGTCCATTTTCCTGCTGTCCTATTTATACTTGGGTCTGGATTGTTTTAAATTGTTCAAACAGATGTATACTGAATTGTTTTATATTTGTTTTACCTGATTGTTTTATTATACTCCACCCACTGTCTCATCTGTAAGATGGACAGTTGTATAAATAAAAATAAAATAATAAAATAAAATAATAAAATAAAATAAAATAAAAAGGTTGCACCAAATATGGGGTCTTAAGCCATCCAGGGAGGCGCCAGATGTTTGAATTGAGTCTAAAAACCATCAGGGAGCCCATGGAGCTCTTTCAGAATAGATAGAATATCATTACCCATTCTCTCTTTACTAGAATTTGGCAGCTGTATTTAGAACAAATAAGGCCTTTTTCCAATGGTAGGCCACATTGCAATAATCCAACCTAGAAGTTACTAAAAAAAAAGTGAATAAATCAAGACCAGATGGCACTATGAGCACTTTTAGCAGAAACACAGCAACATTTGTTGGGATGTTCAAGGATAATTGTGGTTGCCTCTGCACTTTCAGTTAGCTAGCTGGCTAGTTAGTTAGTTAATTAGTTATCAAATACATATAGCCACCCACCTCCCCAAAAGAGACTCTGGGAGGTGCATAACAATAAATAAAGCAGTCAATATAAAACAGATAACAAACTAAAAACCATAGTAATGTATATCATGCAAATAAAAACACTAACCCTGGGTGATGACAGGAGGATCAATATGACTCTTCAGCAAACGGAGCCATAAGGACAAATCTCAGTTCCCTGGAAACTCCATGCCTCTTGAAAAATCAAAATGGATGGGTCCAATCTAATTTCAGAGGGAAAGACATTCCATAAGGCAGGTGCCACAGCAGAGGAGGCATATTTCCTGAGACCCAACAGAAATATGTCCCTAGTCAATGGTACCCCTAACGTTCCTTCTCTGCAAAATCTAATGGAGCAGGATGATGTAACTGGGGAGAGATGGTCTTTTTCAAATGCAGATTGGTCCTCTTTCAAGTAAGGCACACCAGCCTCAAAGAAATGTCCTGATGTATTTAGGGGATCCTTGGAGATTCTTCTAGCATTCTTAAAATCATAGTTTCCCTTTTGCAAAAATGGGCCATTTTTTCCCTCTTTGCTTTTCTTTTTCAGCGTTAACAGCTGAACGTTTTGACAAGTTGAGAAGTCAGCAGAGGTGGTTAAAATTCCCCAGCTAAGAAAGATTGAACTGTAGAAGCAGCTGGTCTAGAAAGAAGCAGTAAATTATGGGGCATGGACATCTGTACTCCGGTTAAACTACTAAACCAAATGCAAACATAATATTGTCTAAAAAGTGAAAAGGAAAAAAAAATCTATATGAACAGCAGAAAAGAAAGTCAAATATGTACTTGCTGAATACACAACAAATACTTCTTTCCTATGGATTCCTGTAGGAATACAGTAAAACAAATAAAATACCTTTAGTGTACTAGAAAGTTCTTCTGAACCTTAACAGTAGCACATTCTCCCAAGCTGCTGAAAAAAAAAGTAAGAAAACCCCGTTCAACATCTTTCTGAAGTTTCTGAGTTGCTTTTCCTAAACACCTGTCACCCTCTGGAAGGTAACTAAATATATTTCTTTATTTCAATATGACATTTTATTTGAAATAAATGTTAAAAAACACAAAGAGCGAAAAGGAAGGGTAGAAATAGAAATAAAACAAGACAGGAACAAAGAAATTAGTCCATTTGAAGCTCGGGCTCCAAAAAATGAACAGAGCTCCTAAAGATTTTGAACTCACACTCACAATTTATTCTATAGACACTGGCAAAATGTGGTATGGGGAGAAGCAGTATTCTTTCCTTCTCTCAGTGGGAAATGAGTTTTCTGGAATAGCTTTCTCACCTCTCTGGAGCTGGTGTGGGAACATAGAATTGCAGTCTATCTTAACATGTCTATGGAAGGACAGGCCCGCTTCCCACAACAGATAAAAACTAAGGGAGCCCTAGTGGTACAGTGGTTAAAGGACAGTATTACAGGCAAACTCTGCCCACAGCCTGGAGTTCAATCCTGATATGGCTCAAGGTTGATTTGGTCATCCATTATTCTGAGGTCAGTAAAATGAGCAATAGATTGACACTGCAGACTGCCGAGAGAATGTTGTAAAGCGCTTTGGGTAATATATAATCCTAAATTCTATTCCTGTTGCTAAGGGTGGTAAAGTTTTCCATAGGTATTTGGAATATCCGAGGCCTGTGCTCACCCTCAGTTTCAAAAATCACAGTCTTTGCCATCAAAGGAGTAGATCCAAAACTAATCACAGGATATCTCTTAGTCATTGCCTCAGGGAACAAAACACACCCTTAGTACAGACTTTAGCATATGATGAATATATTAGATAAGGATAAGCTTACTAACAGAAGTTGGATAGATGATAGATAGATAGATAGATAGATAGATAGATAGATAGATAGATAGATAGATAGATAGATAGATAGATAGATAGATAGATAGATAGATAGATAGATGATAGATAGATAGATATACATATATGTGTGTGTGTGTATATATACACTATATATATATATATATACTGCTCAAAAAAATAAAGGGAACATATGATAAGACATCCTACTATTAAATACAGTACATTGTGTTGTTTAAGTGTTCCCTTTATTTTTTTGAGCAGATACATTATATACATATAATACATTATATACATATATACATACATACATATACATACACACACACACCACTCAAGACATATCTCCTCCCCTCGTCTCTTCCTTCCCTAATGCAGCTGACAAAGTGAGAAAGAGCCTGTGGCCTAGAGGTTAAAACAACTGCATAACATGCAATGCAGCCCAGGTTCAAATCTCAGAAGGGTGTGGCTGACTGATGAGAGCAAAGAAGCTTGAAATAGCTATATCAGTCTCCCTTTAATTCTTTGTCAGCAATCCAAATTTATTATATGTGTGTATGTATATATGTATATATATATGTGTGTGTATAAACTCTGTGTGTGTGTGTGTGTGTGTGTGTGTGCATGGAGACAAGGAGCAGAGTGGTAGTCAGATTTCTATCCATCAATGGAAATCATTATGCTATATCTTTTTTTAAAAAAATCCAAACCAGGAATCCTTGCTTGTTAAATTTACAGACTAATTTTAGGCATACTGATTGTGGTCCCCAAATGTTATCAATCCCTGCTGTTTTGAAAGCTGTTTGGGTGATTTCCAGTGAGAACCAATGTACTAATTTGCTGCTTAACAAGTGTTTTATTCTTTCCAAAACCATGTACCCTTAATAAGAACAAAGAGGGTTGCTGTGTTTTAAAGACTAACTCATTTATTACCACATAGGCCAGGGGTGTCAAACTCAATTTCATTGAGGGCCGCATCAGCATTGCGGTTGCCCTCAAGGGGCCGGGTGGGTATGGCCAGGGTGGGTGTGGCCTACTGGGTGGGCGTGGCTAGAGTGTGTATGGCCTACTGGGTGGGCGTGGCCAGCTCTACATCGTTCGCATCAAGGGTGCCTATGGGGGCCTGGGCAGGAGTGGGACAGATCTGAGGGTCTCTGGCAGAAGGAGGGTCTCTGGGCCAGGGCCAAGGCAGTGGGGGCCGTTCCCTCACTGTTTCCAGGATGGCTTCGCGGGCCACATGAAACCACTTCGCGGGCCGGATCCGGCCCCCGGGCCTTGTGTTTGACATGTCTGACATAGGCTTTCAGGGCTCATAACATAAACATTTACCATGGCTTAAAGTGGTGTGAGAACTGTACATACGTTGTGGCCTAATAAATAAATAAATAAACTATGGCTTGGCCACTGACTGGACCTTCCGGGTGAAAGGTGAGAGGTCTCGGCCTCCTCTCCCAGAAGTCGCTTGGCACTGCCTGCTCTTTGGCCCCACCCACCTGCCGTAGCACAAATAAATAGTAGTTCCAATATCAGACTTTGGGCAGCCAATCATACCCAACAGCAAAATTTTATGGCCACATTATTTATTATATTTATGTGCCACCCAGCTCATCAGAGACAACTAGATTATCAGCAGGAAAAAGGCATGAGAGTACAATTAAATACTTTCACTTTTAGGACCCCATTTGTTTTAATTTGCCATGGGAAGTTTACAAAATTCTCTTTCCTTGGAAAACTGACCCGGACAAACAAAAGAGGCCATGCTGAGATGGGAGAGTGGTAAATCAATGAATAACCAGAAGAACAAAACAAACACATCAAGTTGTGCTTCTCGGCATGAAGCCTCTTTGATCTAGCGAAGGCTTCTACTAGCAGGACAGAAATAGAACTGATTTCTACAATTCCATTTTCCCTCTTGGACAGTCCATATCCTCCAAAAGCTGCTCCAGAAGATGAGGGAATTCCAGGTGAGACAGGGTGATCAGCAAAATGCACTATGGTAGATGACATTGATGGACATCACTGTCCTATTTTAAATTTTCATTAAACTTTTAAAACTTTTCATATGGTTAAAGCATGCCTTTCCGGTTTATCTTTTTTGAACCTCACTTCTGCTCTTAATTTTGCCCATATTATAAAATTAACAATAATAAATAACACCCATTGTATTTATTTATTCTGATATAGACCCGCCATCCTGCTTACGTAAGCACAGTTTGCCGACATTAAAACAAAATTCAAAACACAAAGCATGACACAAAACTCACAACAATTAAAAACAAAATTAAAAACCAGTACAGCTGAAATCTGCTAGCAATGAAAAGCTTGGCACCCTATCCAGTGGATATAATTTTTCACATCATCGCCATCCATCCGGAGTGCTAAATTTATTTTAAAATCTCCTACTGCCTTGCTTTAAATCATTTCTTCACACTCTTTTTCTTAATGTATGCCATCTGTTAATTTCACCTGGGCTGAGGCAAAATAATCTTGTAATTCATGCCTAATATAATCCACCATCTTTGGGTCATTTATTCAAAAGGTTTCTTTCAAGTATGCTTAATGTCATGGAATTTTTTCCTTCATCTTCCAAGAAGAAGCATTTCATTTTTTCTAAGAAAGACATTCCACGGTTTGTAAGGAAGCTAATTTCAAGGTGTTACCACCCTCCAGGGCTTCAAGGAAGAGTAGCAGCATTTAGTTAGCATGGCTGAAGAGTGGAAATTTAGAAGAATTCCCAGTCTGTAAGAAAAAAAATAACAACTCTTGTTCGGTTTGTGTAATTTGTTGCTGCTTTTCTCCAAGCAGCAATGTATTTTTTCCCTACTTCCTCACCCTGGGCTCTTCTGGTTTCCCATTCATCTCATTTCTTTTCGGTAAAGTTCCGCTTTGATTTATTTGATCGTATTTTCTCCTTCTAGACTTCTTACAAAATACAGCATATTGGATAAACTGAAAAACATAGTCACCGTTGGTTATAGATTCTTGGTAACAACCGTTTTGTTATGTTGCTGTTCAACGTCCGATGATTTCATAAATAGATCTATTGACTGTATCTCTTACAAATGTTTCCGGCAGCATTTAAAGCTCAGGAATAAATCATTGCCCATTACCCTGCAGTTAATCATGGTCAAACCCTTTGAATGAGTAATTTGATCTCTGATTTATTTCTTTGAGGACTCTGTCATATATCCTTAAAAAATCCACCTAACACAATGTGCCATAATCTGTCTACATGGGAATCTTTTCTCAACCTTCTCCCCTTTTGCAGCTCTCCAGCCATCCCTACTCAGAATGCATATGGCCACAGGTCTGCAACCCGCGGCTCTGGAGCCGCATGCGGCTCTTTCAGCCATCTCCTGCGGCTCCCAGTCCTCTGCCATGTCCAGTCCAGTCCCCCCCCCAAAAAAAGTGGGACTAAAAAATTTCAACCAATCAATTCAAATATGCAGGGTAGGTGCATATCTCACCTTGGCTCCACTCTTCAGTCAAACCTTGTTTTGCACATGCGCGCATGTACGCGCATATGCACACATTTTTTGCGGCTCCCAGTTTTTCCTTTTGTGAGGGAACCGGTTCCGAGTGGCTCTTTCACTGTTTCAGGTTGCTGACCCCTGCATATGGCAAACAAAAATAGAACAGGTTGATTAACAGAATAACAGAACACAGAGTTGAAAGGGACCTTGGAGGTCTTCTAGTCCAATCCCCTCTAGCAGGAAACCCTATAATATTTCAGATTAAATTTGGGGAAGCAAAAGAAATGTGATTAAAACAGGGTTAAGGCCATATGATGTTGTCTTTGTAACTATAATTATTTCAATCCCTTGCTATGGATCATGTTAATTGGGGTGGATGGCAGTTGGGGGTGGGGGGTGGACACAGCAGTTCACAGATCTGAAGAATACAAATGACCTGTCCTTGGGTTAATGCATGGCTAATCAATTCAGGTTCAAGACCGGGCACAGGGAATAGAGAATCCTTTAGAAGATGTTGCTTGTTTCTTTGGACTAAAAGCTGTTTCATTCCTGAGACTCCAAAAAGTGAATAGTTCTCCAATACAAGGTGGCAGACGAGCTCTGCTGGATCATGGACATGTTTATGCATCTGCTTTCAGTAGATAGATGTAGGAGACCATCTATCTCTTTTGTATTTCTCAATTACCTGGAGCAGTATTCTATCGGGGCATATGGGGCATGGCAGAAAACGTGGTTGGTTCCTCAGCCCTTGCTACTTATGCCAAATAGCACTGCAGTCAGGAGGAGTGATAAGAAGGCACACATTTCAGACTGTTCTCCTTGTGAGTAACTCATTCATGAACCCACAAATGTTCCTGGTGCAATTTACTGTCTAAATTCAATAGTGGTATGCAGCTTAATGGTCTTTTTCAGTGTGATACGTGATTGAATATATTTCTGTGTGGGAAGCTGGGGAGAGGAGTGGTTTGGGGGTTTTTTGGTTGTTTTTTTTAATATTGCAGAAAACTTGGTGCCACTTATTTTATATTCTCGCTCTGCCTGCTTTTGCTAATAACCCTTTCTTCCATTAGAGCAGGGGTGTCAAACTGTCAGCTCGCGGGCCGGTTGCATCATGTGGAGTCCGTGCCCATCCGAGCTCTGGCAATGCAAGTTGCGATACTTTGCGACATGTCACGTGATACGGCGAGTTTGACACCCGTGCATTAGACCAGGAGTGCCCAACCCCTGGTCTGTGGCCCAGTACCGGTCTGCGGCATGCCAGAAACTGGTCCATGCAAACAAATGAAGCCCAAACCGCAGGATGCAGGTAGCATGCAAAACCACGCCCCCTACAGTCCATGAAAAAAACCTCTCTCTATGGAAGCAGTCCCTGGTGCCCAAAAGGTTGGGGACCTCTGCATTGTCTCTCAGACAGGAAAGAAATGAGTCTTGTGGACCTCCATCTGTGACTGGGAGTTTGACAGCTCTGTTTTAGTAAAACTTGGATGTGCCTGGACCATTTGCTCTAGTCTATTGTTAAGATTTGGAGAGAAAAGTAAGGTTTGTTCTAGCTACCCACTAGCTTGGTCACAGGAATTGGATGAATGGTGCAACATATCCCATAAGAGTCCTAAATCAGAGTCTCCATCGTTGTTGTTGTTGTTTGTTCCTAACAATGAGCATTAACTAGTTAATATTGGGGTTTTGCATTTTTGGAAATGGATGTGGAAGAAGTACTTTAGATTTAATATAACGGCACCTCCCTGCTGTTTATTAAAGCATCCACAATTCACAAGGCAGTTGTAATTGTTTGTCAGGCTGATGAGGAAGCCTGGAAAAAGAGGGCTACTTCAATAGGAGAAACTAAGGAGATGTGTTAAATCCAAAGCATTTGTGCAAAGGTCTTTTTTTTTGGGGGGGGGGGGAATTAAAAAATTTTTATTAGTTCATCAAAACATAAAAAATACAGGTATACTGTACAAAGAAGAATAATGAGGAAAAAGGAGAGGGGAAAGAGGAAAAGTTATAGGATAAAAGGGAACAGTAAAAGCAAAGCATTAATTTCAAACTGGTTTTGGCACAGTAGAATAAGGTAATAATATAAAACTTCAATTTTTTTTACTCTTACATAATAATATACTAGACATTTCTATAATAACAAACCTATCTAATCAGCAAAATCCAAAATCAAAGTTTCTTTTTTTTCCACCTCAGGTACACAGTCCAGAAGCAGTTTCCAAATACGAACAAAATTAATTAATTAATTCAAAAATTAAGTGTATTCTTTTCTTTAATCAAAGTGGTTAGTTGAACAATCTCTGCTAACTCCATCAATTTTTGCAGCCATTCATCCAAGCACTTGTACAAGGTCTAAAGAACTTATTTATTATTTTCAGGGTTCAGCCCTAGTTAATACTATATAATAAATATTGAAGGAAAAAGTTTTAGAGAAACATGAATTTATTTGCATCAGGAAGGTATTGCAAATAATTTCATGTTTACTCTTGATGAGTCAATTTCTATTTAAGGCTTTGTTAAATAATTTAGAAATAATTTTGGGAAATCCCCACGTCCAAATTCTGGGTGTAAACATTCAGAGAATTATATCATTTGCACATTACCAATCCTTGATGCCCATATCTCTTTGTTCTAACACAACCACAATATATAAGCATCTCAACCTCACAAGTATCTTGAGAAACTGCAGAGAAAATGTTAATAAGTCTGACCAATGCTGACTTCTCCTTCATCAAGAAATGCTTCAATCAACCAAGGCTTTTCAATGTTTAGATGAATATAGAGAAAAAGAATGGCTTCCGTGTGGTGAACTTGTTTCCATTCATTTACTTTAGAGTTTAAGATTTTATCTAAGATTAATTGAATTTTTTATTTTAAAAAATCTATTCTTCCAAATTCCTAAGTTCTTATTTTCTCAAACTCCTAAGCTTTACTATTTGTTTTATGAAATATTTCTGAACAAATGGTAAATTGAGCTCTCTATAAAACCACTAAGTCCATTACAGAAAGGCAAATGTGTAAATAAAATGGGTGGGATACATCAAAAAGTTTTAAAAGAGACTTATGTGCAGCTATGAATGTAGATTTTTCAAGGGAAAGAATTGCTGTATCATAATCATTGTGTAGTGAGTTTCTTGGAAGCAGGAGGCGAGACGAGAGGGTTCAAACAGGAACATTGCTTTATTGTAGTAACAGGAACAGAACTGAGAATAGAGGCTTCTACGCAGCTACTTATACAGTTGGCCACTAGGCGGTGGGCAATAGGTTTAAAGGAACCTATTCCCACCCCAGAGCCAACAAATGATCGTCCTGGAGACTGCATGTCTGGGCAGACAGCGACCATTACACAGACACCCTAATTAAGCAATCTCAAGCAGCATTCAAAGACACGTGAAAACAGTTCCAGTAAAAGGCCCAATACATTACAATAATGTCCTTTCTTTATTAAAAACTACACCTAGTCCAATAAATTCATTTTAAAGGGAAGGAGGACAGATTTATACCATTATTTCATTATAACACTCAACTTAATTTGATATGTTTGATCAGACACAGAAACTCTCAAATTTGTTTTTTTCTGTTCTGAGATAGCCCTCCATCATCTGATGTCCTCCTTTAGATTATAGATCTAAATTCCCACCCAGTGTAACTAAGTTGGAAGGCATTTGACTGATAAAGATGTTCTGATATTTTTCTGTCTTAAAATAAGTTATTTTAATTGCAGGTAAGGTGTATCATCTTATATCAATCCAGCATGAGACTGTTAAACCCTTGACTGTTGAAAGCCTGCCACTGGATTAAGGTTAGGAGTCGCATAATAGCATGTGTATTAATATATGTAAAACAAAAGTTTGGTCTAGTGGTTAAGGCATCAAGCCAGAAACCAGGGGGTTCTTTGTTCTAGTCCTGCCTTAGGCAAAAAACCCCCATCGGGTGACTTTCTGGCAGTCACTCTCTCTCAACCCAACTCACCTCACAGATTTTTTGTGGGGAAGATAGGAGGAACAAGTATTAGGTGTCTTCGCTGCCTTGAGTTATTTAAAAATAATAAAGGTGGAATAAAAAAATAGAAATAAAACAAAGAAGCTTTATGCTACAAATACATAATATTTGTAGTTTGCAGTTTTAAGGGTTTTTGTGTTCATCATAACTAAATATTTAGTATCATTTCAGATACTGGAATTATCTTCATAAATCAGAAGATTTATTCCAAGATTTATTTCCTGAGATGAAGCTGAGTCAAAACCCAGGAAGATTACAAGAACAAAACATCACTGGCTACATCGGGGTCTTCAATCTTAGCCCTTTTATGACTTGTGGACTTCAACTCCCAGAATTCCTCTGCCAGCCTGCTGAGTCAGCATGCTCTGGGAGTTGAAGTCCACAAGTCATAAAAGGGCCAAGTTTGAAGACCCCTGGGCTACCTTTTCACAACATGGAAAATTTATCAAGTGGCTGGCTGGCTTCCTTGCTTGTTTTTTGGCATAATGTGTTCCTAAGGGAGATAAGCCAGGTGTAGAAAGAACAGATACTTGGATTGCCTCCACAAAACAAAGCACTCTGGATGCCAGAGACTACAAGTCCCATCATTCCCATTCATCATGCGCTCCTGGAGTAATGGAGCATAGTCCCACACACATAGAGGCTACCAGGTGGCTACAATGTAAGCTCTGGGGCTGTTCTGGAAAGATAGGGTAACATTCCAATGCTATTCACATCAGTTCCCAGTAAATTGGCTCCACTTGCTTTGATAAATAATTGAAACTTATTTAATTATAGATTAAATCCATCTACAAACACTTCATTAATAAATAAAGCACTCTTGTATAAACTACTTTGAACTAATATGTTGTATGTTTTTCACTCTGCAGAAATACTAGAGGTTGGGCACACTTCTCTATAAAGCTTGGCAATCTTATATTATTGAAATGCACTGCAAAAAAAAGAAGCAAACTTCCTTGTTCATTTTCCACAGTGTAGCCTTTCTGTAGAGCCCAAGATGGGCAGGATTACATGCTTGCCTCCTTCAGACACACCCTCTATGGCCAAGAGAAGGAGCAAACCAAACCTGAATTTCATCTAAAGAGGGAGAAAGAATGTGCACAAAAATGATCAAAGACACCCAATAATGATCAGGATCAGAGACGGAAGGAAGAAAGAATTTGCCTTTGCCCCATTCACACTCTTTTCCTAGGTTACTAAAAAAAAAAAAAATCTGCTCTGAACCTGGTAATTTGCACAGGGAAAATCTTGATGTCAAAGACATGGTCATTTGGCCCATTATTTATACAAATAGACAATTAAACTCTCTGAAAACCAACAACCAAGCTGCAATCCAGTATAGAATAAAAGGAAAACTATTAACAACAGTGTGTGTATCTAGGTAGGAAGCAAAAGTACAGGTTGATTCAGGAAAGAAAACAGAAACTAATCCATAGCAAAGAGGTAGAAAACCAGGGTCCATTTCATAAAACCAACTCCTAGTGCAGCTCCTCCCATTAACGCAAAGTGAAGCAAGTGGGCACAGGCAGTGGACTGAATCTAGCTGTGTGTCTTATGCAGTTGGTCCTCTCCTCTCTTAAACGGTTCTCTAATTGGTGGAGGAGGCTGAAATATAATTTGGAAATGTAACTCTAGTTTTGCCCGCTTTGAAATCTACTGTAGATTGTAGTCAGGGCTGGGTACCATGCTGGACTTCACACACTGTAAGGCAATGTAAAGATCGGGTCATCTGAAGCTAAACATAGCATGATTATTTCTTACAACGAGTCAGATTATAGTGGAACCTGGAGATAACCCTGACACAGTGCTAGCCCATCCTAAACATACTTATTCTGGACCTGAAATAGGCAATCTATTGTATTCTAGATATTTGGGATTACCAAAACCAGCACTATAGCTAAGGTTTGTGGCAATTGTGATCCAAAATCTAATAAGGACCAGATTGCTTCCCTTTGCCTTTAGTCTGGCATCTGTTCCACTTTATACCTAGATTCGTTGTCGTGTCAACACCATGTTTTTCTTGCAGGTCTAGCTTATAGCGGGATGAATACTTTTTTGAAAATTGCTTATTTTTATTACTGTGCCTGGCTGAGGAATTCTGGGAGCTGAAGTCCACCAGTCATAAAAGGGCCAAGTTTGAAGAGCCCTGGTGTAAACTAATGCCCATCCTTACGGTGGTTTTGGCTGGAATGAATCTCATTTTCTTAATTTTCAAACCTCACGTTCATTCCAAAGCTTGTTCAGATCTTTCTGCATTTTTTTAAAAAATTGCCTGAAAATTATATATTTTCCTTATATTTCATCTATTTCGTACCTTTTTGTGGTACTTTTCCTAGCGTCATGCTGGACATACTGATTTCACCAAAATAGGCATCTTATGCAAATTTTCCTTAACATTTTTGCACATTTTTTTGGACTGTCACACGACATTCATAAAAATTCCAGGTTTGCATACAGCTTAAGAAGTGCAAATTAGGTATCTGAACAAATTCCCATCCAGTCCCTTCATTTTCCATTTTAAAATGGTAAGCACATAATTTGCACGGCTTGTGGAAACTCTATGTGAGGGAGATAATCACATTGATTTCTTCCAACCATCTGAACAGCATTACTGATTCTGACTGGAAGTAGAAAGTTGTCCTTGAAGCATGCAGCACTAATGTTGTTGCACTCACTCACATGTTTTTGACATGGCACCCATTTTCAAACATGGGAATGTTGTTTACGTGCTTCCCAATGACAGGAACAGAATTAGCTCCCCATGTATCACTGTAATAAAAGGGTACAAAACAAAGCATACCATTCATTTCATATAGCTTGTGTCAGTTTATATAACATGATGACAAAAGACTTTGGCATTAAAAAAAAGTACTTTGGATCGCTTTTATATATTTCTATCCATTTTGCCGGAATAGAAAGAATAACCTTTGCAATAATACAGAAGCTGCAAACACCAAACCATTAAATTGACAGTGTGATTTATCCCCACTTCACGCTGCTTTAGAAGCTGTGACTATCAGCCTTGCAAGGTGTTTTTTTTCTTCAGCTTAAAAGAATTATAAGGAATGTACCTTTTGCTATTATTTATATTGATAAAAGCCACAGCATCATTTCTCATTCCTTGCCTTAATTCACTTTTCACAGCTTATGTACAACTGGGATTCTGGTGTTTCAAGAAAGGGACGGCAGCATTTTTCACGCCTTGAAATATAAAAAATGCCTTGTATGATTGGGAGGGAGGGAGGAGCCATGGAGGGCTTGATCTGATCTACGATCAAAGCAGGATGATGCCAAAGAGGAATGTGCTGTAATGGTCAGTACTGCATAGGGAGATAAGAGAGCCTCAGAAATGTCACCCCTTGACTCATATCAAACGTCATCCAGACATATACTGTGGTGCCTCCCCTAGTTCTTGGGAAAGCGAAGGGAGAGGAGAAGGGGAGCACTTTCTGACATGCAAGGTTCTGTTGCTGTAACCTTACAATAAAGTTGGTACAGGTTGTCCTCCACTTGCAACAGTTCCCTTAGTGGCCGTTGGAAGTTACAACGGTGCTGGAAAAAGTGACCTATGACCTTTTCTCCACCCATTGCAGCATCCCCATTGTCACGTGATCAAAATTCTGATGCTTGGCAGCTGACTCATATTTATGACAGTTGCAGTGTCCTTGGGATCCGTGATTCCATTTTGACACCTTCTGACAAGCAAAGTCAAGACTTAAGACCATTTTTCCCACTTACGACCACTGCAGCATCCCCACGGTTACGTAATCAAAATTTAGACACTTGGCAATTGACTTGTGTTTGTGACGGTTGCAGTGTTCCAGGGTCACGTGATTCCTTTTTGCAACCTTCTGACAAGCAAAGTCACTGGTGAAGTCAGATTCATTTAACTACCGTGTTGCTAACTTCACAACTGCAGCAATTCACTTAACAGCTGTGGCAAGAAAGGTCATAAAATGAGGCAAAACTCACTTAACAACTGTCTTGCTTAGTAATTTGGGGCTCAATTGTCATAAGTCAAGGACTATAGAGCCTTGGTGGAGCAGTGGGCTAATGCCTCCTTAAGTAACACCAGCTGCCTGCAATTATTGCAGGTTCGAGTCCCACCAGGCTCAAGGTTGACTCAGCCTTCCATCCTTCCGAGGTAGGTAAAATGAGGACCCAGATTGTTGGGGGCAATTAAGCTGACTTTGTAATAATGCCGCTTGGGGGTGTGTGTGTGAAAGCCCTAATAAGCAGGCATATACATAGAATGAAGGCTACTGCTAAGCTTGTAAGCCGCCCTGAGTCTTCGGAGAAGGGCGGGATATAAATGGAATTAAAATAAAATAAAAAAAATATTAGCACTCATGGTTTATGTTTATTCTTTGGGGTATCTTGAGCTAATAGCGACAACATATATGGTTTGTATACCCTCTTTTTTGGTAGATATTATGAAAATTCTGGAGATCTGCTGAAATTCAAAGCCGACAATATTTGGTTTGCTATAAAACAGATTCCTATCTTTTTTGGACACACCTCATCTTGGGCAACGGTTTATAGGGCAAAATGTCTTGGGTAGCTCTGAACACTTTCAAAACACCTGTAGACACAATTGGTTTTGAGTTTCATAGGCACAGCCTGCCAGTGCTTGGACTTGTTTATCTTTTCTGATAAATTCATTTACAAAAAAAAAAGCAAACAGATCCATATAAGAACGCTCAAGTTACAATTGTAATTGAGCCTCCCAGTTACGGACGTAGGTCACGATGGTCATAAAGCAGGTCACCATGTGATCAGACCTGATTTTATGGCCTTTTTTCTTTTTTTTCTTTTTTGAGATGTTTGTTAAGCAAACTTGGCAGCTGTCTATTGTTTGCTAGGGGCCATTCTTGCTGGGAATGGAAAGTAAACACCAGTTTCCAGCAAAAATGTTGTAAATCGTCACATGCAAATGGTTGTAATGCAGGCTGGTTGCCAAATGCCAACATGCAGTCATAGGATCATGGGAAGAGGGACAGACATCAGAACATCGAAACTGGATCATAAGTACCTTTGGGGGGGTCCTTCCTAAGTTGAAAACTACCTTTAGTTTATTTGATTTTGACAATGATCCAGTTTGTTCCTCTCATCCTTCTAATTTTGGGGGGAGGGGGGAAGGGATGGAATTGTGGTAATAGAGAACCAAGTCTTTCTAACACTTTTCAGTTCTGCTGTTGCTGAACATCATCTTCCATTATTTACTCTGTTTTTCCAACGGGAGAATGAAGAAACTTTTGTAATGAATCTTCAACTTCTAACAGTAGAACATTAAGTGCACTTGCCAGGGGATTCTTCCGTGTGAAATTAATAGCATGCAAGGCAAATGGAAACCCCAGATACTCAGATGTGCCTCTACATCTTTATATAGGGATAAACTTTTATTGGTCTTACCTATTTCTCAATCTGTTTAGAAAAATGAGCTTGTTCAGGTTCATTGCATGGAAGTGTAATGTCTTTGCCCTTTGGGTTGCCTTTGGCTAGTTTTTGCTACATAAGTAGAAAACATCGTTCTGAAAAGATATGCCTATTTTTTTATGTCAGCTGAAAATATGGTAGATACAAAATTAAATAAAGCTTGGAGCAGGATATTGTGGGACTTGGAACAAGACAGCATTTCAGTATGTGCTATTAATTCTGAGGGCCTCCTGAATTTTGCTACACAATCGGTCTCTTTCAGGCGAAATCTATTCAAGGTTCACCGAATTAACAATATGGCTGTGTCCGCATAACACATTTAACCAGATTGATTTAATCTACTGGTGCCATAAGTATAACCTATAAAGCTTGGTTATTATTTACCTTGATTATGTTTTTTGAGACTTAATTGCTTAATTTATGGTTCACTCTATTGTGTAAACCCATAGAAGTGGGTTAATTTGGTAGATCAAGTAGAAGCATAGCAAATCAATAATTAGAAAATATGCCAATGGAATATTTGCATTTGAACCTTTAAAAGTTTATTTGAAATGACCTCAGCCAAGTTGACCTCAGCTAACTCAGCAGCAGAGGGAGTATAAATTAAATAAATGAGATTCAATTTTTTTATCCCCTTGATGTTGAGGAGTTATATCGGGAGGGATCTGAACTCAATCATGAAGAGTCCCAGTTTACTTCTAAAGAGTTAAGCCCCCAAAATGCAGCAATAACAATGAGTGTAGGGACCCAGGAGTATAATAGAGCCTCTGCAGTGGCTGTATCAGTTATTGGTAGACACTAGTTTACTTCAGAGTTTTGTTGAATGGTTTATATTAGACCTGGGCATTTTATGGCTCACAGGCCACATCTGGCCCTTTGATTGTCCCTGTCCAGCCCGTGAGGGCCTCAGGGAACAGCCTCACATAGCCTCTTGGGAAATTAATTGCCCACCCCTGGTTTATACTGTGTGCATATTCTTATATTCTTGTTTTGTCTTGATGTTTTCTATTGGTTTTTTAATTGTTTGTGAAATGCCCACATTCATGTGCTTGAGATGGGAGACTACTATAAACAAACAAACAAACAAATCTATTCAAACTGAATAGCAACAATAATACAGGTTGAGATTTCCACTTTGTTGGCCAAATCTGGCCCTAGGTTCTGCCTTGGCTTACCTTTTCCAATAAGCCACCCAATTTGGAAGATCATATAAAAACAATTTATGAGAGTACTCTGATAAAGTGCGGTCTCCCTATGAAAAGGGGAAACCCCGAGAAATGGATTGCATTTATACTTTCATACCGTAGTTAGCACGACAAAGAACTTCAAAGCAAAAGTTGATTGGTTTAGAATTAGTCATCGGTTCAGTTACATCTCAAGAGTTACAGCGTCCAATGATATGTTAGCATAGATAGCCCTAGAAAAGAGTATGGTATTCTAAGTAAAAGTAAAAGAAACATTTGCAAAGGAAAAACATCAAGATGGGTTTGGGTAAGGCACATTCCCAGCGTTTCCCAGGGCTGACTATTTCCTTTGTTCACGGAGGCTTGAGAACAGCTAAAAACAAAACTGTTATCTACAATGTATTGAACGGTCTCCTGCTAGTGCTGGTTTCTGAAAGAGAGGCATTTTCTTGAAGGTTAACACTCATGGGAAATTACTGATAATAAAATAAAAAAACAAATTTAAAATACAAGAAAACCCGTGTTAAATTAGCCAGAGCAACAGTATTATGAAAACCATATTTCAAGTATTACAAAGTCCAAAGTCCTCAACTTAAAGCAAGATTGGCTGTGGGCTATGAGCCAAGCTGATTTGAACAGCTTCAGGCAGGGCCCACCTTCATCTTGGGTCCAAAGAGGGAAAATTGCTTTGGAAGACTGGAGGCGTCGTCCATCTCATAGGTAGAGAATATAAAAAATGTCATTACGTTTTCACTTTTTGACAGGTTTGTATAAAATGTTCAGGCAGAGCAGACTTTTCAGACTCAGTGAATGCTATTGAATGTCAGATAAATAAAATAGAAGGAATGACATTTTTATTTCTTTGAGAGTGGGATGAAGTTTTCAGGTGCCGCTTCTCCTGCAGGGATGAAGCCTGTCAAATTTCAGGTGAAAAGGGACGAGAGTTTTGTGCAAGGAAAGTTTTTGATGCTTGGAAGATTTTTGTATTTATTTAGCAAATTTATAGATGAGGGACATCCGGGCTTCCTTCTCTATGTGCATAATATGAAAATTGACAGGCATCAGGAAAGGGCCTTTAGAAAGCGAACTATATGTGGTTACATGAACAACAACAATAATAAATCCATAATTCTTACATATATATTACATTTAATACATTAATGTTATTTAATGATGTTTTAAATTTAATAAATAATTAAGTATTAATACTATTGCCAAGTTTGAGAAAGATTGTTCCAAATCCACCCAAAACTCCTGATTTGTTTTGGACAAATTGTTTGTATTACTGAATGCTAGGAAAATTACAATCCTTCACAATCAATGCACAAATTAAAAATGGGGGAGAAAGACACAGAGCTGCAAAAGCAAACTTATGACAAAATAGAATTAGTAAAAACATTCCTCTTCAAGAGTTCCAGCACAGAGTATTTGCAAACCAGTCAAACCTCCGAATATGCTGCTAATAGGCATCTTCCAAAATCAAACCTTCAAATTTTTTTGTATCTGATCCTTTTTGTGTACCATCTTGTGTCTCTGCTACCATGCACCTTCTACATTTTCACAGGCATGTATTTTAGTGTAGGCATCTCAATGTACAAAACCAAAGCAGATTTTAATATCATATTTCCATCAACACTATCTATAACTACATAAAACCTGAAAATAGCTGGATTTATTTGGGAATAAATAAGCATAGTTTTAGGTTGCTGGTTATTGAAATCATACACTATACTATTTGAACTATACACAATTTTGTAAACCTATACAAATTTACCACTGAATGTTTGTTCAGCAAAGCTCACTGTTGACACAAGATCCCTTGCCTGGTTGTAGGCAATTTCTCCATTCCCATGACAGATTTGTATGACACTATACATGATTTGCAAGCAGCATATGAACTGAACTAACCAAATAGGTTTACTAGTTATATGAGCTGTCTTCTGCTTACATAACCCTTGAATAAAGTGTTGTTAAAATTATATCAAAAATTATTTGCAATATAGATTATTTAGATTTGCTTTCCCTAACCCCAGACATCTTCCAGTTGTGTGGACTACATCTCCCAGAATTCCACAACTAGCAGGACCATTTCTGAGAATTCCCTGGGTTGAAATTCACATTTAGTGAGCATTCATGTTGGGGGTGGCTGATTTAAATTATCACAATGACCTAGTTTGAAGTTATGATCAGAAGGAAAGAAAGTCAAGATATGTCATAGGAACTAAGCCTATATTTATCTAAAAATCCTCCTCTGCATCAGTTGAACCAGGAAGCATCTATGGCCACTCAGAATTATCAACCTAAAAACTCAACATTGTAGGAAGCCAACAAACTATCTTTCTTTTACTGTGAGACTGTTTTAAAAATGGAAATATCATTTTTTGTTAAACTCCTTACTAAATATTTTTGCATGGGGGATAACGGTTCTTATTCATTTGGAGTCTAACAGAACAGAGGGAGAACATTCTATATAAAGTGCAAGATTCTTAATGAGAAAAACACATAAAAGCACAATGTTCTATGTTACCAGTGATTGTTATAAAATGTCCTCTGTTGACTGATTGTACCCAGAGGTTGGCTTCATTTTCTTAATAAGAGAAAGGATTTTGAAAGCTGTATAGCTCAATGAGTTATATCAAATATAAAAATCAACATCTGGTTCTTGACTACATTATTCATTGATTTTTTTTTAAAAAAAAAAACCTATCTGCTTTTTCATTCTCTAGGCCAGGAACATGCTGTTGCATTCTGATAGCTGAAAACAAGTTGTATCTCATGTGATATAACATGTCTGAAAGAGTAAGGGAAAAATCAATTAAAGCAAATACCTACTGCTTTTACTCTTGATAGCAAAATATATCAAATGATCTCAGCTGTGAAAATAGAGAAATGGTCATGTTATCTGCTTAATGCAGCTACTACTTTATTTTTATTTATTTATTAAAAAGGCATTGAAGGACTATAACATTGATGAATCATCTGTCTGGATGGAGGTTTTCCAATATGTGTTTCGATAAAAGCAATCCAACAACTCTCAGATAACAATCTGTAAAATAATTAATTAAACGAATAAATAAAATGTACAGAATAACAGGGTTGGAAGGCACCATGGTCTTCTAATCCAACCCTATACCATGTCAAATAAATGGTTGTCTGATCTCCTTAAAAACCTCCAGTGTTGGAGCACCCACAACTTCTGAAGGCAATCCGTTCCACCGATTGTTCTGTCAGGAAATTTCTCCTTAGTTCTAGGTTGCTTCTCTTTTTGATTAGTTTCCATCCGTTGCTTCTTGTACAAATAAGTCTGAAGCAAGTAAATGGAGCAAGAGAGGGATACAATATTTAAAACTGGTTTGAGGGGTGTTTACAGAAGTACAACTCAAGCACAGGCTCCTGAATGTCTCCATGGTACAGCTCCCTAAGTCCAAATCAAGTTGGTCAAACTATATGAGCATTTCAGAGCTTCCAACCCAACATATTAGGAGGCCATTAATAAACAGAATGAAAAGGCTTGGTTCAGATATCTCCCTAAACATAATTCTATTAATTACAATTGTCTAAATTCACATAACATACTAAGCTAACATCTGAGTTCATCCAAGCCATACTGAGTTCTGTTTGATTGGATTAGCAGTTTAGATGGATCTAGCCAGAATTGTGGCAGAAGACCTTGTGTTGCACTGATTTGAAAAGTTGCCGGTTGTCACAGATTGTGGATGTGGGTCCTCAGGTTTGAATAGACAAAATCATGGTAGACAAGAAATGGCTTGTGAACCAGTTCAACATTTTTCTTGATTCATTAACTTCACAAGATAGAAATGCTTCAAATTTCTCTAATAAAATGACTTCTACAACTAGAAATTAAGTAAGCAAAATATAATGAAAACATATAAGCAAACAGATCTTCAGATTTCCTCTTTCACTTTTCCTGGTGTCTGGCATAAAAAGTTTAGAATGTAGTAAAAGCCATAAATCAATTGTTGCCATTCAACAATTTCCCTGCCTGCTAAAGTAAAAGTAAGTGTATGTCTAGCCAACTATTTCTAAATGGATATAGCAAAATCTTACTGTTTTTGCTGTATCATCCATAATTTTTATTTCAATAATAATGATATCACTGGTTATTTGTTGGATAAGGAGAAGGTTGCTCTATAAGAAAGAAAAACATATTATTGTATGAGACCTCGGAGTTAAACGTTAATGAAAACATTACATATTCTTAGCATGTTTGTTTCGGTTAATTAATTTTAAAAAGGAGAATAGAGGTATAATCCCTTAATCAGATCAGCCCTTTAAATACTGCAATGCTTGCCAAAAAGCCTAGGAATAATAAGTATAGTAAGAAAAATTGAAACAAGCAATAATAAATTTCAGTAATTTCTACAAATAGACCAACCTTATTAATATTGAATTATTAATCACTGAATATAAAGAGCAAGGATGTTGAAGTCTACTGCATAGAACATAAAAAATGGATACCAAAACTATCTGAACTCTGCATGTGTACAAACACAGAAATATTTTGTTCATGGCAGTGTAACAGAAAAATACTGTAACTGCAAATAATGCAGCTTCCCATGCATGTATTTATCCCTTGGACACCTTGCAACTTAGGTGATGTTTGTCTACTGAAGTGATTTCAAACAGAGCAAGGATCTGCATGTATTTTGAGCCAAGTCTAAAGGCTCCAGGCTAGAAAACAAGAGACAATGAGTTCTAGTCCTAACTTAGCCTTGAAAGCCAGCTGGCTGACTTCACTCTCTCTCAACCCGACCCACCTCACAGGATGGTTGTTGTTGTGGGGATAATAAGAGGAGAAAGGTGAGAAATGATGGATGGATGGATGGATGGATGGATGGATGGATGGATGGATAGATAGATAGATAGATAGATAGATAGATAGATAGATAGATAGATAGATAGATAGATAGATAGATAGATAGGCAGGCAGGCAGGCAGGCAGGCAGGCAGGCAGGCAGGCAGGCAGGCAGGCAGGCAGATAGACAGACATGATACAGATCAGGCATGTCAAACTGCCAGCCTGTGGGCTGGATGTGTCACGCTGAAACTGTGCCCACCCCATTGCCGGCAATGGGGGAAAAGTCATGATATATCGCGTGATGTCGCATGACATCGTGAGTTTAACATGCCTGATATAGGTACATGTCACCCCCAAAATCCAGGCATGGCTAGTAGAAAAAATGGATGGGACCCAGTGGTGGGATTCAAATATGTGAACAACTGGTTCTCTGTGTGGATGCTGCTTCCGGAAGTCCATCCTGGGTTTGGGCAACAAAAAATTAGCTACCGGTTCTGCTGAAGTGGTGTGAACTGGCTGAATCCCACCACTGATGGGACCAGTTCAAAATCAAGAAGTAACTTAACTGTAATTAAACTAAATTGATAGAACTGAATGATAATGGTGGTGGTTCCCATGTATTTGGCTGTTTTCTCCTTTCTCCTTTCCTCCTCGCCTTGAAAAAATTACAGGTTAGCAACAACTTTGGAAAGGCCTCTGTGGAGATACATCAGGCAATGTGGGATTAGTTTTGAGACTGGGACATCGACCATGCGCCACTGATGTGTCACTGAAGATCTTCCCTTGCCCTAACAGTTCTTAGGCCCCCTTCATATGATTCCTGGGTAGCAATTCATAAATAAATAAATAAAAAATAAATTCAAGACTTCCTGGAAGGAAGAGAAGTATGCCCCTCTTTCACCAAACATCCCGCCTTGGGACACAGGTCTCCTGTTGGGCAACATCCATTGGAATCAAGCAGTGAGAGGTGCCCAGGCAGAAAGTAATCCAAGGCTGAGATTGCCACATGCTATCATTTCAGGGAAAATGAGATTTTAGTTAAAGAAGAAAGAATTGGGGGCTTTAATGCCTTCATTCTGGAAGCCAGACTCACCGGGCCCTTTGCCTGTGCTACTTCTTGTCCGTCAGGTCTTTTCATCAATGGCTGAATGTGTGTATTTACCATGTAACCAACGTTTACATATTTGTTTTGGTTTTGTAGACTGCTGCAGATGGTTAGGACAATCCTGGGATCACTTTATAAGTGAGGTGTGAATTGTACGAATACATAAAGATTTGTAAAGGGTCTGATGTAACACAAGCATGGCGATTTTTAAAAAGCTAAGCCAGCCTGGGCCAGCTTGGTACTTGGGGTGGGGAGAGATTATCATGGAATCCCAGGATCACGGGCTACAGTGAGAAGTAAAAAAAAAGATCCTAGAGGAAGGCAGTGGCAAATCACTTATATACCGTTGACAACAAAACGGGATGGTTCTGTGTCTGAAGTCCCCAGGAGTTCAGCTTGCCTGGAGAGCAGCGTCACCTATTTTACTTTATTTTATATTCATAAATACACATAGAGAGAGAGAGTTACACACATGGAGAAGCGCTGGGCAGCTGTCATCCAGCATCATGGTTAGCTGGCAAAGGAGATTTAATCCTTCCTTCCCTACAATCAACTCACCCTGAACCACAAGAGTGAACTAGAGGGCGGTGGAAAAAATTCCCATCCGCATCAACCAGAGTTAAAGTCAGGGCGGTCCTCCGTTAGCCAAAGCATTTCCATTTTTCATTTAAGAATTCTAGTTACACTGCAGGAGTTTCGCGGGTACAACATGTTGTTCATACACATGTTAAGTTTCACCTCATAAAATAGAGACTGTGAGGTAATCGGGGCTATAAATCAACTGGTTCCTCTGGATAATTTCCAAGGAATTGCAATAGTTGCTGGAGACGGCTACAAAAATTACTGTAGGATTCCGCTGCCAGTACTTTAAGTACAAGCCATTCAAGCAGGCAATAGTCTGATGAAATGTGAGAAGAGAGCCTTATCTGAGACAGACAATATCTCAATGTCACAAAGGTTTCACTGGGGATCTATTAAAATGAATGATTAGATTTTTAATTTGTAAGATTTTATCTTTTCTTTCCCACTTCTCCAATAGAATCTTCCATCAGTAATCATACATAACTTTGATTAACTGATATGCACCACTCTAAAAACACAAAGGGTCACATTTTTATTAGCACAACTGACATGTAACAGCCAAGAGAGATTGAAGCATTCCTTCTTTTTTGCTGCGCAAGAGGAATCGTATTATTTGAATGATTAGCTAAAACTCTTCCTTGTTGTATTGCTAGACTGTGTGTTCCTGCAATGCCCCACACAGGTGAACAGAATGAAAATTACTTTTGTTTTAAATGTATCAATATCTAAATCATTCTACTAAGTGGAGAAAATTCCTGACTTTGGCTCCCCAGATTATTAGACTCAGTTATATTATTCTCTTCTCCAAGGGCAATTTCTCTAATTACATTGGGATGGCTGCTACAAGGTCTTGGGAAAATTGCAAACATTACTTTTATCTATCTCTTCCTCTTTTCATCCATCCTTTCAGTGGCAGGACTCCCCTCCAAAGCAACTAATAGTTCACAGACTTCAATTTGGACAACCTATCTGTAGGATAAAGGTAAAGGTAAAGGTTCCCCTGCACATGCGTGCTAGTCGTTTCCGACTCTAGGGGCCGGTGCTCATCTCTGTTTCAAAGCCGAAGAGCCAGTGCTTGTCCGAGGACGTCTCCGTGGTCATGTGGCCGGCATGACTGGATGCCAAAGGCGCACGGAACGCTGTTACCTTCCCACCGTAGTGGTCCCTATTTTTTTACTTGCATTTTTACGTGCTTTCGAACTGCTAGGTTGGCAGAAGCTGGGATGAGTAACAGGCACTCACTCTGCTACGCGGCACTCGGGATTCGACCCGCCAAACCGCCGACCTTCTGATCGACAAGCTCAGCGTCCTAACCCACTGAGCCACCGCGTCCCTTATCTGTAGGATAGGACTGTTGTATTTGAGCTAGACTACCGGCTTTGCTGTTTCATTCAGCCTTCACAAATGGTTTTAACCCGGTGGCAAACTTAACCTCTTAATTTCCTAATTTGAGATTAGTGTTGACAGAGGAGTTGTGGGTTTTTTTGTATCATGATTATATATTCTGATTCAATATGAAAGGCACCAATCAAGCTGCCAGCTAGTCTGGCACTGTAGAAAAATTAAAGAAAGCCACCAATCATCAGACCCTCAGAAGATGTTTGCAGTAGCACAGAGCACTCCTTTCAGCACTTCCAAGAAGGCTCCACACCCATTGGCATTACTCAGGTGACTTTGAGGACACAGATAAACCTCCAAGTGGCCTCAATGACTCTCTAAAAAGAATGCAAATGACCAGCTATCTGCAAGGAATATAAATCCTTCCGTTCCCCACCATCCAGTCAGAGCTGAAGAAGCTTTTTGGGTGAGAAGCAAAATGTCTTCAAGGAAAAGTAAAGAAAGTCCAGTTGCCTCTTGAAAAAGCACCTTTGGGACAACCATGACCCGGATGACTGAGAATCTCCATAGACATTTCCAGGTTAAGATTTATTTATTTTTTTTTGTTGATCTGTGATTTGCTGCTTTCTTGTGGGTATTCTGTATGCTGCAAGTAGAAATTTCTGTAACACACTTGGGAATTCATGTCACATACTGGCTGATTTTCATTCAGGGTTTCAAAACATCCTTAATTAAAATGTGGTTCATTTGACAAATTGGAGCATGAAAAGAATAACTACATTACAATGAAGGACAGAGACAAAGCTGAGACCCTCCAGATGTTCCTGTACTACCAAATCAAAGCAACCCAATAAGCACAACAAACAATGACGAATGTCAAGAGATGTAATTCAGCAACTCTAGAAAGCCCACAGGTTTCCAACTCAGGATTAAGAATAATCATAATGAAGAATAAACTGCCATTTATAATTTATAATCTCAGCCTGTTCTAGGAAGGGCATCTTATTAAGTCTCATGTCATTGACCCACCTAGCTCAACACATTCAACAACCCATTTTTCTACCTTACGGAGCCTCCTTCAACCAGACCTCGGAAAATTGGCATCAGGTTTTTCTGTTAGTAACTGGAAAAGATTTTTAGTAAAAAAAAACAACTTGGTCAAATTATATAATGAAGCATATCCACTTTGCACCATTGTCCCATCTGCTGTACCTTCAGCACTATAAAAAACTGCTAAAAGAAGTATCAATCCAGTCTTTGGAATGTTGCCTACCCTTTATTTATTCTCTCCAAGAGTGAATCTTCAGCATCTCAGAGGTCAGATCTTCCTCATCTTACTTTGGGATGCCAAGAAAATGTTGTCTAGAAAGCATGCTTATTCCTCCAAGCTAGGGCCTTGCAGTAGCTGGTTAGGATCTAAATGTTCTGTACCAGCCTGCTACCGGCCTTGCAGAAAAGGCAACCCCTTTATAAACGGCAAGAGGCTGGAATGACGTCTGCCAAATTTATTATGAAAACAAACAAGACACATACCAAGATACCAGAGCTTTGAAACACTATCTGAGCGGTTGCTTTCAGCAAACCAGCCCTCCCCAAACAAGTCCTTTATAAAGAGTTCAGGGCGTGGCTTCTCTCTCCCTCCTTCTGAGAAGCCCCATTGCCTTCCTCTGCTTACTCCTACTTGACTGCCTCCTGCGTCGGGCGTCCTTGAACAGGGCCAGCTGTGGGTCATCTTCATCCACACTGTCAGGCTCACACAGCTGGGTCTCCATGGTGACCAAGTGGGAGGGGCCTGCCTGAGGGCTATCATCAGCAAGGTCTTCAACACCCCCCTCCTCCCCCTCATCTGAGTCATCCGACCCAACTGCCGAACCCACAGGCTGACCCTGAATCACAACACTAAAGAGAATCAAGATAGGCAAATGCAAGATCGTAACGCCTAGCAGTCAAACCAAAGTCCTATCATATTGGGTCTTTTTCTGTCATTTTATTGTTTTGTTTATCTTTTTATGCATACAAAATTCACAAAACAATCTTTAATCGTAAAAAAAATTGAAGGAAAAACAACCACACACAAACTAAAAATAAAAAAACGAGACAGAAGAAAAGGAAAGAGAAATAAATTCTTCATGATATTTTATACTTATCAATAGTCATTGGTTTGCAATTGATGGATTGATCATGTGTCATCAAGTGGCTTTCAACTCCCAAGATTTTCTCCATAACAATCTATCTCTGGTCTTTCAAGTCTTCCAACAACACACTCATTGCCCTTGTAACCGAGGTTATCCACTTTGTTGCTGGTCATCCTTTTCTTCTCTTTCCTTCCACCTTTCCCAGCATTTTAACTTTTTCCAGACAGTCAGGTCTTTGCATAATATCTCCAAATATACTACTATAATATGAGCAGTTCGGAATATTATTGTACATATCACAAACTCTCTGACACATATTATTGCATCCTTTGATTGTCTTTTCCAGAATAGCTACTGCTAAGCTTGTAAGCTGCCCTGAGTCTTCGGAGAAGGGCGGGATATAAATGGAATAAAAATAAAAATAAATAAAATAGATAGATCACACATTTCTGACAATCATTTATTGCCATCTGGAATAATATCACATTTCAAATTTCTCAATATGATTCTTTTAGCCAACTCTCATGCTTGATAAATCAAAATTCCTGATGAAAAGTCAAGCTCCAAAACTTCAACATTATATTTACATTTGTAACATTTAAATAATTTTCCATTAGTTTGCTTATATATTCACCTGATGTAATGACTCTTGTCCTTCTGAAGATTTTTAATATCCAAAAAAAAAATCACATTAACAAGCAATTTCCAGAAGTGATTAGGAAAGGAAGTGTGCAAACCCTGTGTCTGTAAAGGAACCAATTGCAACCTAGATAAAGATGGCAGTCCCTTGGCTCCTAGACCTCTAGATCCACGCAGACCACTGTATTATGGTCTCCTCACAGGAAACTACCATGTGGGCACTTATGGGTGATTCTGGTGCTCTCCTTTTCTGGAGAGGAATTCTGAGGAGCCAATCCATTTGCAGGCTACTTACATTAGTCCAGTTTTGGCTCTGCTGTCTTCGGTTCACCACTACTTCCCCAGAAGTCCTTTAGCATAAAAAAAAATCTGGTGATGTCTATCCTTTCAAGTACAGTGGTACCTCAGTATTCATTGTTAATTGATTCCAGGAGGCATGATGGCTACCAAAAACGATGAGTACCAAACAATTTTTCCCATAAGGAATAATGTAGTGAATCACAAGGCAGCTAATACCAATAAGTGTTAGAAATTCTGTTTATATATAGCACCACAGAGCAAAGAGTACAGTAACCATGTGCTTTACTGCTCAACTGTTTTAGTGCAAGGGGAAACAGGAAAATCTACTTAGAACAAAAGAGCATAGAGTATATACCATAAATCTAAAGTTGTAAACACTGCCATCTACTGACTGAATACTACTATAGTTGCATAGAAATACATTGCAACAATGAATTCCAACATCCCCACTCAACAACTACACCTTATATTAGTCTATTTCAGATCTTAGTTCTATAAATTTGTTTCTTATGCTTCTTCTTGTCCTTCTTTTTCCTCTTCTTCTTGTCATCCTGGCTGTCTGCAGAGCTGACGCTGCTGCTATGGCTCCAGTCTTGGCTCTCTGAAGGGCTGACACTGGAGCAGTTGGGACTCTGGCTCTGGAGGGGCTGGCGGACCAGGGTGGTGGCTGCAGCCTCTTTTGGCTTCTCCTTCCTGTCTCTGGGTTTTAATGCTATGCAAGCAACATAGGACAGACGTTTCACTAGGATTCTTTCATTGCTTCTGGTGGATTTCCTGATTGAAACCTCTTGTAACCTGGTTTCTTCTTTTATAACACTTGGATAGTCATTCTCAGTTAATTTCTTTATTGTGTCAGGACTTCTGTGCCCAAGTTGTGCCATGTGTGTATGCAGTTTGAATGCTTTTCCTCCATGGCAGTATTAAGCACCTGATTGCAGTTCAGCTGATACAGTTCATCTGTAATTTTAGCCTTTGCAAGTAATATATCCCCTTTTGCAATGACACAACTGTCCCCTTTGAAGTTCACTAAATTGCCTTGTTTTGTGAACTTCTTCACTGACAGAATATTAGTTTCAAGAGCAGGGACATATAGTACATTTTTCACAAGTATCTTTCTGGTGACACTCTGGGAAACCATATCTTACTCCTTCTGATTCCATTATTTTCCCATTGGCTGCGGTGATTTTTTTCTGTTTTACTCTAGTCAAGGTGAATAAATAAATTTCTGTCATTTGTCATGTGACTTGTAGCTCCTGAATCAATGCTTGCAAAGATGAGGTGAAATTTTTGGATTGAAAAGCATGCTCATTACCTGAAGCAAAATCAGTTTTTTCCTTCACACTTTTGGCCTTTTGTAACTTAGTCTGTTTTTCCACTCTAGCTTTCCAAATTCTGTGATCCACTTTTACATGGCCCTTTTTCTTCTATACAAAGCATTTGTGTGTTTTTTGCTTCATGTAACTGTTTCTATTCCTATTTTTCATCCCTAAAACAGACTCTGCTACAGAAGCACTGTCACTATTTAATGCTTTCTGTTTTATGCTTATATTCATCTACAAGCTTGCCTGTAACATATTCCAATGTTAGTGTGTCATCTGGATGTACACCAAGCGCTGTGACAAGAGTTTCATAACTTTCTGGTAAACCACTAAGTAATAGTGCTGTGATATGAAAATCTTTGATTTCTTCTCCTATACTTCTCAGGCATTCAACCATTCCCAAGGTATGCCTTATGTAATCCTGCATACCCTGGCCTTTCATCAGCTTGGTTTGGTATAGCTTTCTAATCAACTACGGTTTATTGCTGAGATTAGTTCTTTCATGCACCTTTTGTAATCCTTTCCACGTTTCTTTAGCAGCTTCACATTTTCATACATGTATTATTTGATCATTTTCTATGCTAAGAGAGATTGTGCTCTGAGCTTTCTGAGCTTTCTCTATCCACTCATCCAAAGGGTGCTCTGGCCTAGCTTCATTTATACATTTCCATGTAGCTTCTCTTATTAGCAGCATCTTCATCTTGGTAGTTCTGGTTTGTCAGATTTGCAAATGAAATCTTTGTTGCTGTGTTATTGGCCATTTTCTTTTATTCTGTTGCAGTCTTCTTTCTGTTGCTGTATCTTGCTCTTGTTTGCTGTAGCTGGCTATGACTGGGCTGTTTATACTACTGCTGCACACCTGGATGCAGGCCCATAACCTGTTAGAAATTCTGTGTGTGTGTGTGTGTGTGTGTATGTGTGTATGTATATAACCACAGAGCAAACAAAGAGTACAGTCACCATGTGCTTTACTGCTCAACTATTTTATTGTAACAGGAAACAGGAAACTCTACTTAAAACAAAAGACCATAGCATATGTTCCATAGATCAAAACCTGTAAACACTGGCTGAATACTACTGTAGTTGTTGCATAGAAATACATTCCAACAATGAATTCCAACAATAAGTTCTAGCTTATGCATTGAGTATCAAACAAATGATGAATATGGGGATAAAATCTTCATGTCAAAATGGGTTGAGTACCAAATTCAATGAGTTTTAAAGCAGTTGACTACCAAGGTACAAATGAACATTCTTGGGGAGCCCAGTACATCTTAAATTCCTTCCCTCAGAAAAACAAAGACAGAAAGGGCCTGACTTTATTTTATTTTTTCATCTCACTCCCCAGGAGATATGGTAGTAGAAGAGTTTGAATTGAACTATTAGGCTGAAGCATCTTTTGCTTTAGAATTTTCTGTTTTGTGTGATGAATGTTTAATCAAACAAAACTTGAGTTGACTTTACTGTTTGATTTGCTACCAAATTTAAAACTCAACCAAGCATACTTCTATAGCTTCAATGAGGAATTATTTGCCCAATGTTTGTATCCCTTTCCATCTCTAATAACATCATCAGCCATCATTCCTCCTAATTCAGATAGTGAAATTTTTGGTCCTTTGCCTTTCAATGCAGTATCAAGTCAAAATCATTGAAAAGATGGGGGGGTGAGGTGTCTACATATATGGGACTTTTCCAAATAAAAATAGTATTTTCCTCCCTTGAAAAGGAGAAACCTTAAAAGAAACAAAGAAAAAGACAGTTTTTACCGTATCTAACATATTCCTTACCTTTAGAAACTAGGGGAAATATAAACGGCAACTTGTCAAGATGTCATGAAAAACAGATGTCTAAAAAAGAAAGCCTAATGCTGAATAATATTGGTAATAGCAACTGGCCTCTATGTCTTATCTTTAATGAGATTGATGTACGTGAATTGGCAGTTCTACCCTACTATAGTGAGAAACTTCACTAGAGGGAAAAGGATATGCTATAGCTCACTTTAATCCTTTCCTGCATTCTTCAGCTTACTTTAGCAATAAACCACAGAGGATTGAAGTTCAGCTGCTGAACTGGAACCTTTGGCTAAAATGCATGCACATACCACACACAAACAAAGGATGGGAGAGAAATAAAAACATTAATGCTGTTGGGAAGGTACGAATTAAATCTAAGAAGGCAACCATCTCTATTAGATCTCAGGCCGGGTGAGAAACACACTAAGACTTATCCATTATGTGTCAGGCTCCAAAAACTAAAAAGGACTCACTGAGTTTTTTCTAAGAAGACTCCTTTATTGTTTTTCACCTACACCCAGAAATCTTGCCAAACTACTTGCACCACTAAAGATATGCTCTGAGAATTCCTAAGGAGGACCTGACTTGACCTTCCTTCTCCCAACCAAGCTATCTAAATTTTGCTGTCCTGCTGCTCTGGAATGCAGCCACCCCTCTTCTGGGAATCTGTACATTTGCCAAAACAAAAGGTGACTTGTTTGATTTTGGTATTGTGAGTTGTGTGAACTCTGCCATTATTGTTTACACCTCTGACTTTGTGCCTTAAATTGATGTGAACACAGACAGTTGTGATTTGTCCAACCAAAATGGATACATCAGAATTCAGAACAGCGTAGAACTGGAAGAGACCTGGAGGTCTTCTAGTCCAGCCCCCTGCTCAAACAGGAGATCCTAAACTATGTCAGACAAGTGACTGTCCAGTCTCTTCTTAAAAACCTCCAGTGATTGAGCACCCACAATTTCTGAAGGCAAGCTGTTCCACTGGTTAATTGTCCTCACTGTTAGAAAGTTTCTCCTTAATTTCAGGTTGCTTCTCTCCTGGATCAGTTTCCATCCATTGTTTCTTATCCTGCTCTCTGGTGATTTGGAAAATAAATTGAACCCCTACTCTTTCTGGCAGGCTCTCAAATTCTGGAGCACTGCTATCATGTCACTCATAGTCCTTCTTTTCTCTAGACTAGCCAAACCCAAATCCTGCAGAGAAATCAAAAGAGGGACCTACAAGCCTGCACCTACACCTCCAGGAAATTAATTGACACTGAAAGGCGATGGGCTATATAGGAAAAGGAAGCTTTCACAGTGAGATGGGCCTTACTAATGTGGCACCATTTCCTTGAGGGAAGCAAAGTGCCTTTTCAAGTATGGACTGATTATAAAAATCTAGAGGCATTAAGAACCCCTCGAAAGTTGTCCCCCAAAGTATCATTGGGCAGAGTACTTTAATCATTTCAATTTCACTTTAAAGTACTTCCCTGGGGAAAAAAAATCTTGGCTGATGCTGATGTCCCAGTACAAAAGCTGCTGAGAGGGCATTGTAAATTCTATTATTCCACTGCCACAATCAGTGTCACAAATAACCACTAGGGGCCAGACACAGACACAGTCTGCCGAGCCAGATAGCCCTTTGAGAAAAGATTTAGAGAAGAGTTAAAGACTGATGTTTGGTTCCAGGCAAATAAGACCCTACTGACCCAACAGGGTGGTTTAGCCTGGAAGGGCTCTAAATTGTACCTGGCCAAGACCCTCAGAATCCAGGCACTTCAACGCAGTCATGACATCAAACTAGCCGGTCACTTTGGCTTTCTAAAGATATTGCATTTGGTCTGGAGGCAGTTTTGGTGGCCAGAGATGAAAAGGGACATTGAAAGCTACCTAAGAAGCTGTGCCACTTGTGCTGCCATGAAAAAATGACCAGGAAGCCCTCCTGGATTGTTGTAGCAGGTAGCAGACCCCTCTCAACCCTGGGAGGAGATAGCTATGGACTTTATTGTTAAGCTACCGGAAAGTAGAGGAAATACAGTAATATGGACTGTCATTGATCTCTTTTCCAAGAAGTCTAATTTTATAGCCTGCTCAGGACTCCCTTCTGCAAAGAAGTTAGCTAAGAGGTTTCTGAAACATATAACACCTCCATAGTGCCCTAAGGAGGATTATATCAGATAGACGAGTTCAATTTACAGCGAAGTTTTGGAGAGACTTTCTCAAGCTCGTTGGGTCCACTCAAGGACTTATGTTGACTTATGTTTTCATGGATAGGCTGAGAGAGCTAATGCAAAGGTGGAACAATACATCAGAAGCTACGTTAACTACCAACAGACTAACTGGGCTGACCTTTTACCTTTTGCTGAAGTGACATACAATAATACTGTGCACAGCACTACTGGACTTACTCCATTTAAAATAGCCACTGGCTGAGAGTTTGTTCCTATGCCTGAATACCCCCAAGAACCACCTGCCTCACAAACATTGATCGGTGGGTCACATCATGGCAAACTGTTTGAACTAATGTAAAAAAGCTCTAATGCAGGATGCAAAAACTTACAAGGAACAAGCTAATAAGAAGCAGTCCCCTCAGAGATCATTTTGGGTGAGGGAAAAGGTCTATCAACCAAATATTTAAGACTCAAATTACCTAGTAAGAAATCGGGACCAAAATTTCTTGGTCCTTTTCCTATAGTTAGAAATATAAATCCTGTGACAGTTGAGTTAAAACTTCCTCACTTACTGGGGAAGATTCACCCTGTTTTTCATTGCAGTTTGCTAAAACCTCTTAGAGAGTCATCATTAGGAACAATCCCTAAGGAAGCACCTTATTTTGGTTGAAGGGAAACTCGATGTCAAGTTTCCGATGGATGAGCTCTTCAAAGAACTCTGAGGCATTGTTTACCTTAAAAGTCTTTTATTAGAGTAATATAACATCAGCAATGCTTGGTTAAAGCCGAAATCTGGATTCCCCTCCCCTAAGCACAATAATATTAAAACATAGTTCCCTCCTTTTGTTGCTGTCATAAATCACATTCTCCAATTAGTTTGAAGTATAAGTTCTCCCTCCTTAGCTTAACCCCCAGTTCTTTCTTATCACCTCTTATTACATTCAGCCTTGAAAATGCTCCGCTACTATGTTATTATGTCTAACTAATCCCCCATGCATATTCTTCCTTCCCCCTCCCTTCTTCATCTAACTTTAACTCTAAAAGTGATACACAAGTAGAAATATAAAATAGCTGCTTCTTCATCTTTTGTCAAAGCAAGAACATCCGATGTTAGCAGCATTGACACTCATTATGAAATTAAGCAAATTCTTGACTCTAGATTATACAAAGGGAAATTACAATACCTAGTGCAGTGGAAGGGCTATTCTTTGTCAGAGGCCACTTGGGTGAAAATTACAGATGTCAAAGCAGACCAGTTGATTTAAAAAACATAGTTGATTGCATAATCTATGGGGTGGGAAATTTAACTTTGTAATACTGTTACTTTTTGGAGGGAACTTTAGTCTTGGTTTTACCATGCAGATACTTTGTAACCAATAAACATATTCTTAGAGGAAAACTCAAGCTTCTGAGTTCTGCTTTAATTGGTCTCATCTATCACAACCATGACAGATATATGCTTTAGTGCACCTAGTAGAGTTTGTGAGGTTTTGGTCTAGTAGTTAAGGCACCAGGCTAGAAGCCAGGAGACTTATGAGTTCTAGTTTTTCCTTAGCTATGAAAGCTACATGAATGACTTTGGGCCAGTCATAATAAGATAATAAGATAATCTTTATTGTCATTTTTTACTGTGGGCATAACAGCACACATCAAAAATGAAATTTAGTTACCCGCTCTCAAAGTGAAACATACATGACACACACCTAAAACATACTACATACAGCATATGTATAGACCCACACCTCTATATACATAACAATAAAATATTAAATACTGTCTATCTTGAATATATAATGCTGTATGGAATGAAACTATGGTTGAATCTGGATGTTCTGCTACGGATACCACGAAGCCTCCTCCCAGAAGGTAACAAGGAAAACAGGTTGTGAAGTGGATGAGTAGTGTCCCAGATAATCTTACAGACCCTGCTCAAGCAACGCTTCTGTGCTATGTCCTGGATGGGAGGGACAGAACTGCCAATGCTCTTTTCCGCCATCCTCACCACTCTCTGCACCGCCTTCCTGTCTGAAGCAGTGATGGTTCCAAACCAGACTGTGATACTGTATGACAGGATGCTCTCCTTCGTCCCCCTGTAGAAAGTGGTCAGAACAGGGGAAGGAAGATGAGCTTTTCTCATGCGACACAGAAAGTGCAGGCGCTGCTGTGCCCGCTTCACCAGTTTCTCACTCTTGAGTGACCAAGCCAGCCTACTTGTGAGCTGCACACCCAGTCATTGTCTCTCAGACTAACCCACTTCATAGGGATGTTGTTGTGGGGAAAATAGGAGAAGGAAGGAGTATTAGGTGTGTTCACTCTCTTGAATTACAATATTTATAAAAATAATAAAGGTGGGATAAAAATAAATCTGGTAATGAGGCTTCCTGATGCTGCATTGCCCTTGGTTGGAATCAACCATGAAAACACAAGATAGGAGAGCTCTGATACAGCAGCTTCTCAAGTAACTTCTATTGCTCAGCCATTCATTGCCTGGTGTCATTTTTCACCCCAATCTGCAAGTTATTTCTGCTCATGGTATTTAAAAACCCCTCTTCTCTGACTGAGATTGCCTCCAAGGTCTACTGCTCCTAAAATAATAGGTTATCCAGAGTTTGTTTGTCCTTTTTCTCATCCTTCAGCATCTCTTTGGAAAGCTGCGGTAGCTCTCAAGCCTTGAGCAAGTCAACAGCAGAATTCATACCCAGCTGCGCCCATTACTGCTAAGCTTGTAAGCCGCCCTGAGTCTTCGGAGAAGGGCGGGATATAAATGGAATTAAAATAAAAAAAAAATTATTGCTTGCCTGCCTTTAAAACTAAATTTGCCACCCACTGCATTTCCAGTTTTTCAGGTTACGTTTTTCCAAGTGTAGCTTTCTCTAATCTGCTTTCCCCAGTTCCATGGGTCTGAAGACTGTGGGTCTTCAATACTTTAGTCATTAATTATTATTTTTTTTACTTTCTAAGAGATCTCAATACTTCTGGTCCACACTTTGGAATTCATATAACATTTAGGAATTGTCAACATGTAAGGTTTCCATCATCCTTTATTTCCAGCAGTGCCTCCATCAAAAGAGCCCAGAATTGTCCATGTCTTCTTGATAAGTGCTAGTGATGACTTCAATCATTTGTCCTCTATTTCTTCTAGACAGAACAGTGGGCCCATCTTATAGAAAGGCAAGAAACAGGTATTGCTATTTAGAGTTAATGCTTTCAATTTATAAAGCGCGATCCAGTGCATTCACTAGTTACCAGTGCATATTATGTGCTCTGCAAAAATGTATCCTGTGCCAGGATAAAAGCTTCAATGAAATCAGAGCTCAGTTTTTGCATCTGTTTTGATTTTGAGTGCCAAGGCCCAGATCTTGATCATTTTGAAATGATAATAAAGGGAAGAAAGCAAGATTTTGTATATGGGCATACTAAACTCTATACATCACTGAGAAACTAATAATAATAATAATAATAATAATAATAATAATAATAATAATAATAATAATAATAATAATAATAATAATAATAATAATAATAATAATAATAATAATAATAAGAAGGAGAAGGAGAAGGAGAAGGAGAAGGAGAAGGAGAAGGAGAAGGAGAAGGAGAAGGAGAAGAAGAAGAAGAAGAAGAAGAAGAAGAAGAAGAAGAAGAAGAAGAAGAAGAAGAAGAAGAAGAAGAAGAAGAAGAAGAAGAAGAAGAAGAAGAAGAAGAAGAAGAAGAAGAAGAAGAAGAAGAAGAAGAAGAAGAAGTTGTTTTAGGTCATCTAGTCCAACCCCCTGCTCATGCAGGAAACCCTATACCATTTCAGGTAGATGGCTGTCCAGTCTCTTCTTAAAAACTTCCAGTGTTGGAGCATTCACAACTTCTGGAGGCAGGTTGTTCCACTGGTTAATTATTCTAACTGTCAGGAAGTTTTTCCTTAGTTCTAGGTTGCTTCTCTTCTTGATTAGTTTCCTTCCATTGCTTCTTGTCCTGCCTTTGGGCGCTTTGGAGAATAGCTTGACTCCCTCTTCTTTGTGGCAGCCCCTGAGATATTGGAACACTGCTATCATGTCACCCCTCACCCTTTTCTTCGTTAAACTACACATACCCAATTCCAGCAACCGTTCCCTATATGTTTTAGCTTCCAGTCCCCCAATCATCTTTGTTGCTCTTCTCTGTACTCTTTCTAGAGTCTCAACATCTTTTTTACATCGTGGTGACCAAAACTGGATGCAGTATTCCACATGTGGCCTTACCAAGGCATTGTAAAGTGGTATTAGTACTTCACGTGATCTTGATTCTATCCCTCTGTTAATGCAACCTAACACTGTGTTGGTTTTTTTGGCAGCTGTAGCACACTGCTGGCTCATATTGAAGTGATTGTCTACTAGGACTCTGAGATCCCTCTCACAGTTACTAGTATTGAGCAAGGTACCACCTATGCTATACCTGTGCATTTGATTTTTCCTACCTAAATGTAGAGCCTTACTTTTTTCACCACTGAATTTCATTTTGTTAGATAGCACCCAGTGTTCAAGTATGTCCAGATCCTCTTGTATTTTAAGCCTATCTTCTGGGGTTTTGGCTATTCCTGCCAGCTTAGTGTCGTCTGCAAATTTGATGAGTTCCCCATCTATCCCCTCATCCAAATCGTTGATGAAGATGTTGAAGAGCACTGGGCCTAGAACAGAGCCCTGGGGCACCCCACTACACACTTCCTTCCATGCAGATACAGTTCCATTGAGGACCACACGCTGAGTACGGCCTGTCAGCCAGCTACGAATCCATCTGGTAGTGATGCTGTCTAACCCACATTTTTGTATCTTATCAAGTAGTAGGTTGTGAACTACTTTATCAAATGCCTTACTGAAGTCCAAGTAAATTATATTCACAGCATTCCTCTGGTCCACTAATTTTGTCACTTGGTCAAAGAATGCAATAAGATTTGTCTGGCATGATCTGTTTTTGACAAACCCATGTTGACTTTTAGTGATGACTTTGTTTGCATCAAGGTGTTCGCTGATTTGTTGTTTGATTATCTTTTCCAGAATCTTCCCAGGTATTGAGGTCAGGCTGATAGGTCTGTAGTTTCCTGGATCTATTTTTTTCCCCTTTTTTGAAGATGGGAACTACATCAGCTCTCTTCCGGTCCTCTGGTAGTTCCCCTGTGCTCCAGGATCTTTGAAAAATATAGTTCAGTGGTTCTGAGATCACGTCTGCCAGTTCCTTGAGAACTTTAGGGTGTAATCCATCTGGTCCTGGTGATTTGAACTCGTCTAGGCTGGACAGGTGCTCACTTACCATTTTCTTGCCTATCTTAACTTGCGTTTCTATTCTGTTTTTTATGGCACTGGTTTGCGTAGGTTGGACTGTTTTTTCCCTTTGTGTAAAGACAGATGCAAAAAACGAATTAAATAGTTCTGCTTTCTCCCTGTTGCTTGTCACCTTCTTGCCACTTTCCCCCACTAATGGACCAATAATTTCCTTAACTTTTTTCTTGTTTTTTATATGTTGAAAGAAGCTTTTTTTGTTATTTTTTACTTTGGTCACAAGGTTTAGTTCATTTTGAGCCTTAGCTTTCCTCACTTCATCTTTGCAGGCACGGGCTATTTGCTGATATTCTGCCTTAGTTATGTGCCCCTCTTTCCACTTCTTATACTTGTCCTTTTTATCTTTCAATTTATCCAAGAGTTCTTTATGCAGCCATGCTGGTTTCTTTTGAAAGTTGTTATTTTTCTTCTTTGTTGGTATTGTGCTAGACTGGGCCTTTATTATCTCACTTTTCAACATTTCCCAAGCTTCTTGAGTTGTTTTCCCCTTTAGGATTCTCATCCATGGAATTCTTCCCAAGGCCTCTTAAGTTTATTGAAATTAGCTCATTTAAAGTCCAAGTCTCCAGTTTGTGTTCTATTGCTTGTGCTTCCAGAATGTTGAATTCCAGTATTGCATGATCACTTCCCCCCAAGGTTCCTGTGGCTTTGACACTTTCTATCATTTCATCTCTGTTAGTGAGAATTAAATCCAATATGGCTAATCCCCTAGTTCCCTTCTCTACTTTCTGGGAGATTTGATTTGATTTGATTTGATTTATTATATTTATATGCCGCCCTTCTCCCTAAGGACTCAGGGCGGCTCACAACAATAAAAAACTAAAAAAGAACATGAAAATACAAAATTTAAAAAATAATTAAACAGTAGATATGTTCAATACATAGTAATTTAACCCCATAAAACCAAATTTAAAACCATAGTCAGTCCAGGCCCAATTGTTGAAACATCCATGTCTTCAGGTCACGGCGAAAGGACCGAAGGTCGGGGGCCATCCGCAGCTCTGGAGGCAACTCATTCCAGAGGGTCGGCACACCCACAGAGAAGGCTCTCCCCCTGGGGGTCACGAGCTGGCATTGCTTAACCGACGGAACTCTGAGGAGGCTGACTCTGTGGGAGCGAACCGGGCAATGGGAGGTTGACAATGGCAGCAGGTGGTCTCGCAAATACCCTAGGCCTAAGCCTTGTAGGGCTTTAAAGGTAATTACTAGCACTTTGAATCGCACCCAGAGGACAACCGGAAGCCAATGAAGCTCGTGCAGGAGTGGAGTAACATGGGAGTATCGAGGAACTCCCATAGGTACCCGCGCGGCCGCATTTTGCACCAGCTGAAGCCTCCGGGTTTACTTCAAGGGCAGCCCCATGTAGAGAGCATTGCAGTAATCCAGGTGAGAAGTGACAAGGGTGTGGGTGACTGTGCATAGGGCATCTCGGTCCAAAAAGGGGTGCCCCCCTGGTCACAGCAGTTAAATGTTCTTCCAAATTAAGCCGTGAATCCAGGAGGACACCCAAGTTGCGAGCCCTTTCAGAGGGGGGCAATACCTCCCCCCCATCAAAAGAGATGGAACACATTGGACAATACGAGATGCCGGTATCCACAGCCACTCGGTCTTGGAGGGGTTGAGCCTGAGCCTGTTCCTTCCCATCCAGACTCGTACCGCCTCCAGGCACCGAGACATCACGTCAAGGGCATCACTGGGTTGGTTTGGGGTGGAGATGAACAACTGGGTATCATCCGCATATTGGTGATACCTCACCCCAAAACTACGAATGATCTCACCCAGCAGCTTTATATAGATGTTAAACAGGAGGGGGGTGAGAACCAACCTGAGGCACCTCACAAGAAAGGGGCCTCGGGGTGGAGCTCTGCCCCCCTGCCAATACAAACTGTGAACGGCCCGAGAGGTAGGAGGAGAACCACCGTAAAACAGTGCCTCCCACTCCCAACCCCTCGAGCCATCGCAGCAAGATACCATGATTGATGGTATCAAAAGCCGCTGAGAGGTCAAGTAGGACCAGGACAGAGGAACAGCCCCTGTCCCGGGCACGCCAGAGATCATCTACCAGTGCGATCAATGCCATTTCCGTGCTGTAACTGGGTCTGAAACCGGACTGGTACGGGTCCAGATAGTCCGCTTCATTCAGGAATTGCAGAAGCTGACATGCCACAACACTCTCAACAACCTTCGCTACAAAGCGAAGGTTGGAGACAGGACGATAGTTATTCAATGAGGCCAGGTCCAAGGCAGGCTTCTTGAGGAGGGGCCTCACCACCGCCTCTTTTAAGGCGGAGGGGAAGACACCCTCTGTCAATGAAGCATTGACAACTGGGAGATAGGGCGGCATATAAGTCCCAAAAATAAATAAATAAATAAATAAATAAATAAATAAATAAATAAATAAATAAATAAATAAACAAACTGCCTGGAGCCAGCCCCCTGTCACCTCCCCGGTGGCCGAAACTAGCCAGGAGGGACATGGGTCCAGTAAACAGGTTGTAGCGCTCAGTCTGTGCATAATCCTGTCCACATCATCCAAAGATACAGGGTCAAACTCACCCCAGATGGTATAACCAAGACCTGCCCCTTCCACTCCGCCGGATTCCACCCAGTCGGAGTCCAAACCAGACCGGATCTGAGCGATTTTGTCCTGCAGATACTGTACAAATTCTTCAGCCCTACCCTGCAAGAGAAAGTTGTCTGCTAGGTTTGTCAGGAATCTGTTTGATCTTCCACTTGGTGCAGAGTTTGTCTCCCAGTTGATATCAGGGTAATTAAAGTCCCCCATTACTGTTGTGATGTGCTTCCTACATACCTTAGTTAGCTGACTAGCAAAAGGTTCATCTATTTCCTCTGCTTGGTTGGGCGGCCTATAGTATACACCTATGGCAATGTCATTTTTTCCCCTTTTATGTTGACCCAAATGCATTCAAGTTTACAGTTTTCATCATTGTTGTGCTCTGTTTCTGTAGAGATAAAGTTATTTCTTATATAGAGAGCAACTCCACCTCCTCTTTTGTTTAGTCTGTTTCTTTTAAATAGTTTATATCCCTCTAGCTGTGTATCCTGGACATAATTAAGAGATTGCCAAGAAATTATCTGAGGTGCAAACTAAATTGATAATTTTATTAAATGAAATAAAATACAAGATCCTTGAAAAGTATGATTCTGTTCCCTGCAATTTAATCGCTTCCTGCCATTTTTCCCTTATTCATTTTAAGGTTAAATAGTAAGCAAATATTGTCTAATTGTAGCCAATGTCCATCATCCTAACTGTAATCCTAACGTAAATATTGCGCATGCCCAAGATGGCGGACGTGCTCGGCTGAGCTCCACAGAGAGCTCCAACTATTTCGGCGTCCTTGGAGTTTTTGGAGTCCGAAGGGTCTGCAGAGGTGTTTTTTTCCTCTGTGCTGGGGTTTGGTGAGTTGAAAGATCCAGGAAGAGAGATGGTCGGTACCTTCGTTGGTGATGTAGTCCCCCGTTTCGAACTGTGAGCTCCAGCGTTTTTTCGGAGGCCCTCTGTGGAGTTGGGAGGCGCCGCGGCTTGGAGGGCTCTGAGCAGCTGATTTTCGGAGCCGATAGAGCCGCGGCCTTGAGCGGCCTCCGGAATGCTGAAAGCCCGTGAAATGGTGGAGGAATTGGCATTGCTTTGGAGCAGCGGGCAGAGAGTCGAGTGGGAGCGTTATGGCTGTTTTTCGCTGTTTGGTGGCTATTTGGAGGCTGTTTCGTGCCCGTTTTCGGTGAGGGAGACCTACGGCTGGGCGTTGGACTTCTGGCACTGCATGCTGTTGGTCGGATGGCACAGGTCAGCTCGTGTCGCCTGTGTTTTGTGGCCATTTGGACTTGAGCTACCTGTTTTGGATCCATCTGTTGTTCAGCCTTCTTTGCTTTCCTTGCTTCTGAGAAGATCCCCTGCAATTGGAACTTTTGCTATCTTTAGGTTGTTATGCCTGGTAATTGCTGCTCAAATTCCTCTTTTCCCCCCACGAACCCATTGGACTCAGAAGGTCCTGGAGTTGAGCCGCTGTGAGAGGGTGGCTCAGCTATACCATCAATTATACCAACCTATACCATCTGCTACCCCCCTAGAGGTGAGAGATCTAGGGAGGTATGCTTTATCCGGGTTGGTATCCTGTCTGCTCCTGGATAGGTTTGGGCCCTCTGTGAGAGGGAGGTGCCCGATCTGCTTCGGAAGTTACCTGGAAGGTATCCAGCTCAAGTGGCAGGGAGCTGGTGGACTGGACATTGTTGACCTTCTATTTTACATCCTCCTGAGTGACTATGGGACTGCCTGACTGGACCTACTAGAACAATGGTTCATTTGTCTTATTCAAGCACAGACTTATTTGCGCTCAGGGGTGCCCCCCCTTCCTGGGCGCGACCCGCCTTTATTTCTACCTATCCTCTTGATGACGGGCCCAATTATTGGGACCCAGAGAGATGATTGCGCAAGGACAGGAGCCTCTGTCATAAATTTAATAAGAGGCCCCTGGTGCGCTTTTTAGCTCAATTTTTTGTGGGGTTAGGGAGGGGGGAGGGTTTACAAAAGGTTTGGTTGGAAACTGGGGGGGGGTTCCACCAACCGTTTCTCAGACCAGGCCTGGGATTGATCGCGCTGTGATGAGGCTTGGGTTGGGTGCCTCCAGGGCCCCAGAGCGGGGTGTGGGTTTGCCTATCCCCACGGCAGTAGGGAACGGCAGCAGGCGTGCGAACAGAGGGCCGCATCAATATCTGGGAGTGTGTCCCCGCTGTCTCCAAGCGGTGATGCGCTCCGACCCTCTGGTTTCGGCCCATGGTTCCGGGAGCGAGGATGAGCAGCCACCTGAGCTCAGGCTTGTGTATTTCAATGCCAGGTCTGTAGTTAATAAGGCTCCTCTTATACGTGATTTGATCGAGGAGGAGCATGCAGACCTGGCTTGCATTACGGAGACCTGGTTGGGCCCAGAGGGCGGCGTCCCTCTGGTTGATCTTTGTCCATTGGGTTTCCGGGTGCTGCACCAGCCTCGGGCTCAGGGTAGGGGCGGAGGATTGGCGGTAGTCGTGAGGGAGACCTTATGTCCGCGGGAGGCCACCGTTGTCCAGATGATCTGAATCCGACCGGTTGCAACTAAGGTCTTTTACGAGATCTTATCTAGCGGCGATGAGGACGGCAAGGTCTAATCACTTTGCCGTCCTCATTGCGTCCGCAGATAATCGCCTGGCCGCCCTGTTTAGGGTGACCCGCTCCCTCCTTAATCAGGAGGTGAGGGAGGAGCCCTTGCAGGGTCGTGCCAAGAAGTTTAGTCAACATCTGTCGGACAAAATCGCTCGCATACGGACCGGTTTGCACTCCGACTGGGCAGAGTCTGACGATGAGGACGAGGGCAGTCTTGTCGATGTTATCTGGGAGGAGTTTGATCCTGTGACTCCTGAAGATGTGGACAGGATCATGGGAAAGCTGAGCTCCACCACGTGTTTATTGGACCCGTGCCCCTCCTGGCTGGTTTATGCAGCCCGGGATGGGACACGAGGCTGGCTCCAGGCAGTGATAACTGCTTCCTTGAGTGAGGGCAGTTTTCCCACCTCCTTGAAGGAGGCGGTGGTGAGACCCCTCCTCAAGAAGCCTGCCCTGGACCCAGCTGTATTAAATAACTTTCATCCGGTCTCCAATCTTCGCTTTCTCGCGAAGGTTGTTGAGAGCATGGTGGCGCATCAGCTCCCTTTGTTCTTGGAGGAAGCTGATTATCTGGACCCATACCAATCGGGTTTCAGGCCCGGGTACAGCACAGAGACGGCATTGGTCGCGCTGGTGAATAATCTCTGGCGGCCTCGGGACAAGGGTTGTTCCTCTGTCCTAGTCCTATTAGACCTGTCAGCGGCTTTTGATACCATCGACCATGGTATCTTGCTGCGGCGTCTTAGGGGGTTGGGAGTGGGAGGCACAGTTCTTCAGTGGTTCTCCTCCTACCTTCTGGGACGTTCGCAGTCAGTGTTGGCAGGGGGGCAGAGGTCGACCTTGAGGCCTCTCGTTTTTGGAGTTCCTCAGGGATCGGTCCTCTCGCCCCTCCTGTTCAACATCTATATGAAGCCTCTGGGTGAGATCATTTGTGGTTTTGGAGTTGGTTATCATCAGTATGCTGATGATACCCAGCTTTTTATTTCAACCCCAAACCACCCCAGTGATGCCCTCGACGTGATGTCCCGTTGCCTGGAGGCAGTCCGGCGTCTGGATGGGGAGGAACAGGCTTCAGCTCAACCCTGAGAAGACTGAGTGGCTGTGCGTGCCGGCATCTCGGGAAATTCAGATTACTCCATCTCTTACTATGGGGGGTGAGTTATTACCCCCCGTAGATAGGGCTCGCAACTTGGGGGGTCCTCCTAGATTCACAGCTCTCCTTAGAAGATCATATAGGAGCTGTAACTAGGGGGGCCTTTGCCCAGGTTCGCCTGGTGCGCCAGTTGCAGCCCTATCTGGACCAGGATGCCTTGCGTACAGTCACTCATGCGCTCGTGACCTCTCGTTTGGACTACTGCAATGCTCTCTACATGGGGCTGCCCTTGAGGACCACTCGGAGGCTTCAACTGGTGCAGAATGCAGCCGCGTGAGTGGTGTTGGGGGTCTCCCAATACTCCTATGTTACACCTCTGCTCCGCGAGCTGCATTGGCTGACAGTTTCCCTCCGGGTGAGATTCAAGGTACTGGTAATGACCTATAAAGCCCTACATGGCATGGGTCTGGACTACCTACGGCAGCACCTGCTGCCGGCGTCAACTTCCCTCCGTCCAGTGCGCTCCCACAGAGTGGGCCTCCTCAGGGTGCCTCCGATCAGAGAATGTTGATTGGTGGCCCCCAGGGGGAGGGCGTTCTCTGTGGGCGCGCCAGACCTATGGAACCGCTTGCCGGTTGAGCTCCGGATGGCCCCCGACCTTCCCTCCTTCCGACGCGATCTAAAAACCTATTTATTTGAACAATCCGGCCTGGTCTGATGGGTTTGGGGTTTGGGTTTGGGTTTTAGCATAGTTTTAATTATTGTATTATATTGGGCATAATTATTTAATTCTTTTTTAACTTTTGTATTTTGTATTTCGATATTTATTGCCCTGTACACCGCCCTGAGTCCTTCGGGAGAAGGGCGGTATAAAAATTTAATAAATAAATAAATAAATAATTGATATTTAATCCTAAACCATTATTTCAGTATTTATTTATTTAGCAAATTTATGTGTCTGCCCATCTCATAAGAAGGGACTCTTAGTAACCTAGAGCAAAAGAGTAAAAATAAAGATAGCAAACACTATCCTATTTTAAAAAGAAGAAAAATAAACACACAGAGAAAAGATTCAATTAACAACTGAACCAACTCAGGTTCTTACTAGTCCCCTAAGACCAGGGGTCTTCAAACTTGGCCCTTTTATGACTTGTGGACTTCAACTCCCAGAATTCCTCAGCCAGCATGCCTGGCTGAGGAATTCTGGGAGTTGAAGTCCACAAGTCATAAAAGGGCCAAGTTTGAAGACCCCTGCCTAAGACTCTCACAGCCGGGTCTTGAGGGAATTCTGAAAAATAAGGAGGGATGGAGCTCACCTCACTTCAGAACATAAGGCAGTTTTTGCTAAGTGACAAGTAATGGTATGAGAAAATTAACAGTACCAGAAACATGAAGGGTGAAATAGGGTTGGGGATTTATGAGACTGAATACTTGTTTAAACGATGACAAAAAAAAGTTTGAAGCATTTACAACATAAGAACAAATGTCATGTTCATAATCTGAATAACTTTGGATGTTTAGCAGTCCTAAGAAACCGTTGCCCCACACTATGGCTAAAAGGTTTTTTTTTTTTAATCAGGATGTTGAACAGCACATCAAACCTGGTATTCACTTTCAGTTACGTATTTTGTAATTCAGAACGCATCCAGAGTAGCAGTTTCATCAGGCAATTCTTAATCTGACTAGTGACCTGACTCTCCTCCTTCAGCAAACTTCATCTTGATCCTGCAGCTTTTTGCATTTGAAAGGATTAGAAGCACTTTTTGTGAGCTGTTTTTTTTTTTTTTTAAAAAAGGCAAAGCTATGGCGGAGGGTAAAAAAAAGTGGTAACATGTAAGAGGTTACTTATTTCTAGAAATTGCTGCCATCTTGTGGAAAGCACACTTTATCACAAGGTGGCCCTTTTTTCCCTTGAGGGATGATGGCAGAATTCATTTAATTCCTGCCAAGTACCGAGTGATCAGCTTTAAGGGTGAGCTGTGCGCTGAGGTAATTGCTTAGCCTATCCATGGTAAGGAACACTGTTCAAGAAATCCTCCCCACTAAGATGAAGGATACACTGTATTCTGCTCCTTTCTGTTACCACCACCCCACATTGGATCTGACAGTATTTTCACCCAAAACATTTTAAAACACTCTCGTGTTTCCCTGATGGCATTTGTCTTTTGTAAGATGGCTGCTCAATGGGGAAAGAATGGAGAAGAGAATGCAATCACCCATCCTACTCAGAATTGGTTTTGCAGTTGCTTGACAGGAAGCAGCACACACATGCGCACACATACACACAGAGACAAGCACCACACCAGATATATAGACACAGAGAGACAGAGAGAGACAGCTTTTGCTGCTTGGGTATAAATACCAGGAGAAAAGAGTGTGATTGAAGCAGCCCAGTCCCCCTTGTGTTCATTCCGCAAACAATGTAAAGTCTTTCAAAAAGCCATTATTATTATTATAAAATAACAAGAAATCATGGAATGAGGACAAATTTGTGTGTTGCTTTTATTATTATTATTAAGATGTACACGGGAGCCCGGAGACAGATGTTATTTTTTCCAGAGAATCAAGGAATTTTTTAATAAAAATATATGCATCATTCAATTCCTTGAAGCATCAATAGATTGGTTGATAACCACACGATTCACAATCAATAGCGCTTAAAAAATACAGGTAGTCATCATTTAACAATCATTTGTTGAATAAGTGTTCAAAGTTACAGTGGCACTGAACGAATGGTACTTATGCCTGGTTCCTGAATGTATGACCATTGTGGTGATCAAAATGTTGGCACCTGGCAGCCTGACCTCACTTATGACTCCAGGGGAGTTTCAGATCCCCCCCATCAGCCTATCTCTGTCCATCACTGCCCTTTTGGCTGCCCTGCACAGGGGCACTCCTTGGCAGCTGTAGCAGTGCTACTACTTCAGTGCTGGGGTGAAGTAGAGGCCCAGGGCCTTCAGTGATCTCAGTCAGAACACCCATGCCTCTACTTCGACACCAGGGCCTATCAGCCCCGCCAGCCTTGTCAGGAAGTACCACCTCGAGACCCATATCATGACCAATCATCCCAGCACACAGTCCTAGCTGCTCCCACTGCCCAGCGCTCTGCTGGCCCTGCCATACTCAACTGATTTTGCCATCTTTTTCTTCCAACTGCTGATGAGACATCCTGGCTTGGCCCTATGCGAGGCAGCTGTTGGCTGTGCCAGGCCTTCTTCCTGAGGCCATCCCCACCGCTCTTCAACTCCCATGTGAGACAATCACATGCTACCTTCTCACCATGATTCAGAATGCCTCCTGAAGCACTGAAAGAAGGGCACTCATGATTTATAGAAAGGCAGGCATGACCTCAAAAAGAAAGCTTGGCCTAGCCAGCAGCTGCCTTGCATAGGGCCAGGCTGGGCGTGCCACATCAGCAGTGGGGAGGAGGAAGATGGCAAAGTCAGCTAGTGCTAGTGGGAGCACAGGGCAATGGGAACAGGTGCAGCTTTGCACTGTAGCACTGGTGTGGCTGGCTGTAGCCCATGGCTTTATGCATCATTCCTCAGTGGTACTGGTGGCACTAGGTTTGAAGCAGAGACCCGGAGCCTTCATCAGTCTTATCTGACTAACGCCACTTCAGCCCCAGCCCTGCCAGCCCCATCACTGTCACTAAGGCTGCCAATGTGCAGAGCAGCCAAAATGGCAGAGACGGAGAGTGAGATAGGTGGGTGAGGATAGTTCAAGAGGATGCAATCCCTTACCTTACCAAGGACCAGGGCTGGAATCAACTTGTGAATGGCTTGTATTGGAGGCAATTCCCACCTAAAAACTGGTGGGATTTGTTTAACAATGGCAAAGAGGAATTCTATACTAACTGATGCGGTCACACAGCACTTTACAACCATGTTGCTTAGTGATGGAAATTCCAGTCCCAATTACCATTGGTAATGGAGGACTTCCTATATGAATTGTAGGATAGTGACACTGAATAACCTATTCCTAATCTTTTTCCACTTGAGTATCTGTCTTGAATACTGACCTAGACCCCAAGAAGCACTTCTGCCCATTGGTTCCTTGGAGAGACCTTAAACGTCTTGAAAGAATAGGAGAAGACCAGTAAAACTCTCTAACTCACTCCAACCCTCACTAGCTAGGAGATGTCTGAGCTTATTATAAGACAAGGCAGCCTTTTTATAGGCAGCTAGAGACCTTGAAGGAGTGGTGCTTCCAGCCAGCCAATCAGCTGCTCCAGTTGGAATACTGTACCTTGCCTGTGAGGTTGCTATCCATGGTCCTGAACACACACCCTTTTGTTTACTTCAAAAAAAAAGAAAGAAAAGAAAAGAAAAGAAGAAAAAGAAGAAGATAGCCATGAAGAGTGAAATTGCAAATCATTTCTGTAAAGCTGCCAAAAGAACTGCATTATTGTGGAGACCAGGAATTGAGCTTCACTCAAGAGCATCTTTAACTTTTCATACTAATTAAATCCCTGTAATGACCTCCATTGGAGATATTGATGGAACTGGATAATGTGTAATATACAATATTGTCTGCACATTTGTCTGAGGATAATGAGAAGATGGGGTATTGTCAGCTCATAGTTGGATTTTGAACCCAGTTCAAAAGCTGGATCTGCTACCATAAAGCTCTTAAAAGCTTTACATCAGACGACAATCTCATATATATGTACACCAATATCAATGTGATACAAAACTTGTTGCAGTAAAGGGAGCGAAATGCTCTGCCTTTCCCAGCAAATTAAATGAAATTAATATATTTATCAGAAAATAAAACCTTTCTCATTATATAAATGCTATTCGGAAGGTGCTTCCTTGTGAGTTTTGACTGGAACCTTCTATTAAGAGCTGTGGTGGCACAGTGGTTAGAATGCAGTACTGCAGGCTAATTCTGCTGACTGCAAGCAGTTTGATCCTGACCGGCTCAAGGTTGACTCAGCCTTCCATCCTTCCAAGGTCAGTAAAATATTGCCCCAGATTGTTGGGGGCAATATGCTGACTCTGTAAACCACTTAGAGAGGCTGTAAAGCACTGTGAAGGGATATATAAATCTAAGTGCTATTTGTATTGCTATGTGGTTGTTTATGTATCAAGTGAAGTATTTTTAATATTATTTTCCTAAGCTGGGCTTTTAAATGTATTTTATGTGATTATTTATTTATTTAAATTAATTGTACACCTGACTGCAAATGTTTCTGGGAACTTTACATTATAAAAAATCCCTAGAACAATAAAATAAAAAAACCAGAGATATACATTAAGAAAAAGGAGCATACAAAACAAAACCACGTTTTACAGTGGCTCACCACCACCCTACCCTAAAATGTACTTTTGCTCTGAGTTATCTTTAAAAAGAAATCATAAGATAGTAAAATTTAAAGGTTGGACACTAAAAGGAACCAGGGAGAACTAAAAATTACAATTCAAGGAGAAGGACACTTACCTTTGACTTACTAATACAGAATGAAGAAAATATTTTAGTATTGGTCATACTGAAGTATATTTTTGAATAATGGACACAGAAGTTGTTTTAAAAATGTTTGTTCTAAAGATAGGTTGTTTTAAAGACTTTATGGAAGAGGAACAAGTTTTACCTGACAAGATTGCAACTTAAATGAAAAATGGCAGGGTTAGGGTTAGGGTTAGGGTTAGGGCTACACAATATGGAAAAAGATGTTATACTGGACATACAAATGTCTTGATATCTTAAGATATTGGTTGATGTCTTAATAATTAAAAGTGATATACAAATAACAAATCAAGAGAATGATATGGATACTTTTCCTATATTGATTCACAAAGGAGCCGTTTAAATTTTAAAGAATTTTGTGAGAAGGGACAAAGAAAACATAAAAAGTAATAAAGGCATTATTTAAGGGCCTAAAGATCAAGACCCCTTCATGGATTACTGCCTTGTCGTGGCGAAGGGGCTTGCGTAATTCAATGAAGCTATGAGCTATGCCGTGCAGGGCCACCCAAGACGGACAGGTCATAGCAGAGAGCTCTGACAAAACGTGATCCACTGGAGAAGGAAATGGCAACCCACTCCAGTATCTTTGCCATGAAAACCCTATGGACAGTACCAAAAGGCAAAACGATATGACGCTGGAAGATGAGCCCCTCAGGTCGGAAGGCGTCCAATATGCTACTGGGGAAGAGCAGAGGGCTAGTACTAGTAGCGCCAGAAAGAATGAAGCGACTGGGCCAAAGCCGAAAGGACGCTCAGCTGTGGATGTGTCTGGTGGTGAAAGGAAAGTCCAATGCTGTAAAGATTTTTTCTCCATAGGAACCTGGAATGTAAGATCCATGAATCAAGGAAAGCTGGACGTGGTCAAACAAGAGATGACAAGACTGAACATTGACATCTTAGGTATCAGCGAACTAAAATGGACAGGAATGGGTGAATTTAATTCAGATGACCATCAGGTATACTACTGTGGGCAAGAATCCTTCAGAAGAAATGGAGTAGCCTTCATAGTCAATAAAAGAGTAGGAAAAGCAATACTGGGATACAATCCTCAAAATGACAGAATGATCTCAGTTCGAATCCAAGGCAAACCATTCAATATCACAGTAGTCCAAGTCTATGCCCCAACCACCAGTGCTGAAGAGGATGAAATTGACCAGTTCTATGAAGCACTACAGCCCCTTATAGAACTAACACCAAAAAATGATGTTCTTATCATCATGGGGGATTGGAATGCTAAAGTAGGAAGCCAAAAGATAACTGGAATAACAGGCAAGTTTGGCCTTGGAGTGCAAAATGAAGCAGGGCACAGGCTGATAGAATTCTGTCAAGAGAATGCGATGGTCATAGCAAACACTCTTTTCCAACAACCCAAGAGACGGCTCTACACATGGACATCACCAGATGGTCAACACAGAAATCAGATTGACTATATGCTCTGCAGCCAAAGATGGAGAAGCTCTATACAGTCAGTAAAAACAAGACCAGGAGCTGACTGTGGCTCAGACCATGAGCTTCTCCTTGCAAAGTTTAGGCTTAAACTGAAGAAAGTAGGGAAAAGCACTAGGCCACTCAGGTATGAATTAAATCATATCCCTGTTGAATATACAGTAGAGGTGACAAATAGATTTAAGGAATTAGATCTGATAGACAGAGTGCCTGAAGAACTATGGACAGAGGTTCGCAACATTGTACAAGAGGTAGCAACCAAAACCATCCCAAAGAAAAAGAAATGCAAGAAAGCAAAATGGCTGTCTGAGGAAGCTTTGCAAATAGCTGAGGAAAGGAGGGAAGCGAAAGGCAAGGGAGAAAAAGAAAGATACGCCCAATTGAATGCAGAATTCCAGAGAATAGCTAGAAGAGATAAGAATGCCTTCTTAAATGAACAGTGCAAAGAAATAGAAGAAAACAATAGAATAGGGAGGACCAGAGATCTTTTCAAGAAAATTGGAGAAATGAAGGGAACGTTTAATGCAAAAATGGGCATGATAAAGGACCAAAATGGCAGGGACCTAACAGAGGCAGAAGAGATTAAGAAGAGGTGGCAAAATTACACAGAAGAACTATACAAGAATGAGCTTAACGTCCCTGATAATCACAATGAGGTGGTCACTGACCTCGAGCCAGACATCCTAGAATGTGAAGTGAAGTGGGCCTTAGAAAAACTGAGCAACAACAAAGCTAGTGGAAGTGACAGTATTCCAGCTGAGCTATTCAAAATCTTAAAAGACAATGCAGTAAAAGTGCTACACTCAATTTGCCAGCAAATTTGGAAAACTCAACAGTGGCCACAGGATTGGAAAAGATCAGTTTACATTCCAATTCCAAAGAAAGGCAGTGCCAAAGAATGTTCAAACTATCGCACCATTGCACTCATTTCTCATGCTAGTAAAGTCATGCTTAAAATCCTACAAGCTAGACTTCAGCAGTATGTGGATCGAGAACTACCAGAAGTACAGGCAGGATTTCGAAGAGGCAGAGGAACTAGAGATCAAATTGCCAACATACGCTGGATCATGGAGAAAGCTAGGGAGTTCCAGAAAAACATCTACTTCTGCTTCATTGACTATGCTAAAGCCTTTGATTGTGTGGATCACAACAAACTGTGGCAAGTTCTTAAAGAGATGGGAGTACCAGACCATCTTATTTGTCTCTTGAGAAACCTATATGCGGGTCAAGAAGCAACAGTGAGAACTGGACACGGAACCACTGATTGGTTCAAAATTGGGAAAGGAGTCCGGCAAGGCTGTATACTGTCGCCCTGCCTATTTAATTTATATGCAGAGCACATCATGAGAAAGGCAGGGCTAGATGAATCAAAAGTTGGAATTAAGATTGCCGGAAGAAATATCAACAACCTAAGATACGCAGATGATACCACTCTAATGGCAGAAAGTGAAGAAGAACTAAAGAGCCTCTTGTTGCAGGTGAAGAAGGAGAGTGCAAAACTTGGGTTGAAACTTAACATTAAGAAAACCAAGATCATGGCATCTGGCCCTCTCAATTCCTGGCAAATAGATGGGGAAGAAATGGAGGTAGTGACAGATTTTATTTTCCTGGGCTCCAAGATCACTGCAGACGGGGACTGTAGCCAAGAAATTAAAAGACGCTTGCTCCTGGGGAGGAAAGCCATGGCAAATCTAGACAGCACACTAAAAAGCAGAGACATCACCCTGTCAACAAAAGTGCGTATAGTCAAGGCTATGGTCTTCCCAGTTGCAATGTATGGCAGTGAAAGTTGGACCATAAGAAAGGCTGAGCGCCAAAGAATTGAGGCCTTTGAACTGTGGTGCTGGAGAAGACTCCTGCGAGTCCCTTGGACTGCAAGGCGATCAAACCGGTCAGTCCTAGAGGAGATCAATCCTGACTGCTCTTTAGAAGGCCAGATTCTGAAGCTAAAACTCAAGTACTTTGGCCACCTAATGAGAAGGAAGGACTCACTGGAGAAGAGCCTAATGCTGGGAAAGATCGAGGGCAATAGAAGAAGGGGACGACAGAGAATGAGGTGGCTGGATGGAGTCACTGAAGCAGTAGGCGCGAGCTTAAATGGACTCCAGAAGATGGTAGAGGACAGGAAGGCCTGGAGGAATGTTGTCCATAGGGTCGCGATGGGTCGGACACGACTTCGCAGCTAACAACAACAAAGATCAAGATGGTTAAAAAACAAAAGGAAGAAGTTGGTTTATTTGATCAAGATTAAAATGTATACATTGTTATCTCTGGTAACTCTTAATGGATTTTTGCTGACATGGACTGAAATGAAAAAGCTTCAAGGATTAAGAGAGGGGATATGGAAGAAAAGATCATTTGTTATATATATATATATATATATATATATATATATATATATATATATATATATATATATATATATATATATATATATATATATATATATATATATATATATGTTAAAGTCATACGTTGCAAGTGGTCCTCAACTTACAACATTAATTCAGCGATCATTCAAATTTATGGCAGCACTGAACGAAAGGATTTACAATTAGTCCCCAAAGTTACAGCTATGGCAATGCCCCAGCAGTCAAGTGATCAAAATTCAGGTGCTTAGTAACTAGAGAATCATTCCTATAAAAATGGAACAGAGAGAATAAGTCTTGAGATTTCTGTCTGAGGTATGTGCACTTTACCACTAAGCAGTGGTCATTCTTGGGAAGGCTACTAGGTTGTAAACAGTTAGGCTATGATATATATGGATGTTATTTGGCAATTTGTCTGTCCAAGCTGGAGTAAGCAACAGGAACTTAACAAGACAGCCCATGATTTGAAGCCAAAGCTGACAGCCAAGCTTTCATGGATTTGAGCAAGGGGGGGGGGGGAAACAACAGTACCCATAAGCTGTCATAGGAATGCAGGATGTTTGCAGCAATGTACAAGATACAAGAAAATCAAATTGTAAATAAAATTAGCATCAATGCAGATCCCAGGAGGTCAGCAACAAAAGTGCAAAGCAAATCAGTTCAGACTTAAGCGTACAGCAATCACAGACATCTGATCATAGGAGTGACAGTACGGGTATGAATACAAAATAAGGCAATCCAAAGATCAGAAGGTATAGTAGAACATAGAATACAGAGTTGGAAGAGACCGTTGAGGTTTTTCTAGTTGAATCCCCTGCTTGAACAGGAGACCCTATACCATTTCAGACAAGTGGCTCTCCAGTCTCTTCTTAAAAGCCTCCAACAGTCTATGCAGAAGCCTATTATATTTTCTTCATATACTGTTACAATCTGTGCTCATTCTAAACCTTTTGGGAAATGGCTATTATTCTTACCTAAGAAGTGCAGGGACATTTTTGCTCTGCTGTTACATTGGAATCAAGATCAAAGCACTGGGGAAAAAAAAGTTCTTTCCAGTAATAATGGCCGGCTGCAAAAGCTGAACAGTGAGAGAGGAAGATAGATGACTTCAGAATATGAGCTTGGAGACATTAAGAGTACTATAGATTGCAAAAAAAGAATCAATCAATTCTAGACCAAATAAAGACTGATTCGTCCCATGAGCAGCGATAAGCAAATAGAAACTCCTAGATTTTGGATATGTGATGTCAGCAGATAAAAGCCTAAAAAAATACTTTGCCATACACTAGAAGAAAAAGAAAAAAAAGTAAATAATCAGCATGGAGGAGATTACAGCAGTGTGCTTGGAAGAGCTAAAATATATTACTGCAGTCAAGTCAGGATAAAAAAAGCACTTATGCATGCTGACCAGGCACCTAACTAAAATTTGCTACAGGTAGTCCTCAACTTACAGCAGTTCGTTTAATGACCATTCAAAGTTACAACAGCACTGAAAAAAGTGACTTATATGACCATTTTTCACTACTAATGACCGTTGCAGCATCCCCATGGTCACGTGATTTATATTCAGACGCTTGAAAACTGACTCACATTTTATGAGTGTCCCAGGGTCATGTGATCCCCTTTTGCAACCTTCTGACAAGCAAAGTCAATGGGGAAGCCAGATTCACTTCACAACCATGTTACTAATTTAACAGCCGCAGTGATTCACTTAACAAATGTGGCAAAGGAAAGTCGTATAATGGGACACAACTTGCTTAACAAACTTCTCACTTAGCCACATAAATTTTGGGCACAATTGTGGCTGTAAGTTGAGGACTACCTGTATTTGATTTTTAAACTCTGCATTTGACTACGCTTTACTAACTTATCGTTACATCAGTACAGTATGATTAGATACTTCTGTTATATTTTGCCCATTAGCAGAATGAGCTAGTTGGGAGTCCCATGCTCATCTAGCACAAAATGACAGTCCATGAGGTTCATATCTTCTCCTCCAACTTGGAGGAATACCTGAAGTGGCCCAAGATTCAATACCACTGATAGGAAGAGTTGGTTTCTATTAAAACCACCAGTCAGAGGAGAGAATCTGAGGGCTGCATGAAACCATTGTCTGGCTCTATCTAGGGCAATACTCTCCGAACGAAACCTGTTCATAAGTAGGGTAATGTCTGTACTGCTCCTAATCAAAAGTGCTTATGAAGATAGAAAAGGATTAGCCATGAGGCAAGAATTAGTCGGTCTAATGGTGTTAAATATGTTCAGCCTCTGGAAATAAAACTCTTATACAGATTCTGTTACTCTTTATGCTTCCTAGATTTAACAGAAAGATCACACAGAGATCTAGCTATCACTTTTTCTGGATAGACTCTATCTGACTGCAAATCTCTAAATTGCAATTATCTGGATCATGGATGATATGCTTCAACAAGCCAGTATCTGCTCTGTGGTTTATGTGCATTTGTACAGTAGATGCTGCTGTTGCCAAACAAAGGGAGAGGATGCCGCAGCTGAATAAAAGTAGGATGAGCCCTTCCTTTGCATAGGCACTCAGATAATCAACACGCCAAGGACCGATTCAAAATCTGCACAAGTCTACTAAATTGTGAAGCAAGATTCAGAGTCAGTTATATCCAAATTTCTGAATATTTCCAAATCAATCTGACTTGGTGCTGGATATGGGATTTGGCTTACTTGGATGTACACCCCTACTTAAAATGATCACTTAATCCCTGTCCAGTCTAATCAAATTTCATTCCAATGAAAAAGTTTTTGAAGCTTTAAAAACCCAAAGATGCTTTTTCATGAGGCAACTGGACTTTCTTGTTTTTCTCTGAAGACATTTCGCTTCTCACCCAAGAAGCTTCTTTAGCTCTGACTGGATGATGGGGAATGGAAGGATTTATACTCCTCGCAGACAGCTGGTCATTTGTAAGGAATATAAATCCTCCCATTCTCCACCATCTAGTCAGAGCTGAAGCTTCTTCTTGGATGAGAAGCGAAATGTCTTTAAAGAAAAATAAGAAAGTCCAATTGCCTCTTGAAAAAGCATCTTTGGGATAACTATGACCTGAAAGACTGAGAATCACCATAGACATCAAGTTTTGAAAACCTCCAAATGAATATTAAACTTTAGATTTCAGTTCTACTAATTGCCTCTCATATTTATTGGAATGGTCAATAAATAATTATTATGAGCCTGAATTATTATGACAGCAATAAAAAATGCCTTTTTCTGATGTTGCAGCACCATCTATTGGAAACTCTGACATTGTAATGACACCAGTAATGCAGTTTTAAAATCAATTCTAATTCTATAAAATCTCAAATCAAACTCCCTTTTATATACTGTATTTAAAAAGTCCTAATAAGAACTTTTCTTCATTCTATAAAGTCAACAGAAGCATATACTTGCAGAAACATGAAAAAACTAACGGTGGCCAGAATATTAATCTGCAATTCTGCATATATATTTTCCCAGGACCTTTGGTGGAAGGAAGCATTTGGTGCCTTTCCAGAGTTGCACTGAAGCAAATCGTAAGTGGTAGAGAAAAGTGAAATAAGGCAGGTTGAAAAAGGTCGGATTTGAATGGGTGGGGCTCTGATTCCCTTCGAAATGTATGAATAGTAATCTCTGTTCTTGCCTGGGCTCAGCCTTTAAGGCCAAGAGCTGAACAAAACTGACTTCTGTAAAAAAAAAATGGGAGGGGAGCCATCAAGCAAAATTCAGGATGTGCTTACCAGAAATAACTCCCTTTTTGTTTTTAACATGTAAAAAAAAACCCACCAAGAAAGTGGGTGTGATTTTGCATAAATGAGTAAAATAACCCATTTATGGAAACAACTGAAGTAGAACTTGGCTGCTAATTCCTTGCTGCCATTACATTCCATGTTTGATAGTGCTAGAGGAAAGGTATAAATATTTCAGTTTAAGAGGCTGATGCTGGCTTAGTGATTCGACCGTTTGTGAATGGAAAGAAAAAAAAATCTAACCCACAACATTGTGTTCCAAAATATAATGAATGGCTTTTTCAAGGACCTTGATTACACCCAAAAAGCTTCCCCACTGATTTGTGGGTTAATTTAGATGCAGGTCCTCCTGTATGTAATTGTCCCTTAGGAAGACATAGCGGCTGCAGTGTAGGCTAGTGCAGCTCCCAACAGTGTTCTCTGTTACGTGCTAATGACAGCTGAGTTTACGTCAGATCTGTATAATGGATTATTCTACCCAGGCAAATATGTATGCCAGCCTTACTGTGTGTCAAAACAGCCTTCTGTTTTTACACTGCAATACAGGCAGCAAAATTAGGAGGCTTATTAAGCTCCTTGTGGAGGACATAAAGGGAACCAGTCATGATAGATGTAATGGCTCGCATATTAGTTAGGACTTACCTTTATGGCTCAGGGCTGTTCAATGTTATGGCATGCAGGAAGTGTCAGGCATAAATTGACACTGACTCTTTTTCTTTTTGTCCCAAATTGCTCTTTTGGCAGGAACCCATTCAGATCACTGTTAGCTTTTCTGCTATAGCCAGAAAGAGAAAATTAAACTCCAGTAGCGTTTCAAGATAATAACATATTGACGGTAACTTTACTTTCTCTATTTTGTACATTGGTTTAATCAGAACTCAAAAATAATGCCAGATTGAATCTTGCCGTCTTAAATCTGCAAGGTTCTTTACTCGCTATGGAAGGAATCTTTTTTTCCTACTTCTTTTGTGAGGAGTGAAGAACTAAAAAAAATGTTTCAGGGAGAGGAAGGTTGCCTCCCTGTTAGCTTTTTAAAAATTTTTTTTTAAAAAAGAGACCCTGTGCTTGTTCACTCACAGCAGAGGATAGGATAGACACAATCTTCACTTCCCATTTTTTGTTTCCTCCAAATCATCTGAGTAGAATTGTATTAAGACTTGACCACCATATGATCAGATGATAATTCCTGCAAATAGGACTGGCCTACAGCATTCTGGCACCTGAGATAGGGAGCTGAAACTATGCTGCCGTGCCCTCTTATTTCAACAAAACCTTGACAGGTCTTAATTCTGCGTTCTTCCTGTTCTAGTCCATTCCACTCACGGTACTACTTGGCGACCTCTCTCGATGTGCTAGAGAAAACCAGCAATTTAAAATGCCATGCTCAATAATGTTCAATGATTCAAACACCTGAACAGCAAACGTAAGTTTTCCTGCCTGCGTAGCCAACGCTACCATTTTTATCTGTTTAAATAATTAAAATGATGCTTTCCGTGCCTTCTCCTTTGCGAAGATTTCCTGAAGCCAATTCTCTCCTGAGAAGGCTGCAAACCCAACTAGCCTCTCCTGCGTTATTGTTGAGTATGGATGGATTTTTAAATTCACTTCAGCTTGCAGAAGCTGTGTTCCCCACTGGCAAATCTTACATGAAAAAGACTTAAAAGTATTGAAAAGAAAAGAATTACGTAGTTCATGCTAGAACTGTTGAGTTCTTGGTCTTCTTTGAGAGTGGTTGTTTTTCTTGCAGACATTTCAAATTACCAGACAGCATCCGCATCAGGATTATCAATAATCAAGCTGTCTTCTTCTTGGTCAAATGTTTATTTATCTATATATTATGTTGAATGAGTAGGAAAAGCAGTTTCAGTATTAAGTTCCTTAGCCCATCTTTATGCACTCTTTGGAACAATTTTTAATCTCTTATCTAACTGGTAAGATTGTAAGACTAACTTTACTTTGATTTCTCCATTTAATTCCATTGTTCCATAAAAGGTTCCCCCGCACATGCGTGCTAGTCGTTTCCAACTCTAGGGGCCGGTGCTCATCTCCGTTTCAAAGCCGAAGAGCCAGCGTTTGTCCGAAGACGTCTCCGTGGTCATGTGGCCGGCATGACTAGATGCCAAAGGCGTACGGAACGCTGTTACCTTCCCACCGTAGTGGTCCCTATTTTTCTACTTGCATTTTTACGTGCTTTCAAACTGCTAGGTTGGCAGAAGCTGGGACGAGTAACAGGCGCTCACTCTGTTACGCAGCACTCGGGATTCGACCCACCAAACTGCCGACCTTCTGATCGACAAGCTCAGCGTCCTAACCCACTGAGCCACCGCGTCCCTATATTGTTCCATATATATATCTAATTCAAGACTTTGGGCTTTCTTGCTTTGATCATTTATTTCATGCAGTGATATATATCACAACTCTAAGCCTTACAGAAAATTGAGGATAACTATGTTTCCGGTTATTCCATTTTCTCCTGCCACTGTTCCCCTATGAATAGTTCCTGTCAAGACATTATCCTCCCTAACAGCAACTGTGGCATGACCTACCTTCCCAAATTCTTACTGGATAGGCTCTACTCAGCTTTCTCATCATGTAGCTCTCAGTCATTTCAGGGTCAAGGGAGATGATTTCCTTGCCATCACTTTATAGAATAGAGCTGGAAGGGACCTTGGAGGTCTTCTAGTCCAGCCCCCTGCTCAAGCAGGAGTCCCTATATCATTTCAGACAAGTGGCTGTCCAGTCTCTTCTTGAAAATCTCCAGGGATGGAGCACCCACGATTTCTGGAGGCAAGCTGTTCCACTAGTTGTCTTCACTGTTAGGAAGTTTCTCCTTAATTTCAGGTTGCTTCTCTACTTGATCAGTTTTCAACCATTGTTTCTTGTCCTTCCCTCTGGTGCTCTGGTGAACAACCTGACTCCTTCTGCCTTGTGGCAGCCCCTCAGATATTGGAACACTGCTATCATGTCTCCCCTATCTGTAATGCCGCTGAAATACAAAGTTTATTTATTTATTTATTTATTTATTTATTTATTTATTTATTTATTTATTCGGTTTATATACCGCCCTATTCCCAAAGGACTCAGGGCGGTTTACAAGACAAAATTTAAAAACAATCCAATATAAAATTAAAATAAATTAAAATAAGTTAAATTAAGTCTAGCCACAAAAATTAAATCACAATTTAAAAACATTAAACCCCTCAGTCCAGACCAGATAGTTCAAAGAGCCAGGTTTTTAGGTCCCGGCAAAATGAACGAAGGTCGGGGGCAGTCCGGAGTTCCGTTGGCAGTTGATTCCATAGGGCAGGCGCGCCCACAGAGAACGCCCTCCCCCTGTGGATCGCCCGTCGGCAATCCTTGACCGACGGTACCCTGAGGAGGCCCTCCCTGTGGGAGCGCACAGGACAATGGGAAATTGACGCTGGCAGCAGGTGCTCCCTTAGATAATCTGGGCCCATGCCATTTAGGGCTTTATAGGTCATCACCAGCACCTTGAATCTCACCCGGAGGGCAACTGGAAGCCAATGCAGCTCGCGGAGAAGAGGTGTTACATGGGAGTATCGGGAGACTCCCATTACAACTCGCGCGGCTGCATTCTGCACCAGTTGAAGCCTCCGAGTGGTCCTCAGGGGCAGCCCCATGTAGAGAGCAAGTTCAATAAATGGGGGGGGGGGAAATCCTGTTTCTTCTCTTCATATTGGTATTATCACCATACCACTCATGCAAACTATTGCAATTCCCATTATCTTCTAGATTGTTTAGTGTCCAGCAGAAAGCTCCCACTAAAAGTTGATGTTCATCTGTCCAGACTCTTGAGGAGGCAGGGACGTGCACCAAAGGCTCTCTCTTCTCTCTCTGACGTTCCTGCTGTCTTCTCTTCCTCTTCTCTTCTGCTTTCCCTTGCACGCTCCTTCCTCCAGAACTTCACTCTATCATCTCTGTACCCTTACGGCAGAGACAATTGAAGTGGCTGAAGGACCACGCAGGACGACTGGTTAACTAACTGGAATTTATTAAGAGCAAAGGCAAGAACAGTACAACTTGTTCGGCTTTTATATCCGGCTGCTGTCAGTGTAGACCAATCAGGTTCTTCTCTTTTGGCGCCGCGTCTTGTTGGTCCAATCACCGCCGTCGCGTCTTGACAGCTCTTCTCTCCGCATGGTAAGTCGGCTTCTGTGTTTTGACAGCCGCGAGCTGTCAAATGGCTGCGCCTGCGCCCTGGCGGGGAACTTTGACAGCTGTCAAAGTTCCCGCGTGTTCTTCTGTCAGCGGTGTTACCTCACAGTATTAAACGGTTATAACTGGTTAATAACATTATACATACTTGTTTATATACATTACACCCCTTACCCCTCCCCCGGATTGTTTCCAGCCCCTTGTTGTTGGTTGTTGGAGCCGGCCCATTCGTAGTCCTGTAAGTATGCTGGTGCTCTTCTGTTCCGGTTAGAACGTCTTGGAGCCGGTGCGTTTCCATGTTCCGGGGGCGGTATGTTTTCTTGTTCCCCTTCCTCCCGTTGTGGTGCAGGTAGTATGTCCAGGGGGGGTGGGGGTTGGCTGTTTGGTGGGGGAAGGTCTGGGTGGTGTTGTGGTTGCCTTGGTCTGAGCTGGTCTATGTGCCGTCGTAAGTTGCCTTCTGTTGTTGTATGTATTAAATAGGAAATGGGTCCTGTTTGGTGTAACACTGTCCCTTGGACCCATTTGTTTTTGGACGTGTACGATCGTGCCCAGACCATTTGCCCCGGTTTAAATGTGCGGGGTGGGGGGGGGTGATCCAGTTCAGCTGTATAAGTGTCAGGATGCAGTCTGTCGAGCCGCGTTATCAGCCTCCTTCCCCACCTTAGCTCCGCTGGTGTTTTGCCGGTCGCTGTGCAGGGTGTTGTGTATTGTGCCATCAGGAACTGGCTGAGTCGCCGCTGCCAGTTCCCTTTTACAAACTTTTTAATGCTTCTTTAGTTGAGCGCACCATGATTTCAGCCATCCCGTTCGTCGATGGGTGGAACGGTGCTGAAGTGACCAGCCTAATACAGTTCTTCGTAGCGAACATCTGAAATTCACGAGAAGTGAATTGTGGTCCATTGTCTGAAACTATGGTGTCTGGGAGGCCATGGGTGGCGAAGACCTTCCTAAGGGCTTGTATAGTGGCTCCTGAAGTGGTTTTCCTGAGGGGGATTACTTCTAGCCATTTTGAGTAGCTGTCAACTATTATTAGGAAACTCTGCCCTTGGATTGGTCCTGCAAAATCTAGGTGTATGCGTGACCATGGGTTTTTTGTTGTTTCCCATCTATGTACTGGGGCCTGGGGTGGTTCGCTTCTTGTTGCTTGGCAGGGGTAGCATCCTCCTACATGTCTTTCTATATCCTTATCTATGCCTGGCCACCATACATAACTCCTGGCTAGAGCTTTCATTTTAACTATGCCTGGATGTCCTTCGTGGAGGGTGTCTAGGGTTTGTGCTATGTTTTTATCTGGTATCACTACTCTGTTCCCCCACAGAAGGCATCCCAAGTGTGATGACATTTCGTTTTGTCTGTTATAGAATGGCTGGAATTGTGGGTGTGGATTTTTGGCTGGCCATCCCGTGGTTGTCCACCTGAGAATCCTGAGCAAGGACTTTGTCCTTGGCTGAATTTTTTGCTATGATTTTGGCGGAAAGGGGGCAATCTGGAAGTTGGGATATTGCCAGTATGAGCCCTGCAGGAGCTGGGTCTGTGTCGTTGGTTTGAATGGGCAGTCTGCTGAGGCAGTCTGCGTGTCCCAATTCTTTCCCTGGTTTGTGTATTAATTTGTATGAATATGCTGACAAGAAGGTGGACCAGCGCAATATTCTTGGCGATAGAATTTGGGGGGTTGTTTTGTCCCAGGTGAATATTCCTAGCAGGGGCTTGTGATCCGTGAATATGGTAAAGGGTCTCCCATAGAGATAGTCGTGGAACTTTTTTACCCCTGCGACTATTGCTAGTGCTTCTCTGTCAATCTGTGCGTAGTTTCTTTCAGCTTTTGAAAGTGTGCGGGAATAGAAGGCTATGGGTCTTTGGGTGCCATCCTTGTACAGGTGGCTTAGTACCGCCCCGATCCCGTAGGGTGATGCATCGCAAGCGATGCATACTGGTGTGTCTTCTCTAAAGAGTGTGACAGTTGAGCTGTTACAAATAATATTTTTCAATGACTGAAAGCTGTTTTCATGCGTTCTGGTCCAAGACCAGGCGGTGCCCTTGTCCAGGAGCCTGTGGAGGGGTTCTGCTATAGTGGCTTTGTGGGGGAGGAAGGCATGATAGAAGTTTAGCAATCCCAAAAAGGCTTGGAGTTCTTGTTTATTTTTTGGACTGGGGGCTGTTTGAATAGCTTTTAGTTTTTCTGTCGTGGGGTGGATGCCCTGGGCATCTATTTTATAGCCTAGGAATTCTGTGGCAGTGACTCCGATGGAGCACTTTTCTCGTTTTAATTTGAGACCGGCTTCTCTGAGCCGGTTCAGCACAGCTGACAGTCTGTCAGCTAAGTTTGCTTTGTTTTCTCCGGCGATGAGGACATCGTCGAAATAGGGGCAGACCCCGGGTATTCCTTTTAAGGTTTTCTCCATGATACCTTGGAAGATACCCGGGGCTGCCGAAATGCCGAATTGAAGTCTTTTCACTTTAAAAGCCCCGCGGTGCGTGACAATTGTTTGAGCTTCCGCGGTCTCATTTGTGACAGGCAATTGCAAGTACGCCTGTGTGAGGTCAAGTTTTGCGAAGATGGCGCCCGAGCGGATGGAAGCGAGGACGTCTCTCACCGCTGGAACCGGGTAAGCGTGGGGGCTTAGAGCTAGGTTAAGGGTCGCTTTATAGTCCGCACATAGTCTAATTTCCCCGTTAGGCTTAACTGGGGTGACTATTGGGGTCTCCCAGCTTCCCCCTTCAGTAGGTTCCAGCACCCCTAGTTTTACGAGGCGTTCCAGTTCGTCTTCAATTTTTTCTTTGAGGGCGAATGGAACCCTCCTAGCCCTTATCTTAATGGGTTGGATGGTTGGATTTAATTTTAGGGAGATGGGTGGGCCGGTGTATTTTCCTAGTGTGCCGTCAAAGACGTCTGCATACTTATTGCAGACGGCTTCGAGGCTTGTGGCTTGCACTAAGTTTACCCCAGTAATGGCAATGCCCAGGGGGCTGAACCAGTTCAGCCCAATTAAATTAGTGCGGTTCCCTGGAGTCACTAGGACTTCAAGGGGTCCCTTAAAATTTTTGTATTCTACTGCGACCTTAGCCTTTCCTTCCAGTGGAATGGGGGTTTTTTGGAAGTCTGCTAGGTGGACCTGGGTTTTTTTAAGAGGGATTTCTCTGTTACTCCGTTGGCAGATCTCCTGATACGTTTTAAACTATATTAAGGAGACTGCTGACCCGGAGTCAACCTCCATGTTGCAGGTGACTCCTTGTATTTTTACCCTGATTTTTACTTTCGGGCTTAAGCTGTGCACCTTGTCTATGGTTTCGACTAGGCCCCCCGGTGTTCCTCCCCTGTTGTCGTGGGTGGTGTTCCTACCTGGGGGGTTAGCCTCCACTTCGTGTACGTTATCGCGGGGACGGCTTCGGCATACTGGCTTGATGTGGCCGGTTTTACCGCAATTGTGGCATTTTGCGTTTCTGAACCGGCAGCTGCCCCTGGCATGGTTGCCCCCGCAGCTGGCACAGGTGGACCGTTGCTCGTGTCGTGGTGGCAGGGGGTTTCTGGTTTTTTGGCGGTCTGAGGCGTCGTTCCTTTGGTGTTGTCGTCGCTCCATCCTGCGTTGTAGGGCATCACCGTCGGTGAAGTCTACGGACTCTTCGTCGTCACTAAAGGATGCGTTTTCATAGTACACGGTTGCTTGATTTTCCGGTGTAGATGTGGTCGGTTTTTTCTTATGGTTGTATTCGTAGGCCATTATTTCTCGGGTGAGTTCGGCTAGGCTCATATCGGGCTTTGATGTGAGTTTTTTCTGAAGGCGTTCGTCCTTTAAGCCTATTACCACTTGGTCCCGGATGCGGTCTTCCAAATCAGGGAAGCTGCAGTTGCGGGCGGCGTGCCGGACTCCTGCGATAAAGTCGTTCGCGGGCTCGTCCGGCCGCTGCTTCTTTTGGGCGAATTGAACTCGCCCATACAGCTCTGAGCGGGCTGGCATATAATGTTTGTTGAGCTGGTCGACCAGGTCCGCGTAGGAGACTTCGGTGATGGGCACCGGGCTGAACAGCCTGACGGCGGCGTCGTATACCGGGGGCCCACTGATGTACAGGAGGGCTGCGGCCTTTACTCGGTCGTCGGTAATTTTACTGACGAGGAGGAAGCCCTCGACCTGCCCCAAGTGTGACTGCCATCGCTCCGGATGGCGGGTGTCAAATTCCCTCACGTGCCCGAAGTTGGCCATGTCGTCCGGTCCTAGTCTCGCTCCGTTCGGAAGTTAAAACTTCCAGTGACTGCTCTTTGGCTGGGAATTCCCTTCCTCGGCCGTGACTTCAGCTCCGGAGCGATCCCATCCTCGTCGCCAGTGAAGTGGCTGAAGGACCACGCAGGACGACTGGTTAACTAACTGGAATTTATTAAGAGCAAAGGCAAGAACAGTACAACTTGTTCGGCTTTTATATCCGGCTGCTGTCAGTGTAGACCAATCAGGTTCTTCTCTTTTGGCGCCGCGTCTTGTTGGTCCAATCACCGCCGTCGTGTCTTGACAGCTCTTCTCTCCGCGTGGTAAGTCGGCTTCTGTGTTTTGACAGCCGCGAGCTGTCAAATGGCTGCGCCTGCGCCCTGGCGGGGAACTTTGACAGCTGTCAAAGTTCCCGCGTGTTCTTCTGTCAGCGGTGTTACCTCACAGTATTAAACGGTTATAACTGGTTAATAACATTATACATACTTGTTTATATACATTACAACAATACTGATGCCAGCACAAAAGGCGATCTTCAATATTCTGGGTTCTCCATCCCACATACTGGCTTTGGCTGTGAGCAAACGTGACGTGGCCTCCTCTTGGTGCTGCAATGAATTTCAAAATGCATTTGTACCTCCTTTCCCATCCCTCCCTCCCGGCTTTGCAAAGAGAGTGGATGAAAAGGAAACCGACAAGTTTGGCAGAAATGAAACTAGAGTGCGATTTTAACAAAGAACCCAATTTGTACTGCAGCTAATTAAATTACAGCTTGATAGTCAGAGGGTGGCAGAAAAGACAAAAGATCTATGGGAGTCGGTGAACTTCACTTATCTTCCATTTCCTCCACTTTAGCTGCTACAGCATTACAGTTTTATGGCATTTTTTTTAAAGAACTGGAGTTATATAGGCATAACGTACAACTGGTGTTTTACAGCTTAATGCCTGACACTAACAGAACTCTTGTACCTCTCTATTGTCCACCAAGATAGAACAGAAGAGGAAAGTCTATGGAGATTCTCAGTCATCCAGCTCCTGCTTGTCCCAAAGGTGCTTCCCCCCCCCCCCACTCAAAAGGCAACTGGGCTTTCTTTGTTTTTCGTTGAAGACATTTCACTTCTCATCCAAGAAGCTTCCTTAGTTCCTGAACTGAAGAAGCTTCTTGGATGAGAAGCGAAATGTCTTCAAGGAAAAACAAAGAAAGCCCAGTTGCTTTTTTCGGGGTGGGGGTGGTGTGGAGAAAAGCACCTTTGGGACAACAGAAGTGGAACGTGGAAGGGATAACATGTGGAGCAAAGTTTGCAGCAAACAATTATTTTAAAAACTGAGTCCATGAAAATTACTTTCCTACCTTGGCAATTGAAAAAATACCACCCGGAATATATGCTATATATAAAATGGATAATTCTCTCCCCTGCTAGGAGAGTAGAAGTCATACATGGGGACATGACATAATATGATATCTGTAGGCTCTCTGTTCTGAGAGTTTATTTATTTATTTTATTTATTTAATTAGTTTTCTATACCGCCCTATTCCCGAAGGACTCAGGGCAGTTTACAGGGCAATATTTAAAAGACAATATAAATTAAGATAAAAATAGAATTAAAAAGAAATTAATAATAGCCCAACAATAAAACAATGTTAAAATTTAAAACTAAAACCCCCCTCAGTCCAGGCCGGATAAATCGAAAAGCCAGGTTTTCAGGTCCCGGCGAAACGAGCGCAGGTCGGGGGCAGTCCAGAGTTCCACAGGTAAATCATTCCAAAGGGCAGGCGCGCCCACAGAGAATGCCCTCCCTCTGGGGATCACCCTCCGGCATTCCCTGACCGGCGGCACCCTAAGGAGGCCCTCCCTATGGGAGCGCACAGGACGATGGGAAGTTGATGCCGGCAACAGGTGTTCCCTTAGATCAGACATGTCAAACACAAGGCCCGCGGGCCACAAACGGCCCGCCATATGATTGAATCCGGCCCGCACAACTCTCCCAGAAATTACAAAGGTCCGGCCCCCACCACCTTGGCGCCGGCCCGGCTGAGCACCTGCTCAGTAGGAGGCAAGTGCACGTGGGCTGGTGGAGCCCAGCAAAATTTGCAGCTCATTAGCCCCTCAACAGCTCATTGGCCAGAGCCCAGGCAGCCTCCTCCCAGTTCCAAAAAAAAAGTGGGACTAAAAAAATTCAATCGATCAATTCAAACTGCTCACACAAAAAAACAACTCTCAAAGTTCGAATTGATTGAATGAACTTCTTTGGTTTGTGGGACTGCCTACAAACTTCTTTGCTTCTTTGGACTGCACGTGGAGTCAACGGAGGAAGAAACAGGAGGAGTGGAAAGGTGAGTGGGACCTTTTTCTACTTGCTGTGCGGGTGGGGGCGGACAGTCTCTGGTGAGGGGATGAGGCGCCCAGGAAGAAAGGCAGACTTGAGGCCAGAGAAAGAGCCGCTCTGTTACCTCTGCCGGCATGCTTTGGCATTTCATCTCCTCGTTCGGGCGCTGCGGAGGGCGAGCCGAGGCGCCCGGCCCGATCCTGCAGCGCCCCAGCCCAGACGCGCCCGCGGGAGCTGAGCCGCTTGTCTCCTCGTTCGGGCGCTGCGGAGGGCGAGCCGAGGCGCCCGGCCCGATCCTGCAGCACCCCAGCCCAGATGCGCCTGCGGGAGCTGAGCCGTTAATCTCCTCGTTTGGGCGCTGCGGAGGGCGAGCTGAGGCGCCCGGCCCGATCCTGCAGCACCCCAGCCCAGACGCGCCCGCGGGAGCTGAGCCGCTTATCTCCTCGTTCGGGCGCTGCGGAGGGCGAGCCGCGGCGCCCGGCCCGATCCTGCAACGCCCCAGCCCAGACGCGCCCGCGGGAGCTAAGCCGCTTGTCTCCTCGTTCGGGCGCTGCGGAGGGCGAGCCGAGGCGCCCGGCCCGATCCTGCAAGGCCCGGCCGAGACGCGCCCCCAGCAGCGGAGCTGCTCCGGCTCCTCTGCCTGGCTTGTTTCGCGTGTGAGCTACTTTGCTGGGCGCTGCTGAGGGCGAGCAGAGGCGCCCGGCCCGGATCCTGGAAGGCCCCGGCCAAGACGCGCCCCCAGCAGCGTCAGGCAAAGTAGCTCGCACACAAAACAGGCCCGGCAGAGGAGGAGCCTGTGCATGAAAGAAGCCCGGCAGAGGAGCTGGAGCGGCTCCGCTGCTGGGGGTGCATCTCGGCCAGGCCTTGCAGGATCCAGGCCGGGCGCCTTGGCTCGCCCTCCGCAGCGCCCGAACGAGGAGACAAGCGGCTCAGCTCCCGCGGGCGCGTCTGGGCTGGGGCGCTGCAGGATCGGGCCGGGCGCCTCGGCTCGCCCTCCGCAGCGCCCGAACGAGGAGACAAGCGGCTCAGCTCCCGCGGGCGCGTCTGGGCTGAAGCTCCTCTGCCGGGCTTCTTTCGCATGCAATTCTGGGCCAGGTGCTTCTGAGGGCAAGCAGAGGTGCCTGGCCCGGATCCTGCAAGGTCCCGGCCGAGACGCGCCCCCAGCAGCCTCAGGCAAAGTAGCTCGCATGCAAAACAAGCCCGGCAGAGGAGCTGGAGCAGCTCCGCTGCTGGGGACGCGTCTCGGCCGGGCCTTGCAGGATCCAGGCCGGGCGTCTTTGCTCGCCGCTCCGGCTCCTCTGCCGGGCTTGTTTCGCGTGCGAGCTACTTTGGCGGCCGCTGCTGAGGGAAGATCTCTGGAGTGGAGCATAAGGTGGCAGGGAAGCTGCATGAGGGAAGGCTGCTCCAACCAGCCAGCATCCTTTCCACGCATGAGTGGAAATGGGGATTCCCTTTCAAGAAGGGCCAGCCTCCCTCATGTAGGACTGGGAAGTGCTGCTCCCTGCCTCCTCTTGCTCTCCAGAGATCTGTCAAGGCAGAAGAAGGAACACACACACACACACTCTCTCTCTCTCTCTCTCCAAGCTTGGAGACTAGGAGGCTATCTACATTTGAGCTAACAAACTACCAATCATGCCTGGGCTTGGGAAGAAGGCCCTTTCCATCCTCTGCACATGCTTGGCTGCAGATGTTTGGGGAGGTGAAGAGCTTGTGGGGCAATGAGATGTCCCCACATCAAATTAGCTGGTGCAACTTGTTCTCTCCTGACCCAGGCATTTCGAGTAAGCTGCGCTGAGTGAGCAGCATTGAGCTGGCCACGCCCACCCGGTCACGCCCACTTGGTCACGCCCACCTGGCCACGCCCACCCGGCCCCCTGAAGGCAACCATAACGCTGATGTGGCCCTCAGTGAAATTGAGTTTGACACCCCTGCCTTAGATAGTCCGGACCCAAGCCATTTAGGGCTTTATAGGTCATCACCAGCACCTTGAATCTCACCTGGAGGAAGGAAGGTGAAGTGATCGTACCATTTTCAGAGCTTCTTTCCTATGCAAATCTTTCCATGCAAATCCAATGTGGCAAACAGAATGCTCACATTCCATTTGGAACGAGGCTTTTCAGAGCAGCGAGAAGGGGGCCAGATTTAAGAGAAAAGAAAGTCTAGGACGAGGGACTGGTGCTTGTTCATTATTTCAGAATTTCCATGCCATTTAATGCTTAGTTGAAAGGTGCACTTGGGTGTGAGTCCTAGGTCTTAACTATAAAAAGGTAAAGGTAAAGGTTCCCCCACACATGCGTGCTAGTCGTTTCCAACTCTAGGGGCCGGTGCTCATCTCCGTTTCAAAGCCGAAGAGCCAGCGCTTGTCCGAGGACGTCTCCGTGGTCATGTGGCCGGCATGACTGGATGCCAAAGGCGCACAGAACGCTGTTACCTTCCCACCGGAGTGGTCCCTATTTTTCTACTTGCATTTTTACGTACTTTCGAACTGCTAGGTTGGCAGAAGCTGGGACGAGTAGCAGGCGCTCACTCTGCTATGCAGCACTCGGGATTCGACCCGCCAAACTGCCGACCTTCTGATCGACAAGCTCAGCATCCTAACCCACTGAGCCACCGCGTCCCTAGGTCTTAACTATAATAAACAATAAATTATTTAAGAAACTATAATAATGAACTATAATAAACTATGCCCAGATAATATTTTCCAGTAACTTCCCGTGTTGCACAGAAATTATTACGTCAATTATTAGTCATAATCACCTCTCCCCCCCCCCAAAATCTGGATTTGATTGAGTAAGAGCCACAATTAAAATAATCTTAAAAGAGTTTCATTTTCAGAGAGGAATGAAATGAAATATTCATTCTAGACCAGCATTTTGATACCACAGTGGTCAACCATATACCTCTGGGATGCACTTGAGGGCAGTATTTCTTCAAAAACATGAATCCCCTCAGCTGTGTTTTATTTTACAGTATATAGAAAAAAGGCTGGGCTGTTAGGGAGACTGAGAGAGAAAGAGATAAGGACAAAGATTAACTATTTTATCAAGGTGCTTCTTGATTTGGCCATTTGTGATCAGCTGTCTAAAAGGGCTCTGTTAATACTGTATTCAGTATCTGAAAATTGTTCAGAAGGTTTTTTTAGACTAAGTTTGTTGACCATCTTAAATAATTCAAATTTGGAGTGGTAGTGTGAGTTATAAATATTTTAATCAACAAAGTACCCAGAAAGGACATATCATCTCAGTACATGCAGATGGGTAAATTTTTCTGCCCTTTGCCTCCCCACTAACAATTCAATTTACTTTCCAGCAGGTTTCAAAAGAGGGAAATATTTCCGCATGTTAACTGTAGGCCAAGCTAGAGAGAGATATTCAGGACAATGCCCAAGGATGTTTTAGCACCTAGACAGACTACATTTCCCTGGAGCCCCCACCTTGGTTAGAAAACTCCATGTGTTCCCAAGACTATAGGTTGTGGGAGAGAGATATCTGGTAGGACTCCCCACCTTGTTGCTATTACTGCTATGACTAAAGAATGGAGGAATACAGAATAATAAAGTTGGAAAGGACCTTGGAGGTCATCTAGTCCAACCCCCTGCTCAAGCAGGCGAGCCTATACCATTTCAGACCAATGGTTGTCCAGTCTCTTCTTAAAAGCCTCCAGTGTTGAAGCACCCACAACTTCTGAAGGCAAGGTTAACTGTTCTCACTGTTAAGAAGTTTCTCCTTAGCTTCTCTCCTTGATTAGTTTCCATCCATTGCTTCTTGTCTTGCCTTCTGGTGCTTTGGAAAATAGGTTGACACCCCCACCCTTCTTTGAAACAACCCCTCAAGTATTGGAACACTGATAGCATGTCACCCCTAGTCCTTCTTTTCACTAGACTAGACATACCCAATTCCTACAACCATTCATGTTTTCATCTCCAGACTCTTAATCATCTTAGTTGCTCTTCTCTACATTCAAAAGAAGTCTTAACATCTTTTTTTATGATATGGTGACCAAACCTGGATGCAGTATTCCAGATGTGTTCTTACTAAGGTTTTGTATCATGGTACTAATACTTCACATGATCTTGACTCTGTCTCTCTGTTTATGCAATCAAAGATTGCATTAGCTTTTTTTGGCTGCTGGCTCATATTTAACTGATTGTCTATTAGGACTCCAAGATCAACTTAAGATCTACCTAGGAGAACTTAAGGGATGGCATTCAACATTTCCACTGTATTTCATAAAGAAACAAATAGGGGGAAAATGACAGGGCATATTGTAAGATAGTCTTCTAAAAATCTGGAAAGTTCTGAGAATAAAGATAAGTCCAGAGATAAGTCCAATATGATATATCCAAATTCATAAAACAGATTAAAGACACAGCAAGAAATGCTTAATGAAGGTAGGAACTTACCGTGGTTAATGTACCTACAGATTACTGGAAGAATAAAAAGCGATTTCAAGAAAAAAATGAGCCACCAATGACAGAATTTGAAACACTTATATGAAATCAGGGTCATATATTGGGAGACATCTATACATTGTCATTAAAATATAATACAAAGACAGAACAAATTAAAAACCGCATGACAAAAATGGATGCAAAATGTTAAAGAAGTAACTACATGGGGGAAAACAGGAGGAAGAGTTATGGAAACAAATCAACAAAGTTCACTCTAAAATGCAATTTGAGAGAAATTTGTGCAAAATATTTTATAGATACCATATCCACCATCAATGATTAATAAGATGAACAGCTCATACAATGACAAATGCTGCACATGTCATAATACAGAAGAAGCATTTTACTACACAAGGTGCTTATGTGAAAATGAAACCCAAAAGTATTGAAAGGAAATACACCAAAACATTCAGGGTTTTTTTAAAAAAAAATTGAATTAAAATAACCATTATTTTTATAAGGAGTAATTCCAGAGGATTCATATGACAATATCACAATCTGCTATGATACATCTTGATAGCAGCAGTAACTAATTTCATACAATATTGCAAATGTGATACACTGCCAATCACATAAAAATGGGAGATCAGAATCAGAAATCACACAATAAAGTGAAAATGATTCTTATATATATTTATAACAGAAATTTAACTAAATTCAATCAAGAATGGTTCACTTACATGCAATATATCGCAGAGACAGATCTAGACATTTGGAATGTAGTTTTTAAGAAAAAGAGTTAAGGCATCAATTTAAAGATTCAATGAAAATGATTTAAATAAATATAAGCAACAATCTCCAATGTTTCAAGAACAGTACAAATGCTTGAGTAGTGATTAATGACTAGTGACTTGGAACAATGGAAGAAAAGGGAAAAATGAGCTATCAAAATTTTTTCCATATGATATTGTTTGTATTTTACTTTTTTGTTTTGTTACAGTACTTCCTTTCTACACTTTACTGTTTATTACCAGCTTGGAGAATGCAAAGTGACTATATGTTTATAATCAAGTTTCATATTAAAAACAAATAAAAACAAAAACACCTCACCCCAAAAAACCAATTCCGTGGATTTCCACTAATGGGTTTTCGAAGACCCCATAACACACAATGTGCTTTTCAATGCAAACTGGGTCTCTTTGTACACGCATCACAACATGGCATGCAGCTACTTAAAAGGCAAAGATTGCATTATGATATCATTTTGTATTTTTTTACTATTCTAACAAGATTGTAGCCTGCTCTGGACAGGTTGTTACAGGCTGAGGACTGACCTGTCCAATCTATGGAAAGGTTACCGTATGTTCTCCAGCTTTGAGAGGAAATGACATCATGCTAAACTTCATCTAAGCCAGGGGGGTCTTCAAACTTGGCCCTTTTATGACTTGTGGACTGGCTGAGGAATTCTGGGAGTTGAAGTCCACAAGTCATAAAAGGGCCAAGTTTGAAGACCCCTGATCTAAGCTGAGGGGGATGCCTTAAAAGTAAGAAAACAAACAAGTACAACAAGCAACAGAGGCAGCGATTGAATGTGACTTCAGGATCAATTATTGGATGTGTCCAGCTAAAATTCTGAACATATCCTGTATAATTGTTTTACAGATTGAACTGCACAACCCTAAATTAATTACATCAATAATCTATATTAATTTGCTGTAAATTCATTTAATCATCAAACTGAGAAGCGAGCTCCGTTGACCTCATTCAGTTCCTCAGAAGTAGATCACTTGTTTCCATGGAGATTGCTCCCAAATAAATGTTTGCATAACTGACGCAGGAGCTCCTCAATCTATATAAACAAATAGTGACAGTTTTGTGTGGTCCTCTCCTGTAAAAGAGCACATCAGTTGTACACACTCTTCATCTTTGAACAAGCCAATTGAACTCTTGAGTCTTCTTAACTTTGAATAGAGTCTGTTTAGGAGATTGTTACTCTCCAGTAAAGTTGTGTACAGTGTTTGCAGGGCATCCAAAGAATGCTATGAAAGGGCATACCGTTATTTTATTTCAGAAGCAGATTCTCTGTGTTACTTGACTGGCCTTTTCAGAACAGCAGCGCAAGTAATTTTTGCTGAAGCAACATTTAGTCATGTACTTACTGAAGGACAGAAGTGGAGGTCTAGCTGAGTAAAATGGCTTTTCTCTGGGGGCTGAGGCAAGATTAATACTTTCATATTAAAAATATTTCACACATAACAATATGTGCAAATTGAGATCTTATTTTGTCTCAAACACCTTCCAGCATTCATTAGTTAGTGATAGTTCTCGACTTCAAAGTTACGATGGACCACCCCAGAGCTGCTTACAATCCATTTTCAAAGTTACAACAGCTGCACCGCCATCACCACCACGGTTATGTTATCACATTTTGGGCACTTGGGTCATCTGTATGGCTACTATGACTGCAACTTGTGACAATTTTTTGCCAGTTTCCAGTGTTTACTTCTGGTTTCCTGCAAAACAAAAACAACAAAAAAACACCTATTGGGGAAAATGGGTTTGCTTTGCCACCACTTACTTAACTACTAGTTAAGCTTAACTACTAGTTAAGCTTAACTACTAGTTAAGCTTAACTACTAGTTAAGCTTAACTACTCGCTTAACTACTGTGGTGTTTGTTTAACAACTAACTGCAAAAAATGTGGGGGAAAAAATGGGTCCAGTCACATGATGTCTTGACTTACAACCACGAAGACTTACAATTGTAATTCTGGGCTCAATTATGGTCATAACTCAAAGACTACCTGGAGTTCCCGATTGAAAGACTAATAGATGCTGCACTATACCAGAAAATGAAATTATCTGGAGATATTTTTGACCTTAGGAATGAAACAAAAGCTTTAATACCTCTTTCCCATGCAACCCCTAAAAGAAACCCTCAATGAAAGAAGAGCTAGAAATATTAGCCTTACCAATTTGGGTGACGTTGCCATGTCACTTTCTAGCTCCCTGTGGACTTCTGAACATTTAAAAAAACAAAACAGAAAAACACTGTGACGTAGGGGAAAAAATAGCGGCTTGTTCCTTCCCAATAGGCACGTCATGCCCTAGATTTGCTTTTGTTAAACATTTAGCCTTGCATTCAAGTCAGAAAGGCTCCCTAATACTATTAAGCTGCTCTTTAAGCAGGATAAAAGAAGACTGCCCTTGCCTTAACCTAGTTTTCTCTGCTGAATCATCATCCCCAGCCTTGCCCTTAGAAATAAAAGGGATCCCAAGATTTATTTCTCATTCAATTTTGTTGAGAACTTTTGCCAAAGGCTGATTTGGAACATCCCTTCTCCATGCAAAAAAAAAAAAAGTAAACAGTAATTTTGTACCTTTCAAGGGGATGATAAAAGTTCTGTGCAAGTTTTTTTTTAAAAAAAAATGCATTTGGAGAACTGCACACAGATTCCACTAGGAAAAATATTTGTTTTTCAAATTGGTAATGGCTCGTGAATGGAGCAATAAACTAGAATGAGTTCTGGCAAGATTTCCAAGGCTGCATCTCTTCTAACACACTCACAGTGGGAAGGAGTTCAAATAGTCAGTCGTACTTACTCTCAAGTAAACATACATATGCTCTATTATAAATTATATTTTTTGACATTTTCACCCAGTTGTGTGGATAAAGCATTTTAACAAAACTGAGATTCATCATAATTTTTTCTAAAATAAACCTTTTCTAAAATAGTGCAGGATGGTGAGAATCGATTATTTGATCTTAAATATTTGCATTTCAGGGTATGCATGCTGGCAAGCATTGGCACAGAGAGATGCATAAGTCATCCCCAAATATTCTCTCACAAACATATTATATTGAAATATTATAACATTAGTTCTAAACACAGTACAATATAGCGTTGGCACAGCCATGGATATTTTTTTTTCTTACATCCTCAGCCTGGTTTTTGATGCATTTTCTTCTTAAAATGTTGAACAGGCTTTTAAATATAAAAGAGCACTGTAGAATCTATAAGAGATTAGGACAGCGTGCATCTGATTCTGTAAAAATCATCAAATTTAACTTGCGTACTTTAGTCTGACTATGCAACATTTATGGGAGGGGCGGAATCAAATAGCAATAGCACTTATATATTGCTTTGCAGGGCTTTCAGCCCTCTCTAAGTGGCTTACAGAATCAGCATTCTGTCCCCAACAATCTGTGTCCTTATTTTACTAACCTCGGAAGGATAGAAGGCTGAGTCAACCTGGAGCCAGTCAAGATCAAACTGCTAGCAGTCAGCAGAATTAGCCTGCAGTACTGCATTCTAACCACTGCACCACCATGGGACAGAATCAAAGTCAATACAATGGCTGTAGTTCTGCAATGTAAACCTCATTACCTTTAGAACACATGACATCAACAACCATACAAAAAGCCTAGGGCTTCAGGTAAAACAAATGATTGTTTGCAATGTCCAAATTCACATTAGCCTCCACACATTTATTCTTTTTGACTGCTCTACTTGTTAGCATAAAATTGCAAGTTTTGACCAGTAAAACAAAGCATTTTTTAAACTTTACACAACTGTTTCCTTTTGTTCATTGTAGTTTAATTGGAAATAGGCTTTCTTCAATAAAAGGCAGATCCAACCTGGAAGCTTGGGCTGAAAATCCCCCAGAGGCAGTAAAAATAGAATAGAGGTTCTAGCAAAATAAATAATGATCAAGAAGACTAATTATATCCATTAGCTTTGCAGACTGGGGATTCTAGGAGCTGCTGCCTAAAAATCTTTGGAGCCTAACAAATCTGTATGGAAACCCTATATATCCTTGAAATGCCTAGTCTCTTTCCACCCTCTCTTATTATTGACTGCCAATATAAATTGGAAGTCATTTACTGGTCTTTGCACATACAGTATGCAGTTTATGCAACGGAATTGAACAGAGTGTGTACGTGTTCCAGATAATAGCACTAGCATTTAGACTTATACACTGCCCCATAACTTTACAGCACTCTCTGGGAGGTTTACAATATCAGATTGCACCCAACAATCTGAGTTCTCATTTATCAACCTCAGAAGGATGGAAGGCTGAGACACCCTTGAGTCCCCGCAGGTTTAAACTCCAGGTTGTGGGCAGAGTCTGCCTTGCAATACTGCACTTTAACCACTGCGCCACCACAGCTCTTATTAAAGTTTAACTCTACCACTCCTACCTAAAATTATTTTAGTCATCTGATATAGACATTTGGAAGAACGGGGGCAAGGGGAGCTTTCTCAGTGCATTATTTGAATCTAAAAATCCCTGTTCATCATCAATGCAGACCATTGCGTTTGACTACTTTTACATCCTATCCTTGATCCAAAGGAGCTCTAAGGGGAAACTGTATCTCTAAAATGGCTCTTAAGTTAAATGGAGAAACCCTTGTTAAGCCCGTGGGAATTTACCACATCTAAATCCACTCTGTAGCGCACCATATTAACCTTCCAGCCATCTCCCAAAATGACTTGTGAAGTCTTCTAACTCTTTCCAACTTAATACAGTACAGGTAGTCCTCAGCTGATGACTCTGACAGACCCCAGCAATTTTTATCGTAAGTCATGATGGATGTAAGTGGAGGGACTTACTGATTTTATGACTTTTTTTTGCAGTGGTTGTTAAAAGAACACTGTGGTTGTAAAGCAAACGCTGCAGTCATTAAGTGATTCAAAGTCTTTCTTTGGGCAGTTTTTGTCGAAAACCAGACAAAAAAAGCTGGTTTCTGGGGGGGGGGGGAAGTCGTACATCACACCACCTGAATGCAAAATGCTGCAACTGGCCATAAAGGCAAGCCAGTTGCCAAGCACCGGAAATGTAGTCATGTGACTGCAAAGAGGTAGATCTGCCACCATTGAAATTCTGGGACCGGGTCATAAGTACCTCTTGGGGTGGTGGTCTTACCTAACTTCAAATGGTCACTAAGTGACTGGTCATTAAGCAAAGACTACTTGTATCCTGTCTTTGGCTAATGCAAAGCCAAATACTGTAACTGAAGATCAGTAATCACATAGTTCTGGAAGAAGATATGTATGTGTTAGAAGAAACTACATCTGAAATTTCCCCTAGCAAAGGAAATTTTCATCTGCTCTCTCTCCTTTCCTTACATGACAGTGGAGAAGCATCAGTATAACAGCACAATCACTTAAGATCCTTACTGTGAACTAATCTCATCTAACAAATAGGCTAAACTAAATTTGCACAAGCCTGATGCAGAATCATTGATGTCTGCAGTCTCTACAACGTTCTTTGCAATCGCCCTAAGGCAAAATATTTTCCCTTCCAAATTTGCAGAGCTAGGACTTCCCTGAATGTCAGCCAACCAAATGCAATTTTAAAATGGCACAAGTGTACACTTTTTCTTTTTTAAAAAAATGCACAAGTCTACCTTTAATTAAGGCAAGGGTAGAGGAACCCTTGAATGAAGTTTGACTCCCAATGACGAGTTTTCTTTGCAGTGTTACCAAAGTGCTTGAGAATGCCTTTTCTGGAATTTGGTTCCACATATAGTCAAAGCTATGGTCTTCCCAGTTGCAATGTATGGCAGTGAAAGTTGGACCATAAGAAAGGCTGAGCGCCAAAGAATTGAGGTGGTGCTCAAATACTTTGGCCACCTAATGAGAAGGAAGGACTCACTGGAGAAGAGCCTAATGCTGGGAAAGATTGAGGGCAAGAGAAGAATGGGACAACAGAGAATGAGGTGGCTGGATAGAGTCACTGAAGCAGTAGGTGTGAGCTTAAATGGACTCCAGAAGATGGTAGAAGACAGGAAGGCCTGGAGGAACGTTGTCCATGGGGTCACGATGGGTCGGACATGACTTCGCAGCTAACAACAACAACAGAACAATCCTGTATAAGATTGGTAGCAAACAGAAATACAGATAGTCCTCAACTTACAACAGTTCATTTAATGACTCTTCAAAGTTACAACAGCACTGAAAAAAGTGACATATGACCATTTTTCACACCTACGACCTCTGCAGCATCCCCAGGGTCACGTGATCAAAATTCAGACACTTGGCAACTGGTTCATATTTATGACGTTGCCATGTTCCCCAGGGTCATGTGATCACCTTTTGCCACCTTCTGATAAGCAAAATCAATGGGGAAGCCAGATTTACCTAACAACCGTGTTGCCAACAACACCAATGCTTCATTTAACAACTGGGGCAAGAAAGGTCGTAAAATGGGGCAAAATTCACTTACAAATGTTTCACTTAGCAACACAAATTTTGGGCTCGATTGGGATCGTAAGTCGAGCACTACCTGTACTGGGATGAGATGACTCAACAAAATGAAGAAAATAGAATGATTTAATTCCTGATTCAAAATTATGGTATTAGCTCTCTCACCACCATCCAATCCATAAGAGTGATCTAATAGTTCATCAAGGACAAGAAAGACATTTTCTTTCATTCCCAATTTATTTTTTAAAGAAACTGCTGAGATGCAATGTAGCAGCAACACCATTTATTTTCTCTTAACAGAAAGCTACTGGGCTTTTAATCTGTTCCAAAAAACACTGGGCTTTGCTGAAGAACTAAATGTCCTCTCATCTTTCCTAACTCAGTAACTGGTGATAATGCCAAACATAAAGTAATACAGCATGCTTTAAATAGGTTATTTCAGCAAATTTGGCAAATTGTATGTCGAGACATTTTTAATATTCTCTTTCTGCAAAGAGCAGAGCCATCAGAGATCAAAGCCATTTTTCAGTTTCAAAATTAAGCAGTATTGCACCTGAGGATGCCAAACACATATGGGTGTGGGAGGACAGCACGCCCCCCCCCAGAGAAAGAAATATTTTGGGAATATTTAAAAGGTATATTATATTATATTTCCCCAAAGGAATGATGGAAAATCTTAGGCAGAAACCAACCCCACCCTCCAGGTCTGTCTGTAGAAATACAGATGTGATAATCTTGTCAGAAAGATTGGAGTCAGGAAACTCAGAGATGATGGGATTAGAAAGACAAAGATCCCTAGAATCAACAATCCTTCACACCAAAAAATCCAACACAGGACATATTCATCAGCTACACCCCCAGGGAAACAGGATATGACCTTAGGGACATAATAGGATTAACCCACCACCATCAGAATACCAGAAAGGCACACTCAGACGCAGGTCAAAGTTCATGACACAGGAACAAGTCCAAACAAAAGCTCAAGAAGGTATAAAAAGCCACCACTCCCTACTACATGTGGTCAGCTTTCCCAGAGTCACCTTTCTGTCTGGCTTTCCTCTTCAGTAAACTCCAACCTTCTTTCTAAAGCAGTCTCCATTTTGTTTATTCCCGGCTTGGACTGGACCCTGATGAAGATTTTTCTTTCAACATAGGTAACCCATGTAGAGCTTTCTATCACTTTTGAATCAGCTCACCCAGAAGGACTTTTTATTTTCCTAGCTTACAAGTTGTTGGGAAATAGCCATCCTCATTTGCACCTGTGGAAAGGACTGAGGTGAAGTCCACCCTTTCCCAGCAGTCTTAATCAAGATACTCTTCCCTTTGCTGTTACTACCGTAACATCAGTCTTGTTGCAAAAGGAATTGCTTGCTGAGGAGAGATAAAGATGGGGGTCCCAAAAATCTCACCAGGGGTGGAGCAGTCTAAAGTACCGGTAATTCCCAAAAAAGGTTCACCATCAAGATAAATGTCAGCCCTGCTAGGTAAATCAGACCAAGAAATCAGCTCCACAGTAAGGCTAAAACAACTTATATAGAAGGTGGCTGTAATAACAAAATTTTGCAAATCTGATTGTGCAGTACCTCCTCTTCATTCTCCTTACACTTCAGTGGATTAGGGAGGAATCTGCTTGAACATGTAGTTCTAGACTTAAATAATGTCTAGGCAAAGATTCCTGCATATGTCCATCAAGGTCCTTTTCCTTACTCCCTAATTTAAATTCCAGACAATCCTGAATTTGATATCTGTGTGAGTCTGTGTGTGTCTTTATGTCTCTTTCTCTCTGTGTGTGATATTTCTCCTGCTTCAGCAATCATTATCAGGTAAAATAGGTTTCTTCCCCCACAGTGATCTCTGTGTGTAGGCGAGACAACATATGTGCATTATGGACTTCTGCTTACAATTCACAGTTATTTATTTTACCCTAAGAACAACACTGGCATTATACAACACTGCCAAGATCAAGAGTGACAGGGTTGGCTGGAAACAAAAGTCTTTCCTTTTTGCCCTCTTCTTTTGAGCAGCAGGTGGAGAGGAAAAGAAGATGACAAGTTTGGCTAGATAGAAAGTACTTGAGGCCAAGAGTGACATCCACAGGGTGGAAGAAGCATAAGCATCTACCAGCAATATAAGCTCTGTTATATAAAGAGCAACAGTCAATTAGCAGACATGTTAGCGAGCTGCAATAAGAAAAACAAGTCTGACTAAAGGGAAATAGGATAGTGATGTGACTTGGCAAGCAATGGACTCAGGCAGTGCCACAAATAAAGGGCAGCTGCTCCACAAGTGGAACTCTGAAGGGAGGGGGAGGAGGAAATAAATTTATATAGAAATGACATAATCAATGGCTGAGAACAAGCATCTAATGGCCCTCAAGAGATCTCAGATGGCCAGTAGACGCAATACATTTCTAGGTCAGCTTGAAGATTGCAATCTGGCATGTTGCAACCTTATAGGAAACCAGAAAGCTATACCAGGACAGACCAACCTAGTCTGATATTGTAAGGTGGGCAGAAATACTTGGAGATGGATGGCCCTTCAAACATCCAGATCCTGTGCTACATTTAGCTTTAAAGGGAGTCACATTTACACAATGACTTATCTGGCGACATATTTGTATAACAACAACATGGCCATTTTCATGAAACAGCAAAAAAATACCGATTTATTTGCAAAATGTTCCTGCTGCCAGAGATGACATTTTGGAAAGAAATCTTTCTGCTTTCTCATTTGTTTCTATCTGTATTTCCAAAGGTTTTTCTATACTTCAGCATTTTTGATCTTGGCTTTCGAGCATAAAATCCAAGGAATGGCTTCTTCTGATAAAAGAGCCAACTGCTTCATCATCAAAATGTATTATAGATACAGCATCCAAGGAGATAAGTGCTATATTGCCTGTTATGAGGTGTTAGGACAATTAGGGCTTGCCTATGACTAATGAACTGTGACAATTTCATCAACATCTCACTGAATTCACATGAAAATACTAATTAGCAACACAGGATATTCACTAAAGACAAAAGATGTCTGAAAAAAGCTCTTGTAATATAGAGACTTGTTACTTTATTATCATCCTCTTATATACCTGCTGCGTTTATATGCATTTCAGAGAAGATTCGTCATTTTAAGCTGTTTTCTCTAGTATTTTGATTGTAAAATAAAAGACAAGCTTTTAGTCTTTGAAAAAAATATAAAGACAAAAAATAAGTCTGATGTTAAGTCGTGGGCTCTGGTGAGCAGGAATGAAGACACACGGTTGAGTACAGAGAAACTCATTCTTCTATTCTTGATGGAACTGTACTTGAGCTTGGGCCGCACCCAGCCACAATATATAGCCAAGCCCTATGGTAGCAGCCAATAGGATTGAACCCGCGCTTGCCGCCTGGGGCTGACCAATTGCAGGACCAAAGACCGTTAGCTCTCCAGCAACGCATGTGGTGTGGTACCAAAAGCCCAGTACATAACACCCCTCCCTCCAAGGTCAGGCTACAATCCCCTTAATAAACTTGACAACAGTCAAGACTTATGAATCTCTCCCAACAACCAAAATGCATAATAACAAAATAATAAATAATGCTTATGAATTCAAAGTGGTTAGAATGACATTAAGCGATCTTTACAGACGTGCCATTGCAGTAGGGACTACAATAAGATTAAACAACAGCTAAACAGCTTGCCAATGCAGTAAGGACTACAAGAGATTAAACAACATCTCAGTGAACATGCTTACAAGCAGAACAGGCAGTTCCAAAATGCCCCAATTTCTGTAGGTAGTGGTACAATTGTTACAACACTATACATCACTTTATTTTACAATATAGTCTGTGAGATATGCCGGAGGTTTGTGTGGCCTGGAGGAACGCCTTGGAGTTCCTCTCACTTTGTGGTCTACCAGCTTACCCAGTGGGCTGGGTAGACCCATGTCCTCTTGTGCTCCATTGTCCAGGGGGATTGAAACACTCTGGCTGGCCTCACCAGGTTGGCCCACCCCAGAGTCAGTCTGTTCTGCAGAGTAGGCACAGCGGTTGCTGTGATTCGGCTGGTTTGCCTGGTCAGGGGTTCCATGTTGCACTTCCGAGCTTCCTGGTTCTTCCTCGGAATCAACTTCTGCTGAGAAGGGAAAACCCTGGTGGTTCTGGTGTGGGCTGGCTTGGGTACCAGTTTGAGGACCTCGGGAGGGACCTATGCCACAGTCCTCACTTAGTGACCATTCTGGAAACCTCTTTCTGAGTTGGTTGATGTGTCTTCTGACCAGTCGCCCTCCCTCCAACCCCACTTCGTAAGATAGGGGTCCAGATGCTTTGGTCACTTGACCAGGAACCCATAAATTTCCTGGCCCATAGTTTCTGGCCCAAACCCAATCACCCATTTGCAGCCCCCTCGGGGGTTTTGGTCTACAGGCTTCTGATGCCACTCTGTCTGGATGCAACCTGTCCAGTTTAGTAATTAAACGCCTTCCCCAACAAAGCTCAGCAGGACTTTTAACTGTAGCAGTGCAGGGCGTAGAATGCTGGCAGAGCAAAAAAATCTGCCAATCTGTGATGCCAGTCACCTGTGATAATTTATTTATTTATTTATTATTGGGACTTATATGCCGCCCTATCTCCCGAAGAAATCAGGGTGGCTAACAACAATAACATACAATAATACAGAAGTTAAAATAAAAATTAAATTAATGGCCCCTGTAGAATAAATTAAAATTATAATTTAAATAAATTAAAAATTAGAGTTAAAAATTAAAAACATAATTAAAATCCCTGTCAGTCCAGGCCAGCCTGATGGAAAAAGAGTGTTTTGAGGCCGCGGCGAAAGGACTGGAGATCTAGGGCGATCCGAAGCTCAGGGGGGAGCTGGTTCCATAGGGTTGGCGCTCACACAGAGAAGGCTCTCCCCCTGGGGGTTGTCAGCCGACATTGTCTAGCTGACGGTACCCTGAGGAGGCCTTCTCTGTGTGAGCGTACTGGGCGATGGGAAGTCGTTCCTGGCAGCAGATGGTCCTGCAAGTATCCCGGGCCTAAGCCATGTAGGGCTTTAAAGGTAAGTACCAGCACCTTAAATCTCACCCGGAGGACAACCGGTAACCAATGCAGCTCACGCAGGAGGGGTGTAATATGGGAGTATCGGGGTGCTCCCATCACTACCCGCGCAGCTGCACTCTGAACCAGCTGAAGCCTCCGGGTGGTCTTTAAGGGCAACCCCATGTAGAGAGCATTGCAGTAATCTATACGGGAGGTAACGAGTGCGTGGGTAACTGTACGTAAGGCATCTCGGTCCAGAAAGGGGCATAACTGGCGTACCAGGCGAACCTGGGCAAATGCCCCCCTAGCCACGACTCCAATATGATCTTCAAAATTGAGTCATGAATCCAGGAGGACGCCTAGATTGCGTGCTCTATCAAGCATTCGGCTTGTCCATTCAAAGAAGGATGAAACGGTGCAGACGTTGCATGTCTGATGAGCTTAGGTAAAAGAAAAGCCTGAAACTCAGCAGCAGTGAATTAAGCCCCATTATCAGAAACTAAAACGTCAGGCAACCCATGTGTTGCAAAGAGTTTTCTCAGCACCTGGATAGTCTTAGCAGTAGTCATATTAGGGACTGGAACTACCTCCAGCCATTTTGAGTGGCTATCCACTACTATCAGGAAAAGCGGTCCTAGAAAAGGCCCAGCATAGTCTATGTGAACCCTGGACCAGGGGGTATGCGTTTCTTCCCACCTGTGAACTGGGGCCTGAGGCATTTCAGGCCTAGATTGCTGGCATGTATAGCAACCATAGACTTGATCCTCTACAGCCTTATCGAGGCCAGGCCACCAAAAGTAGCTTCTAGCTAAGGCTTTCATTCTTACAATGCCTGGGTGGCCTTCATGTAAAGAGTGTAAGACTCTGTCTCTCAATGAAGTGGGGATAATGACTCTGTTGCCCCATAAAATGCATTCCTTGTGTGCAGACAACTCATGTCTCCTGACAAAATAACTTTGAAATTCAGAGCCTGGACTTTTTTCCAACCAGCCCATGTATACCCATGACAGAACTCTGCTCAGAATTTTATCTGTGGCAGTTTCAGCAGCAATATCCCCTGCGTGGAGGGGAAACTCAGGTAAGTCCTGAATGGACAATATTTTAGCAGCAGGAGCTGGATCAGGATCCATTAGTGGCAGTGGTAATCTGCTGAGGCCATCTGCATGGCCCATTTCCTTCCCTGGTTTATGAATTAACTTAAAATTGTATGCAAACAAAAATATAGACCATCTCAGCATTCTTGGAGATAGTATGTGGGGAGTTTGTTTGTCTGTTGTGAACAACCCCAAAAGAGGTTTGTGATCAATGTAGACAGTGAAATCCCTGCCATATAAATAATCATGAAATTTCTTAACTCCAGCCACGATGGCCACGGCTTCTTTATCAATCTGTGCATAATTGTGCTCAGCAGAAGATAAAGTCTTAGAATAAAATGCAGTAGGAACCTGTTTCCCATTTATCTCTATGTGGCTTAAGACTGCCCCCACCCCATAGGGAGATACATCACATGCAAGACATACAGGTTTAGACTCTATGTAATGAGTTACACCCCTTCATGGATTACTGCCTTGTCGTGGCGAAGGGGCTTGCGTAATTCAATGAAGCTATGAGCTATGCCGTGCAGGGCCACCCAAGACGGAAAGGTCATAGCAGAGAGTTCTGACAAAACGTGATCCACTGGAGAAGGAAATGGCAACCCACTCCAGTATCTTTGCCATGAAAACCCTATGGACAGTACCAAAAGGCAAAACGATATGACGCTGGAAGATGAGCCCCTCAGGTCGGAAGGCGTCCAATATGCTACTGGGGAAGAGCAGAGGGCTAGTACTAGTAGCGCCAGAAAGAATGAAGCAACTGGGCCAAAGCCGAAAGGACGCTCAGCTGTGGATATGTCTGGTGGTGAAAGGAAAGTCCGATGCTGTAAAGATTCTTTCTCCATAGGAACCTGGAATGTAAGATCCATGAATCAAGGAAAGCTGGACATGGTCAAACAAGAGATGACAAGACTAAACATCGGCATCTTAGGTATCAGCGAACTAAAATGGACAGGAATGGGTGAATTTAATTCAGATGACCATCAGGTATACTACTGCGGGCAAGAATCCCTCAGAAGAAATGGAGTAGCCTTCATAGTCAATAAAAAAGTAGGAAAAGCAATACTGGGATACAACCCTCAAAATGACAGAATGATCTCAGTTCGAATCCAAGGCAAACCATTCAATATCACAGTAGTCCAAGTCTATGCCCCAACCACCGGTGCTGAAGAGGATGAAATTGACCGGTTCTATGAAGCCCTACAGCACCTTATAGAACTAACACCCAAAAATGATGTCCTTATCATCATGGGAGATTGGAATGCTAAAGTAGGAAGCCAAAAGATAACTGGAATAACAGGCAAGTTTGGCCTTGGAGTACAAAATGAAGCAGGGCACAGGGTGATAGAATTTTGTCAAGAGAATACGATGGTGATAGCAAACACTCTTTTCCAACAACCCAAGAGACGGCTTTACACATGGACATCACCAGACGGTCAACACAGAAATCAGATTGACTATATGCTCTGCAGCCAAAGATGGAGAAGCTCTATACAGTCAGTAAAAACAAGACCAGGAGCTGACTGTGGCTCAGACCATGAGCTTCTTGTTGCAAAGTTTAGGCTTAAATTAAAGAAAGTAGGGAAAAGCGCTAGGCCAGTCAGGTATGAATTAAATCATATCCCTGTTGAATATACAGTAGAGGTGACAAATAGATTTAAGGAATTAGATCTGATAGACAGAGTGCCTGAAGAACTATGGACAGAGGTTCGCAACATTGTACAACAGGTAGCAACCAAAACCATCCCAAAGAAAAAGAAATGCAAGAAAGCAAAATGGCTGTCTGAGGAAGCTTTGCAAATAGCTGAGGAAAGGAGGGAAGCGAAAGGCAAGGGAGAAAAAGAAAGATATGCCCAATTAAATGCAGAATTCCAAAGAATAGCTAGAAGAGATAAGAATGCCTTCTTAAATGAACAATGCTGGATCATGGAGAAAGCTAGAGAGTTCCAGAAAAACATCTACTTCTGCTTCATTGACTATGCTAAAGCCTTTGATTGTGTGGATCATAACAAACTGTGGCAAGTCCTTAAAGAGATGGGCATACCAGACCATCTTATTTGTCTCTTGAGAAACCTATATGCGGGCCAAGAAGCAACAGTGAGAACTGGACACGGAACCACTGATTGGTTCAAAATTGGGAAAGGAGTCCAGCAAGGCTGTATACTGTCGCCTTGCCTATTTAACTTATATGCAGAGCACATCATGAGAAAGGCAGGGCTAGATGAATCAAAAGTTGGAATTAAGATTGCCGGAAGAAACATCAACAACCTAAGATATGCAGATGATACCACTCTAATGGCAGAAAGTGAAGAGGAACTAAAGAGCCTCTTGTTGCGAGTGAAGAAGGAGAGTGCAAAAGTTGGGTTGAAACTAAACATTAAGAAAACCAAGATCATGGCATCTGGCCCTCTCAATTCCTGGCAAATAGATGGGGAAGAAATGGAGGTAGTGACAGATTTTATTTTCCTGGGCTCCAAGATTACTGCAGATGGGGACTGTAGCCAAGAAATTAAAAGACGCTTGCTCCTTGGGAGGAAAGCCATGGCAAATCTAGACAGCACACTAAAAAGCAGAGACATCACCCTGTCAACAAAAGTGCGTATAGTCAAGGCTATGGTCTTCCCAGTTGCAATGTATGGCAGTGAAAGCTGGACCATAAGAAAGGCTGAGCGCCAAAGAATTGAAGCCTTTGAACTATGGTGCTGGAGAAGACTCCTGCGAGTCCCTTGGACTGCAAGGCGATCAAACCGGTCAGTCCTAGAGGAGATCAACCCTGACTGCTCTTTAGAAGGCCAGATCCTGAAGCTAAAGCTCAAATACTTTGGCCACCTAATGAGAAGGAAGGACTCACTGGAGAAGAGCCTAATGCTGGGAAAGATTGAGGGCAATAGAAGAAGGGGACGACAGAGAATGAGGTAGCTGGATGGAGTCACTGAAGCAGTAGGCATGAGCTTAAATGGACTCCAGAAGATGGTAGAGGACAGGAAGGCCTGGAGGAACATTGTCCATAGGGTCGTGATGGGTCGGACACGACTTCGCAACTAACAACAACAATGAGTTACAGTGTACTTTTCTGATAGAAGGGCTTTCAGATCCTGGAAACTTTTTTCATGTAAGTTAGTCCATTTCCATGGGGCTTTTTTATCAAGCAGCCTGTGGAGGGGCTCTGCTATCGCAGCCTTATGAGGTAGGAATGTGTGATTAAAAATTAGGAGGCCCAAAAATGCTTGCAGCTCTCCCTTTGATTTTGGCCTTGGAGCCATTTTGATGGCCTTCACTTTTGAATCAGCGGGGTGAATTCCATTAGCATCGATACGGAACCCCAAAAATTCCGTTGATGAGACCCCAATACTACATTTGGTTTTTTTCAATTTGAGGCCCGCATCACGGAGCCTCTGCAAAACAGCCCTGAGCCTATTGCCCAACACTTCTGGGGATTCCCCGGCAATGAGAACATCATCAAAATAGGGGCAGACACCCTGAATACCCTTAAGTGTGCGTTCCATAATCCCTTGGAAAATACCAGGTGCAACACTGACTCCAAACTGTAAGTGTTTGACTTTGAATGCCCCTCTGTGAGTTACTATTGTTTGAGCTGCGGCTGTGGCCTCGTCAACCGTCAATTGCTGATATGCCTGCGCTAAATCAAGTTTAGCAAAAATGGTTCCCCCTTGCAAAGAGGCTAAAATATGGCTGATTACAGGAACCGGGTAAGCATGTTGATTAAGGGCCTTATTTAATGTGCATTTATAATCTGCGCAAATGCAAACTTCCCCATTGGACTTCAGGGGGGTGACAATAGGAGTTTCCCATTCCCCCCCATCAACAGGCTGTAATACGCCCTGTTCTACTACCTTATCGATTTTGAAATCGATTTTGTGCTTTAGGGCAAAGGGGACTCTGCGAGGCTTAATCCTAATTGGCACAACGTTAGGATTTAACTTAAAAGAAATTGGCGGGCCAGTGTATGTCCCCAGGGTTGACTCAAAAACATCCGCGTATTCATCGCAGTCATGAGGTCTGCTGTTTGTGTCCGATTAATGCCTGTAATTTGAATGCCTAAAGCAGGGGTAGGCAACCTCAGTTCTTTTATGACTCATGGACTTCAACTCCCAGAATTCCTGAGCCAGCCATGCTGGCTCAGGAATTCTGGGAGTTGAAGTCCATGAGTCATAAAAGAGCCAAGGTTGCCTACCCCTGGCCTAAAGCATCAAACCAATCAAGTCCAATAAGACTCGTACTTTGGCCCTCTACTACTATGACATCCAGGTGCCCCAAAAACCCTTTAAATTTTACCAATAATGTGGCTTCACCCTTAACTTTAACATGTGCATTCTGAAAATCTGTTAAAATAATATCTGAGGGCCTTAGTTTAGCCCAATTGTTACTACGCCTACACACAAAGTTGAATGTGTCTTGCAAAATGATCGATACTGCCGAGCCGGAGTCCAACTCCATCTTACATGGAACTCCTTGTAGCTCTACCGAGAGCTTGAGTTTAGGCTTGAGGGGACAACAAGCCCCGGTGTGGCAAACGCTTCTCCGGCTTCTGAAGAACCACACACTAACTGGACCCTGGGCCCCAGTAACTCTCCTAGTCGGTTCCTCCGACTGGTATTTGGGTGGCCTGTCTCTCTGGCGGGCTCTGCAAACCACGATGTGGCCGGTCCTTCCACAAGCTCTACACGTGGCCGAGCAAAATCTGCAATTGGCGCAAAGATGGTTGCCTCCATACCCCTTACATCTAGGTAAGAGAACTGCCTTGTAATCATTCTCTCGTTGGTGGTTGCCGCAGTTTTGTGTGTTTGGTTGCCTTTGGAGCTTGTTGATTTTGAGTTCTTCATATTCTGATGATTTTCTAACGCATTTGGCGACCTCAAGATGGACGGAATCTTCAACCTTTGAAGGTTTGGTGGGCTGCACTGTCTGCACTGCACCCCCAGCGGCTTTGTTGGCTATGGCCTCATCCTGTGCCTCGGAGAATGTGAGATTGAGTCTAGCAAACAGTCTCTGCTGGAGGGTTCTGTCTTGAAGGCCACAGACGAGCCGGTCTCTCAGTCGTTCCTCTAAGTTCGAGAACTTGAAAGGTGTGCAGCCTGCCTTAGGCCTGCGATAAACTCTTAAGTTGTCTATCCGGGTAGCTGCACTCCTTGGTCGAATCTAAAACGCCACGCCATCTCCGACATCTTGGGCTGAAAATGCCCAGTCAGCTTTTTCTTAAGGTCTGCGAACGATACTGCTTCGATGGGCGTCAGTGCGAAAAGGTTTTCTGCTAGGTCGAAAGTTGCTGGTCCACACATGCACAGCAACGTGGCGGCTTTTAGGCCTTCCTCTGCAATTTGGTTTGCTCGTAGATATTTCTCCACTTGTGAGAGGTAAGATGGCCATTCTTCTGGATGTTTTACATCGAACTCTCTGAGTTTGCCAACCTTCGGCATCTTTCCTTGATTCCTGTGTTCTTGGATACTGCTTCTTAGGCTCAGGGAATGCGTCCGCTGAGCACGCGTCTGCTAGTGTGGCTTTACTAGTCAGCCTAGAGGGGGGGGGAAATGCCTCTTCCCTCCAGCGTGTATTGCCGACCCCTCATTAACTTCAGCCCTTTAAACGGTGAAGCAGGATCCCACCCTCATCACCACTGTTAAGTTGTGGGCTCTGGTGAGCAGGAATGAAAACACAGGGTTGAGTATAGAGAAACTCATTCTTTTATTCTTGCTGGAACTGTACTTGAGCTTGGGCCGCACCCAGCCACAATATATAGCCAAGCCCTATGGTAGCAGCCAATAGGATTCAACCCGCGCTTGCCACCTGGGGCTGACCAATTGCAGGACCGGAGACGGCCTGTCTGGGTTGCTGGAGAGCCGTTAGCTCTCCAGCAACGCACATGGTGTGGTACCAAAAGCCCAGTACATAATATCTGACATCCCCAAATTTCCATAGTCTAGCATGGACCTACTAGTATTTACCAGTTTCGCACAAGTCAAATTACTTTCATTTCAATCATGAAAACTAAGAAACTACTGTACTAAAGCTGTAATCCTTTACAGCTTAAAAGAGAATTAGGCTCTGCTGAAGACAATGGGTCTTAATCTATAAACATCCATAGGAATTCACCATTCTAGACTCAGTGAATTCCCAGTTACTTAGAAATTAGTCCTCTTGATATGACCAAGATTTACTACAAAAGGCCCATGTTAATCATATTTTTTCTCAAACATTCAACATCTCATAAATCAAATATTTACTGGATTCAAAAAACTATCATAACCAGATCCATTTTGGGAAAACTGCAAAATCCATAGCTTGAAATCCCTTTCTTAAGAACTGACCAAAATGTCACAAATGACTGTTCCAGGCTTGGAAATCTGTGAAATTCTACATTAGGCAACATATAACAAACGAAGTGTTGTAGTATCTTTCCTGATCTCAAATGCAAGTGTACTTTTTGGGATTTTCTGCGAATTTTGGATTATTGAAAACAGCTCAGTATTTTGGTCACCCTTAAACTTTGAGCCAACCACTCCTTTTCTTTTGTCAGAAATATAGGGAAAATGGACTATTCTATCCACCTACCATAATATATATGTGTTGAATTCGATATTTCACCTTGGTTATAATTTCTAGCCAATGCAAAAATATACACAAGGTGGCAGAAATTCAACAAGTGAACCGTTGCTTCTTCTCTCTCTTTGCTAGTAAAAACTGTATCAGATGTCTGCTTGCATTATACACTTATTAAGAAATCCTATCTTTCTGCCAGGGAGGAAAGGAAAGTGAGAGGGGTAGGAAGGAAAAAATAATTTATTCCGAATTTCTATAGGCTCCAGGTACTTCTATTTCAAGTTCATCATAAAAACTCTCCGAAAACTCTTTGCCACTCTTGGACAGCAGTTAAGACACTCTCTAAAGCAGGGGTCTTCAAACTCGGTCCTTTTATGACTCGTGGACTTCAACTCCCAGAATTCCTCAGCCAGCATGCCTGGCTGAGGAATTCTGGGAGTTGAAGTCCACGAGTCATAAAAGGGCCGAGTTTGAAGATCCCTGCTCTAAAGTCTAAAAGTATCGAACATAAGGAACGCTGGGAAACGTAGTCAATCCGTGTTTGACAGAACAATCCTAGAACGCCGGAAGCTGCTGTTAGGTAAGCAAGAACCCGCTCTTTGGGCGACATTTCTCTTAACCCTTTCCTTCCCAATGTTGACTGCTTGGACGTAACATAAGCAACAATTCAAGGAGGGGGACAAAGGAAGTCCCGCCTTTAGTCTGGCCTCTAATTGGTGGGCAAGTAAGCGGAAGTGGCGTCATTCCTGCAAGCGGGCATATTCTATGGTGGAAGTTGGTGTGGGTCCGGTAAGTTTATGAGGCCGCGGGGAGCGGGCTTTCTGACGTCGTCTCCTCGCAGCCGGAGCTCTGGCTTCTTCCCCGTTTGGAGCCCTCCCCTTCGATCGCCTGGGTGGGGGGAAGCGATGGGGTCACGAGCGTGGCGTGGACGAGGGAGCTTCCCCACCCCCCCGCAGCTGCTCAGCAGCGGTGCTTGTAGGAAGCGACTCAGTATTCGTTCCAACACGTGTAGGGGGGTGTGCATGTCTGAACGTGACCTTGCGCGATCTCCTTTTCCCCGCCTGAAATCGGTGTGTGGGGAAGCACCAGGAGTTGCCTACTGCTGCCCCAGCGCCTCTGCTTCCCTAGAAGGAGATCCGATAAAAATCCTTTGCCAGTTCGTAGAACCTTTTTCTTTTTCTTTTTTTTTCCTTTCTGGCTGTTCTCCACAACCGTTTATCCTAGCGGTGTTTGGGGTTTTTTGTTTTGTCGTGAGGCTTAAGAGGCAACATGAAGGCGACTTCAAGATTTCTGTTAAGCGGAGAGAGCTGTCTGGGTTTTCTTGATGCATAAAAGGCTGCTGTGATTTCTCATTTTCAGTTGCTGAATGTCGAGGACACCGATGGCATATCGGTTTTGTGAAATGTGGGGAAGGGTTTTTTTTTTAAAACAGGGAAACAGATAGGACTAAAATTACTATAGTCGCATTCTTTTATCCCTTTCCTCTTTGTTTCACAAGTAAGATACTGACCACCCTCATAGAGCCTTGGTGGAGCAGTGGGCTAATGCCTCCTTAAGTAACACCAGCTGCCTGCAATTATTGCAGGTTTGCATCCCACCAGGCTCAAGGTTGACTCAGCCTTCCATCCTTCCGAGGTAGGTAAAATGAGGACCCAGATTGTTGGGGGCAATAAGCTGACTTTGTAATAATGCCGCTTGGGGGTTGTGTGAAAGCCCTAATAAGCAGGCATATACATAGAATGAAGGCTACTGCTAAGTTTGTAAGCCGCCCTGAGTCTTCGGAGAAGGGCGGGATATAAATGGAATTAAAATAAAAAATAAAATAAATCAAACAGCACAACCACATTGTCAATACAATTCAGATGCTAATGCTAAGTTTATCGTAAGGCTACATTAACAAGCTTACAAATCTGAAATTACAGATCTCACACTGTGACTGCCTCATCCATTAGGACAGGTCTCTCCTAAGTTGCTTTCTCTCACCTTTTAAATGGGTGTGAGTCGTTCCCCCCCCTTGTCTCCTTTCCTAGTTAGGATTACATTCAGCATACAAGTTAATGACAGTAATTGGCACCAGGATTTTTTTTTTGCTAACCAATGTGATCATAAAGCACAACCTCACATGACTTGCCAACTTATTACAATTCCAGCTGCAGTGTTTGGACAAATCCTCCATGATCATTAGGTGGTGCAACATTATAGGATTGGTGTTTGTGACCTCTTGCTGGTTTCTCTATTGACTTTGCTTGTCAGAAGCCAGCAGTTAATGTACCAAATGGCAGTCGTGTGGCCACAGTTTACTGTAGCTATTGTAATTGTGAGCTGGTTACCAAGCATCTGGATTGTGATCACATGACCACAAGACACTGCGACTATCATAACTTCATACAGTTGCTGAACAAATGGTGATTTACTGAGGGCTCCCTGTACTAGGACTAGAATTAAATTTTATTTACATTTTGAACATCAGCAGAAACTCAGAAGATTTAGGGGTTGCATAAGAATAGACTGTAGGTTTTGTATCTATGTTCAAAGTGTATGCTTTCCTGTGCCGTCTTTTGGGATGATCCATAAATGAATCGGATAAATGTAATTTTGGTTCCCATAAAGAAGTAGTATCCGAGTATGGCTTGATCTTTTTTAAAAAAATACCATATCCACATTATCATGAAATGAAAGATAGATGATTTTGTGACCTATCCTGCCAAGGTGCCAAGAGAAAAAGGTGCAGGAATCCAGATGGACAATTTACAGGTTGCATCCAGTCTTCAGCCATTCTGTGTAACCCATGAGAGCTTCCTCTGTCACTATTAACAAAAGAAAAATCAGTTTTTATTAATGAAAGGAGGGCAGTTAAAGCCTCTCCTTTCCCATCTGAGCGTTCATATCTGTGGATACATGAGATGTAACAATATAGGAAAAGGATGCGTCCTGCACCTAGACAGCCCTGCCCATCATTACCCTTTGTAAAAGTCTACCATACAGTATAGTGAGTCCCTCCAAATATTAAAAACATAAATGTTCATCTCCATCATAGAGTCTGCTGACAAGCCTATTTGTGAAAAAATGGAGTCTAAGACATTGTCCTACAAAGTAACTGGAGATGATGACTGATTATACATACGTACATACATACATACATACTCCTAATGAAGTACTTACACAGTTTGAAAAAACATGGTAAATTCATAATTTAGTAATGCAGAATTAAGTTTCTTACCTTGAAAAAAAATGATGACAGTTTGAAGCCTAAGGCATGGACAGGAGCAAGGCTGTAGAGCAGGGGTCTTCAAACTTGGCAGGTTAACTAAAGGCCTGCTCCAATGCCAGTTGTTTTTCAGGAAATAAAGAGCAAAGAACTCCCAAATAAAAAAGATTGAATGCTGGTGTGGTTAATTTTTAATTAGATTGGGCCCTATGTTTCCACTGTTTCATATCACTTTCACTAATGTTAGGTTTCTTCAGAGAAATCCTCAATGAACAGAAAGCCTGTAAAATCATTTCAGAATGTTCACAGTAATAGAAGAGAGCTTAATATGATTTTACAGTAAAGGGGTTTACATTTAAGGTAAATGATGGAGCAGATATTTCAAGGATTACTCAGAATAAGGAAGAATAAGAAAATATACTGTTTTCACCAATAATGTTTCTCTTGGCAGAAATAGATGATATAAGATAGAACTGCCATCAATATTTTCCAGTGTTTCTAAGAATGTCTGTGATTCAAAATGATGTCTGAGAAAAATAATGTTTAAGGAGGGCTAACAATTTTTTACATGCATCCTAGTCCTGCATAAATTTATTTTCAAGAAGCCATTAGATAATATCCTAAAACGTCTGTGAAATCCATGTCAGCTTAATTCTCTAAATCAGCTTAATTCTCTAAATCCTGGCTGAGGAATTCTGGGAGTTGAAGTCCACAAGGCCAGGTTTGAAGACCCCTGCTGTAGAGCAATGGAGACAAATGATGGAAAATGATGACAATTAGTAAGTGAAGGAGATGTGGGTGCAAACTTTGTATGAAATATAATACCAGCTCTGCAGGGTCTTGGTACATCTTCTGTCTTTTTCTTGGGTCTTTGCTTAACAACGTCTATTGTTTTTGCCATCTTTCTTTCAAAAAGAAATTCATTTGACTATTTTAGTAAATTTATATGCTGCCCATCTCACTATCCAAACTTGCCAAAGGTAAAGGTAAAGGTTCCCCCGCACATGCGCGCTAGTCGTTTCCGACTCTAGGGGCCGGTGCTCATCTCCGTTTCAAAGCCATAGAGCCAGCGCTTGTCCAAGGACGTCTCCGTGGTCATGTGGTCGGCATGACTAGACACCAAAGGCGCACGGAACGCTGTTACCTTCCCACCGGAGTGGTCCCTATTTTTCTACTTGCATTTTTACGTGCTTTCGAACTGCTAGGTTGGCAGAAGCTGGGACGAGTAACAGGCGCTCACTCTGCTACGCGGCACTCGGGATTCGACCCGCCAAACTGCTGACCTTCTGATCGACAAGCTCAGCGTCCTAACCCACTGAGCCACCGCGTCCCCAAAGTTGCCTATATGACTCCAAATAAAAATTGAACTTCAGAGACTACTATTCTGTTCCTTTCTGCATTACAGTTATCTTCTAGCCATTTCAATTTTTGTAAAATTTTCTCAGAACTGAACATTTTGAAGGGTTTTATTATTATTATTTTAAAGATTTTATACCGGCTTGCTGGACTTTTCTTCTTCACCTTCCACTTGGCCCTCAGCAACAAGTGTTGCAGCTCTTTTATTGAAAGTTCTCTGCACACGGGGCTAAAACAACTTATCTAAGTAAGTCTTCTTCCTCTACTTCAGGGGTGTCAAACTGCCGGCCCGCGGGCCAGATGCGTCATGGCGAAACCGCGCCCACCCCATTGCCAGCAATGGGGGGAAAAGTTGTGATACGTCGCGACACATCACGTGACGTTACGAGTTTGACACCCCTGCTCTACTTTGTTGAACCCAGCCTGCTTTGTGAGAGCAATACAACTTGCTTTTATTTTGGGAAGCTCTTTTATAGCATCAAAGCCTTTCGAATCACAGATGAAATCAGGTCGAAGCCACCAAACACCATTGTTAATGGCTTCTCGGGTCCTGTGAGAAAATTTGCCCCCAATGTCTTCATTATCTGATCTTCAGCCAAAACATTTAACGGATGTTCTGTCTCTTCAAATTCTTTGTCTTGTTCTAATAAGCTTTCTACAGTTGTTCTTGCTTTAAAAAAAAACCCCTGGCTTTTATATTATTCACCTTTCTTCTGATTGCCCATGATGTCTCTTCATTTAAGCGGAAACACACAGTGTTTTGTTTCAATAAAGCATTTCTTTCTCCGCTTGAAATGTTATCACCAGCATGCTTCATTTTCACATTCTTTTCAGTATACAGATTTATCAGGGAGGGGAAAGTACCCCTTAGCAGTAATAATTACAAAGTTAAAAAAAAAACTCAGAAGCAAAAGACACTAACCAAATAGTGCACGTACGACATACGTACTGGCTTGAGTTGGCAATAAAAACAAAGCAGCAACCTATTGCATTCAGCTGGATAGTGCTTGCTATGTTCACATACCGCTTCTCATTATTGCAGAATTGAAACTTAAGAAACCTGATGCAAAAATGAAGATTGTGTTTTACAGACATCGTTCTCTTGTTTATCAATCCAGTATGAGCAAATTCTCATACATATGCTATATGAGAACTACTCTGTAAAACCTCCGATAAGTATAGATTAAAGAAGTCAAGCTGATTAACTGAAAAGCAGATAATTTTATCATTGACAGCAATACTAGTTTATGGCTGCTTTGATTTTGTCTTAGCAATACCAGCAAATCTCGTTTGTTTTCTCTGTAGATGAATTATTTTTGCCGTAAGAATAACAGTGACATTCCACATTGATTTTGAAACGCTTACATTGGAAATTCAGTTTAAAGTGGAAGACTAAGAGGGAATGAAGAGAAGCACAAATGAATGTAAGTTTTTTTTTAAAAAAATAATATTAAATGACTAAAGTTTTGATGTTTAGGGAAACACTCATTTCTTAATGCAGAAGCTAAGAGTTGCTAGTCAGAGTTACGGCATACATGACAGATCCTTCCTGCTATAGAAAATTTCATGAATTCAGCAAATCCACATTGGTATTTCAAGTGCCCCGAAAGGTGCAGCTTTTTGCTCAGTCTTTTGGTGAGGAAGATTGACATCCTTTATCTTTCTTTCTTTCTTTCTTTCTTTCTTTCTTTCTTTCTTTCTTTCTTTCTTTCTTTCTTTCTTTCTTTCCTTCTTTCCTTCCTTCCTTCCTTCCTTCCTTCCTTCCTTCCTTCTTTCTTTCTTTCTTTCTTTCTTTCTTTCTTTCTTTCTTTCTTTCTTTCTTTCTTTCTTTCTTTCTTTCTTTCTTTCTTTCTTTTGTTCCCATCTGCAACGATTATTTTCTCTGCCAGCTTTGTTTCTTTGCCTTGTGTTTTGCTTATTCTTATTGTTTTTTAAGGTGCTTTTTATAATTTGTAAACTGTCCAGACTCACTGTTCTGTACCAGCCTACTACCGGCCCTGCAGAAAAGGCAGGGACAACCCCTTTACAAATGGCAAGAGACTGGAACTAAGCCTGCCAAATTTATTAACATAAAACAGAGCAAAACAAGACACGAACCATGAAACAGGAGCTATTCAAACGGTTGCCTTCAGCAAACCAGCCCTCCCACACATTCCCCTTTAAACAGTTCAGGGCGTGGCTTTTCTCTGCCTCCTTCCGAGGTGCCCCATTGCCTTCCTCTGTTTACTCCTGATTGACTGCCTCCTGCGTCGGGCGTCCTTGAACAGGGCCAGCTGTGGGTCATCTTCATCCACGCTGTCAGGCTCACACAGCTGGGCCTGCGTCGTAACCAGGTGGGAGGGGCCTGGCTGAGGGCTCTGCGGAGCCTCAAGGCCATCATCAGCAAGCTCTCCAACACCCTCAGCAACCTCTGCAACACCCCTCTCCTCCTCCTCTGAATCGTCCGACCCAACTGCCGAACCCACAGGCTGACCCTGAATCACAACACTCGCTGGGAGTCAGGTGGCATGTACGTTTAATATATTCTGGTTGGTCACACCACAACCAGTTGTTCAGATTGGATTCGGCTTTTTTTATCCACTTATCAAGTCCTTCCCAAGGACCTGAGATAGGCAGATGTGGTTTGGTGGTGTTAAAGGTATTGTTATGTATGCTATTCCAAGCAAAGGTATTGTTAAAGGTATTGTTATGTATGCTATTCCAAGCAAAGCTGCTTTTTGCAATTGACCAATTGTCTCGTTTTGCCACAGCCATTCTAATTCTATTACTATTATTTTCATTATTATATCATGAAAGCGTAAATTTAAAGAGGGAGCGGATGAGTAAATGTTGCTGGTACTCTTTCTTTATTGCCACAAGTAATAACCTGTGAGTAGATTATTGGAGGAGGACTGTGTTAGGTCAAACCATTTCAGCCAGCATTATCTAGGATAACTGTCAGGGGTTTCAAACAACATTTTTTCAATCATATCTGACAGTTATATAGGGTCTCCCGCTTGAGCAGGGGGCTTGGACTAGAAGACCTCCAAGGTCCCTTCCAGCTCTATTCTGATTGATTCTGATTGATAGATTAACTTTTTGCATGAAGAGCATATATTCTGCAAGTGTACACGTAGCAAATGGTTCCTTTCATGCCTAAAGAGGACTAGAACTCCCACTTTCTAGTCTATCCCCTTAATTCTGACATCAATTCTCTCAATGTTTATGGATGTTTCTGAGGTACAAGTCTTATGTGGAAAGCAGTTTGAGTTTATGGAAGTATGATTGAAGCCCAAATACTAAACTTTATCTGAGAAGAAATCTATACTTATTTGTATAATGCAATTGGCTTACGATCAAGTTGTAGTGTCTCCTATATACCGTATATACTTGAGTATAAGCCGACTCGAATATAAGCCGAGACCCCTAATTTTACCCCCCAAAAGTGGGAAAAGTTGGTGACTCGAGTATAAGCCGAGGCTGGGAAATGCAGCAGCTCACCTTATGCTCCTCTCCAGAGATCTTCCCTCAGCAGCGGCCGGCAAAGTAGCTCGCACGCGAAACAAGCCCGGCAGAGGAGCCGGAGCGGCGAGCAGAGGCGCCCGGCCCAGATCCTGCAAGGCCCGGCCGAGACACGCCCCCAGCAGCGGAGCTGCTCCGGCTCCTCTGCCGAGCTTGTTTTGCATGTGAGCTACTTTGCCTGACGCTGAGAAGACCCGCTTGGGCACTCGGGTTGGTGTCAGTCTCCGCAGGCCCTTCTCGTTTCCAGGAACGTCAAGCGCGCTTGGCTCCCCACCCCCACGGCAGGGCAGGGCAGGGCAGAGACTTGCTCGCCCTTCTGACGGCCCTGAAGCGAAACGAAGGGCTTGCAAACTCCCCGCGAGAAGCTGGGCGAAGCGCGCGGCTGGGCGAGTGTGTGCCTGCGCGCGTATTTACGAAAGAAACGCTCCGAGAGCTCTTTCTCCGCCCCCTTGGGGGGAACTCTAGCGACTGCTGTAGCCGCGCTTCTCTTCTCGGCTCCGAAAATAGGGATTTCTACTCTCTCTCTCTCTCTCTCTCCCCTCCCCACCCCGCATTCTCCTGCCTCTTCGATTGCGACAATAAAAGGGCGAAGGGTGCGCTGGTTTCTTCCTCCTTCCTCCCCCCCTCCCCTCCCCTCCCCGATTGTCAGGTGAGGCAGCTGGAGGTCTGGCCGGGAGATTGTAGCCGTTTTGAAACGCCGCGTCTTGAAACGCCCGATCAGCTGATTTTCGGGTGGAAGAGCCGCGGCTTGAATCTGTTTGCATCTGCCTGAATTAGACCGAAACGGCCTGAATTTGACCAGAGTTGCTTTGTAATGGCTGGAGGAACTGCAGAGGAGGTCTTGCCGGGAGATTGTGGCCGTTTTGAAACGCCGCGGCTTGAAACGCCCGATCAGCTGATTTTCGGGGCGGAAAGAGCCACGGCTTGAATCTGCTTGTATTTGTTTGAACTTAACCAGAAACGGCTCGTAATGGCTGGAGGAACTGCGGAGGGAGTGAATGCTCCAGCCTGGAATATTTGGAAAGGCTGGGGGAACCGGATGAACTGCAGCTTAAGCGACTGTTGCCGGAGGAGCCATGGCTTGAAACGCCCCAGTTTTGGGGCAGCGTTTGCTTGTTCCGGGTAGAAAAAACGCTGTCGACCCCGGCATCTTTTGCGGGGAGGGGTGAGGTGGGGTGGGGTGGGGTGGAGGAAGCAGTTTGCGAAGCAGCCGAAATGGGGGTGTCAAGCCCTACGGGGACCAGGGGAGCACTTCCAACAATGCCTGCGCAGCACCGAAGGCCCATTGGCGCCCGCACCCAACTGTTCGGCGGGCGAACGCCAGACCCGCTGCCGCACTTACAGCTGATCGGCGGCCGGAGGAGATTGCGAGCGGCTGCGGAGGTTCCGCGCCGGCACAAACAGCTAATCGGGGCTGAAGGAGACTGCGAGCGGCTGCAGAGGTTCCGCGGCCACATCAACAGCTGATCGGCGGCCGGAGGAGATTGTGGATGGGCGCAGAGGGTCCGCGTCAGCACAGACAGCTGATCGGCGGCTGAAGGAGACTGCGAGCGGCTGCAGAGGTTCCGCGGCCGGATCAACAGCTGATCGGCGGCCGGAGGAGATTGTGGACGGGCGCAGAGGGTCCGCGTCAGCACAGACAGCTGATCGGCGGCTGAAGGAGACTGCGAGCGGCTGCGGAGGTTCCGCGCCGGCACAAACAGCTAAGGGGCAGCCGGGGACGTCTACCGGTGGTCACGCAGCGCGATCAACTGAGCGGCAGCTAGAAACAGCCGCCGACGGTCGCACGGGCCTCACGGGACTTTTCGGGTCCGATGGCGGCTTGGAGAGTGTGGGTGGCTGCTTCGCAGACCTGGCGGTTGTAGCGGCATGCAAGGTCTGCGAAGCAGCCACCCACACTCTCCAAGCCGCCATCGGACCTGAAAAGTCCCGTGAGGCCCGTGCGACCGTCGGCGGCTGTTTCTAGCTGCCGCTCAGTTGATCGCGCTGCGTGACCACTGGTAGACGTCCCCGGCTGCCCCTTAGCTGTTTGTGCCGGCGCGGAACCTCCGCAGCCGCTCGCAGTCTCCTTCAGCCGCCGATCAGCTGTCTGTGCTGACGCGGACCCTCTGCGCCCGTCCACAATCTCCTCCGGCCGCCGATCAGCTGTTGATGCGGCCGCGGAACCTCTGCAGCCGCTCGCAGTCTCCTTCAGCCGCCGATCAGCTGTCTGTGCTGACGCGGACCCTCTGCGCCCGTCCACAATCTCTTCCGGCCGCCGATCAGCTGTAAGTGCGGCAGCGGGTCTGGCGTTCGCCCGCCGAACAGTTGGGGGGTGCGGGTGCCAATGGGCCTTCAGTGCTGCGCGGGCATTGTTGGAAGTGCTCCCCTGGTCCCCGTAGGGCTTGACACCCCCATTTCGGCTGCTTCGCAAACTGCTTCCTCCACCCCACCCCACCCCACCTCACCCCTCCCCGCAAAAGATGCCGGGGTCGACAGCGTTTTTTCTACCCGGAACAAGCAAACACGCAGGCAACCCTGCACTATTCAGCTCAGTGAAGTCACGCTTGAAACGGCTTGAAATGCCCGATCAGCTGATTTTCGGGGCGGAAAGCATGCGGTGTTGTTGTGTTTTTTTTTCCTCCCCCCGAAAGTGAACGGCAGCTTTCCGTACTAGTGTATTTGTACTGCCGCGAGTGACAACTGACAAAGCTTGCCGGTGTGATCTTGATTTTGGAACTGATGAAGTCTGTTAACTAATTGATTGGCACTTCGGTCGCTCATCGCCGTGAAACTAGACCTTGTTTTTGGGTTTGTTTTTTTTGTACTTTGGGCTGATCAAATGGAATAAATGGAATAAATAAAAACACTGGCATGTCAAGACACCAGCACAAAGACCAAGGTACAAGCACCTCTCCTTCAGTCATTATTGAAACATTTGATCAGCCCAACTTCTTCTTCTTATTATTATTATTAAATCTGTTTTTTAACCAAGCGTGACTTCACTGAGCTGAATAGTGCAGGGTTGCCTGCGTGTTTGCTTGTTCCGGGTAGAAAAAACGCTGTCGACCCCGGCATCTTTTGCGGGGAGGGGTGAGGTGGGGTGGGGTGGGGTGGAGGAAGCAGTTTGCGAAGCAGCCGAAATGGGGGTATATAGAGGATGGGAGGTTCCCACCGAGAGAGCCAGCAGAGTTGTTGTCAAAGCGCGTCACACGCCTTTCCAACCACCAGAGAAGGGAGGAATAAGAAAGAAACACACACACACACACACACACCAGGAAATCGAGGAAGCTTGCGTAAGATCTGAAGGAGACACGATCGTGGGAAAGGCACCGAGCGTGCCGTGGAAAAAAAAGAAAGGGTGGACTTGGGCTCGGCTGGTTTCGCAACGGGAAATGGGAAATCCCCGCAAAAGATGCCGGGGTCGACAGCGTTTTTTCTACCCGGAACAAGCAAACGCTGCCCCAAAACTGGGGCGTTTCAAGCCATGGCTCCTCCGGCAACAGTCGCTTAAGCTGCAGTTCATCCGGTTCCCCCAGCCTTTCCAAATATTCCAGGCTGGAGCATTCACTCCCTCCGCAGTTCCTCCAGCCATTACGAGCCGTTTCTGGTTAAGTTCAAACAAATACAAGCAGATTCAAGCCGTGGCTCTTTCCGCCCCGAAAATCAGCTGATCGGGCGTTTCAAGCCGTGGCGTTTCAAAACGGCCACAATCTCCCGGCAAGACCTCCTCTGCAGTTCCTCCAGCCATTACAAAGCAACTCTGGTCAAATTCAGGCCGTTTCGGTCTAATTCAGGCAGATGCAAACAGATTCAAGCCGCGGCTCTTCCACCCGAAAATCAGCTGATCGGGCGTTTCAAGACGCGGCGTTTCAAAACGGCTACAATCTCCCAGCCAGACCTCCAGCTGCCTCACCTGACAATCGGGGAGGGGAGGGGAGGGGGGGAGGAAGGAGGAAGAAACCAGCGCACCCTTCGCCCTTTTATTGTCGCAATCGAAGAGGCAGGAGAATGCGGGGTGGGGAGGGGAGAGAGAGAGAGAGAGAGAGTAGAAATCCCTATTTTCGGAGCCGAGAAGAGAAGCGCGGCTACAGCAGTCGCTAGAGTTCCCCCCAAGGGGGCGGAGAAAGAACTCTCGGAGCGTTTCTTTCGTAAATACGCGCGCAGGCACACACTCGCCCAGCCGCGCGCTTCGCCCAGCTTCTCGCGGGGAGTTTGCAAGCCCTTCGTTTCTCTTCAGGGCCGTCAGAAGGGCGAGCAAGTCTCTGCCCTGCCCTGCCCTGCCGTGGGGGTGGGGAGCCAAGCGCGCTTGACGTTCCTGGAAACGAGAAGGGCCTGCGGAGACTGACACCAACCCGAGTGCCCAAGCGGGTCTTCTCAGCGTCAGGCAAAGTAGCTCACATGCAAAACAAGCTCGGCAGAGGAGCCGGAGCAGCTCCGCTGCTGGGGGCGTGTCTCGGCCGGGCCTTGCAGGATCTGGGCCGGGCGCCTCTGCTCGCCGCTCCGGCTCCTCTGCCGGGCTTGTTTCGCATGTGATTCCGGGCCAGGTGCTGCTGAGGGTGAGCAGAGGCGCCCGGGCCGGATCCTGCAAGGCCCCGGCCGAGACGCGACCCCAGCAGCGTCAGGCAAAGTAGCTCACATGCAAAACAAGCCCGGCAGAGGAGCCGGAGCAGCTCCGCTGCTGGGGGCGTGTCTCGGCCGGGCCTTGCAGGATCTGGGCCGGGCGCCTCTGCTCGCCGCTCCGGCTCCTCTGCCGGGCTTGTTTCGCATGTGATTCCGGGCCAGGTGCTGCTGAGGGCGAGCAGAGGCGCCCGGGCCGGATCCTGCAAGGCCCCGGCCGAGACGCGACCCCAGCAGCGTCAGGCAAAGTAGCTCACATGCAAAACAAGCCCGGCAGAGGAGCCGGAGCAGCTCTGCTGCTGGGGGCGTGTCTCGGCCGGGCCTTGCAGGATCTGGGCCGGGCGCCTCTGCTCGCCGCTCCGGCTCCTCTGCCGGGCTTGTTTCGCATGTGATTCCGGGCCAGGTGCTGCTGAGGGCGAGCAGAGGCGCCCGGGCCGGATCCTGCAAGGCCCCGGCCGAGACGCGACCCCAGCAGCGTCAGGCAAAGTAGCTCACATGCAAAACAAGCCCGGCAGAGGAGCCGGAGCAGCTCCGCTGCTGGGGGCGTGTCTCGGCCGGGCCTTGCAGGATCTGGGCCGGGCGCCTCTGCTCGCCGCTCCGGCTCCTCTGCCGGGCTTGTTTTGCATGTGATTCCGGGCCAGGTGCTGCTGAGGGCGAGCAGAGGCGCCCGGGCGACCCCAGCAGCGTCAGGCAAAGTAGCTCGGCCGCGCGCAAGTCCTCAGTAAGTTCTTTCTTTTTTGTTGACTGGAGTATAAGCCGAAGTGGATTTTTTCAGCCCAAAAAGTGGGCTGAAAAATTCGGCTTATACTCAAGTATATACGGTAATCACTATTTTATTGAGAACAGTTATGTAGTTGTTACTACTTGGTAGTTGGCTAACTGCAATTTTTACTGATGTTTTATGTCAAATGCTGTATTTTTTTGATTAAAATATTTGTAGCCTGGATATTACTCCCTTTAGGAATCAGAGTTGGTTACAATCCATACAATCAACTAACTAGACTAATAAAATGAAGTAAAAGCAAACAGTATAAAATTTAACACAGTAATATTGATTACATTATAATACTATTTCCCATTTAATGTAATACAATAGTAGAAAAACATAGGTTTTTTTTCCAAAAGAGGGCAAAGCTGGTTTAAAATAGCTGGTTTCTCAGTGCAACATTAACACAGTTTGTAAGGGTTGCCGGTATCTGCAGTATGGGGCTGCAGATACAAGTGAAAAATAGTCACATTAGTTCTTTGTGAGTATACATTTTTATATTTAAGTTCTCTAATAGCTATTATATAAAATGTAAATGCTTCTATGTTTTAAAGTCTGGATCTAGATATGAAAGGAAGGAAGCTTACCATACGCGCCAGAGAAGTGCCTCCCCAGAAGACAGGTAAAATGTCTTTTTATAAGGAACGCAGTAAAAACTCACCATAAATAATAATAGATTATGATGGGGGGATGGGAGGGGAGAGGATTTCTTTAATATTTTAAAACAGTAGCCCACCAATCGTTTGGGCACCAGGGACCAGTTCCACGGTGGGCGGTTTTTTCCACAAACCTAGGGGTGGTGTGGTTTCGCATGCTGCCTGTGTCCTATGTGTGCATGGATGGGGCTTCACTTGCGCCGGCCAATTTTTGTGGGCCACGTACCGGTCGCGGACCCCTATTTTAAAATTTCAAATAGATTTAAACTATTTTAAGATTTGCGAATCCCTCTACAAGTTAAAAGCTATTTCTATAGTGGATTTTAGGCAGTTGTAAATATGAGAAACTGTTAGCTGAAGTGGTAAATAACTCTGTTTACCTGCAAGGATTAGTCGTTTTAGATTATTTTTTTAAATTATTTTTTAAATCCCATTTATATCCCGCCCTTCTCCGAAGACTCAGGGCGGCTTACAATCTAAAGCACAGATCAATGTGCTCAGCAATAACCTTCATTCTATGTATATGCCTGCTTAGTAGGGCTTTTGCCCCCCCCCCATCAAGCGGCATTATTACAAAGTCAGCTTAATTGCCCCCAACAATCTGGGTCCTCATTTTACCTACCTCGGAAGGCTGAGTCAACCTTGAGCCTGGTGGGACTCGAACCTGCACTAATTGCAGGCAGCTGGTGTTACTTAAGGAGGCATTAGATTAGCTGAGAAACTGGTAGTGGAAGTACATCATCTTTTCATTCTAATACTGTTTTGGGATAGGAATCATTTTAAACCTAGATTTGCCTTCCTTTTAGACAGTTTTGATATTTGATTTTAAAGAAGTAAATAGAGGGGGGGACATTTCTTTCACTCTGATCTAAAGAACCAAGATAAGTTCACAAATTGACAGCATCAGTTTTGTGCCTTCTGATCAAAGGAAGAGGCAGACCACAGTGCTATAATTGCTTGTAATTTCTGTGCCTTGATGGATATGTGGGTCTTTCTCTTACACACACATGCACTATATGTCTACCACTTTACCTGTTATTTGCTTCATTAGATATTTGATCAAAAGGTGTTTTTGCAGAAAGTTCTGTCTCTAGCTTAGTTTCTTATGTTGCTGTTAATAAGTTGACATCTTCAGTCCGAGATGTATACCTTTTAAAGGTGTGCTAACAGTTTTCACAGTGTCCCCATGGATATTGGTTACTCTCTTGATCTTCTCAGCGGAAAAGTTTGCTGTTCTAAGTATATTCCAGCCATAGAGAAATGCTAAGTGAATGTAGCTGAATTCACTGAGAATCTCTCTTCAGACTTACACAATTAGTAGTGGAGCCAACGGAAAGGATGGAAATGAATTCATCATGTGTGAATGCGTTGCTTTCTCTGCCAATTCTGATTGATGCCTCACGAGGATTCTGCTCCCATCAAGGCCCATTTCCAAATATTTTTATAGAAACCCTAGAAGTATGTTATGTGTATGAACATCAGATATACTGGATATGAATATCCATTTGTGAATGTTCTTTGTCCCTTTGCTTCTTTCCCTGTCATAATTGAGATGATACCTGTTTTGAAAGGTTTGGGGTAGCAGTAGAAAGTATGAGAAAGGATGGGATTAGATGCAAGATTTATGATACAAATCTTGTAAAATTGTTGAACCAAGGAGTACTTCAAGGATATGCATAAACACAGAGACTTCAGTGTTTAATTACTAAAAATCGTTTTTCTTACTACCGTATTTTTGCATACAAAGTAAAGTTATGGAACATTTGAAACACACTTGCTTTCCGAAGTTACACAATCCATTATATATTTATTTCATCATCATATCATCATCACTTTAGCTGTTGTCTACCACTGCAGGATGAAGGCCTCTTCCACATATTTCCAACCAATATGGTCCTGAGCTTTCTTTGGCCAGTTGGGCCCACAATACTTGCTGCTGTCATCGATCCATCTTGTTTTAGATCTCTTCCGTGGATGCTTTTTATTAAGTGGGATCCATTCTGTGACTGCCTTGGTCCACCTGCCATCAGTTGTTCTTGCTACGTGTCCAGCCCATTTCCACTTCAATTCTTTTACTCTCTTGATGATACCGTATACTTTCATTTGTTCTCTAATGATCCATGTGCTGATCTTTCTATCTTGTCTTGTAATGCCGAGCATGTATCTTTCCATGGCTTTTTGTACCATTCGTAACTTTTGTATTGATTGTGAGGTTAGTGTCCATGTTTCACTGGCATACATTGGAGCAGGTAGCACACACTGATCGAAAACTTTTCAGGCATAGGGGGAGGTTTTTCTTGAAAATTATGCTTGAAAATTATGAAGAAGAACTTGACATAGTAGACCACTACATATATACCTTGGCCAATGGATCTCAATGGAAAGTGATACAATAAAGGAAATTGAATGGCGTGTTAAATGTGGTTGGCAGGCACGTACATGCATACATTTACTTACTTACTTACGCCTTCAGGTCAGCGTTGACTCCTTGTAACTGCCTGCAATTTTCATGGCAGCATTTTTGGGAAGTAAGCTTGCCTGTTCCTTCTTCCTTGGGCTGAGAAAAGGGTCTGGCCAGCTGGCTTTGTGCCTAAGGCAGGACTATATTCGCTGTTTCCTTGTTTGTAGCCTGGTACCTGAACCACTACACCAATCGGGCTGTCCACACATTCCGTGATGTGTTTAAAAGTAATTGCTAACCAACTTTTGCCCTTAATCCAGGGGTACGTTCATGGAGCGCAAGAGGTCTCAGTCACCCCAAGGCAAAGGCCATTTGGAACACAGAAGATCTGACAGAGAACATTCGGGAAGGGGGCATTACGATGACAGATACCCAGAACCAAGGTGAATGTCAAATGCTTCTAATAATAAGTCTTTATTGATTAGCCCTTGGGCCATATCAAAGTGCAAAGTTCCAGCAACAAATTGTTACTAAAATTTGATAAAGGCAATTTAAAATGGAATTTGATAAAATACAATTCAAAATGGAATTAAAATAAAATACAATTTAAGATGAAATAGTAATAAAATACAATCTAAAATGAAATTGTAATAATGTACAATAATTTAAGATATAGATAAAATATGATAACATTATATTTCAGAGTCGCCCTTGCAATCTACCCCAATCAGTCCCACATATGCAGATCTTAACTGGATCATTTTGTTTAAATACTGTTCTACGTTATTTTCAAGTTCTGACCGTACATAAGATAAGTTATTTTGATGTGGGGATCCCAATGGGTCATTCATTTGGTATATAGACCAAGATACCTGTCTCTCACCCTCTTATACAGACAACAGTCAAATAGGATGTGAGCCAGGTCCTCTACCTCTGCCGCTCCGCAAATGCAGAGACGCTCATTGTACGGTATAGCATGAAATCTCCCATATCTGACCATTGTGTCAAGCTGTTCGAATCTCGCTCTCGTAAATATCTCCCTAAGATGCTTCTAAAAATTCTGAACTTTGTGTTGTTTAACCGCTGGGGTTTTTTGTAAGCTTTTGTAGGGAGTGTTGATTTGGATTTTGCTTAAAATAAGCCTTAGAACTATTGGCGTCGTGTTTAAATTTTACTTTTTTTCTTTCTTTTGTACTTTGAACATGTAACATGCAGATTTCTTTTTTTTCTATTTCAGAGGGAGAGAAAGACAGGAGAGAGAGAGAGAATCTGATTGGAAGAAGCACAGGAAGTCCCGGTCACCTGATAGGAAAAATGATACGGAGAAATCCGGAGCACAGAGCTCTCTTTCACGTGAGGAACCCCCTCCAAAGAAAAAGAAAGAGGAGGTGGATCCAATCCTCACCCGTACTGGCGGTGCATACATTCCTCCAGCAAAGCTCAGGATGATGCAGGCACAAATCACTGATAAAAATAGGTACACCATTTTTTTTTAAAAAATATATTTTATATGAATTAAATTAAAATTTTGTATTTTAAATCAACTGAAAGTCTATTATTTTTTTATTTTTTTATTTTAATTCCATTTATATCCTGCCCTTCTCCGAAGACTCAGGGCGGCTTACAAACTTAGCAGTAGCCTTCATTCTATCTATATGCCTGCTTATTGGGGCTTTCACACACACCCCCAAGCGGCATTATTACAAAGTCAGCTTATTGCCCCCAACAATCTGGGTCCTCATTTTACCTACCTCGGAAGGATGGAAGGCTGAGTCAACCTTGAGCCTGGTGGGACTCGAACCTGCACTAATTGCAGGCAGCTGGTGTTACTTAAGGAGGCATTAGCCCACTGCTCCACCAAGGCTCTTTAAGAAAAAAAATGGATTTTTAATGCTATGCCCAAATAATAGAACAGTATAGAAACAGGAATAGAGAAAGGTGCAGATTGACGTGTCTGGTGTCAGAAAAATCCTAATTACGTAGAAGTAGAAGAGCCCCTTTTTTAGTTTTTCTTATCAGAAAAATGAAAGCAAGACTGCTGTAGCTTTATTTAGAAAAATCTTCCAAGATTGGGGTTTGGTCTCAATTTTTCACGCTCAAGATAGCCGAGTAATCATTATTGTGACAGTCTCGTGTAGGAATAAATGTAGTTTCTTAATGAGAAGGCCAAATTTTTCTGCTGGGTGAGATAAAATCTGAAGCTAGCCTTGTCCTTCCTGATTTTGTCTGTTGACTATAGTCGATGATACTTTTTTTTTTGCAAAACATAAGTCACTGTTTAGTGTTCATAATAATGTCGCTTGGCATAGTAACTCTTCTTCACGTATTTTACTTTTGCAAAATAGAAGTGAGAGTGGACTGATGGGTCACTGTTGATATACCTTCTGCTCTAGTTCTTTCCTTTTTGTCCATTAGTAAATCTGTATATTTTTAAAAAACAGCTTAGCCTATCAGAGAATGAGTTGGGAGGCACTGAAGAAGTCCATCAATGGTCTCATCAACAAAGTGAATGTTTCAAACATTGGAAATATTATAAGTGAACTTCTTCAAGAAAACATTGTGAGAGGCAGGTAAGCATGAAATATGTAAAGAGCAACCCTTTCTGCTCAGTTTAAATATGTGAATATTGATGAATGTGTGTGAAATAATATTAGGGATAGATTAGGGTGTCATTTGTTACTTTAGTTATACAGGTAGTCCTCAACGTATGACTATAATTGAGCCCATCGTTTCTGTGGATGAGTGAAACATTTGTTAAATGAATTGTGCCCCATTTTATGACCTTTCTTGCCACAGTTGTTAAGTGAAGCGCTGCAGTTGTTAAGTTAGTAACACAGTTGGTAAGTGGATCTGGCTTCCCCATTGACTTTGCTTGTCAGAAGGTCACAAAAGGGGATCGCGTGAACCCGGGACACTGCAAGCAACTCCTAAATACTTTCCAGTTGCCAAGCATCCAGATTTTGATCACATGGTCATGGGGACGCTGCAACGGTCATAACTGTAAAAGAAAACGGTCATAAGTCATTTTTTCAGGGCCCTTGTAACTCTGAATGGTCACTAAGCAAACTGTTGTAAGTCAAGGGCCAATTGTACTTAATTTGAAATGTTCTGAATTTATTTTCTTCGGTAGAATGGCACTGCTTTTCTCTAAGAGTCTAGCTCCCATTTGATATTCACTAGAACTGTAAGACCCAAAAATGCAGTAGGTTTGATAGAGACCTGTGCTGCTAAATGGAAACATGAATGCCAACTTGACATATGAGACATCAGGATTTGGGAGTTATTTGTGATAAAAGTTTCTTTATCGTTTCGCCTGGAATTAAGCGTTAACTATTCCTTTCTGAAAGACTATTGGAAATTACTGTGTAATATCACAGTGTACACTTACAGCACCAAGCACAGTAGATCAGATGAAAAATCTAAAATTGTCTAGTGAGTATCATGTTAGGCGACATGATAGTTTAGTGACAATACAGTGCAGTGGAGAAAAGCCAATGATTTTATCTTCAAGCTATCATGTCATATAATTTACGGGAGCCTAGTAAAAGAATTAAGTCTGAATTTAGATGCTTTAAGTTCTGTTAGTAGAAGAGGATTTCTCAACCTACTTCTTCCCAGTGTATCCCTTTCTGATCCTCTCCCCCCCAGATAAATATGTTTGAAAGGGCCAGGGGAACTGCTGATTGGGTAGACTGTTGGGGTGGGTGGAATATCCATACAGGAAAGTCTACTCGGTCAGGTGAGACTTAATCTCTCTGAAAAGCTTAAGGAGTTGGAGACACTTTAAGGAAGTTCATTTGCATGTGCCTTGTCATCTGCGTTTAAACTTAAATTCTTGTGTTTTTTTTTCCAAAGGGTCTTTATGTCTCTCTTTTCATTTATAGGGGATTACTAGCAAGATCAATTTTGCAGGCCCAGAGTGCTTCCCCCATCTTCACTCATGTATACGCGGCAGTTGTAGCAATTATCAATTCCAAGTTTCCAAATATTGGGGAATTGATTCTCAAGAGGCTCATTTTAAATTTTCGCAAAGGATACCGAAGAAATGATAAGGTATGGAAACAAGCTATTGAACCGGCTAATGGAATACGGTTGAGTCTATTAGATTTTGAGCTGCCATAGTAAAATATGCTCAGTCAGACTTATTTCCTCATTAGTGTATAGGTATACCGTCATGAAAGGATCACATAGCATAAAAGGCCATATAAGATTAATTTTTACAGGAATGAATATAAATTGAAACTCTTCTGTTTTAATATAAGAAAAACAAAATTCTTTATATACAACAGAATTGAAAAATGTATTGATTGAATACATTAATTTATCAAATGGTTGCAAACGTATGCAAGATGGCAGATGAAGAAGCAAAGTATTGATCTCTTTGTGTCCAAATATATGGTATTTTGGTTTTTTGCCATTGTAAAGACTAAGAACAAAAAAATCAGATCATCCAGACACCCAGAACAGATCCATGTTAAACAGAAGCAAATACTTGCAATTCCGTTGTGTAACAGTGAAGTGACAGTTGCAATAAGAACTGGCTTATAAAAATGCTTCATTTTTTACATTGTTGTACACTATATTGTGCGAAAAGCAGACAAACCATATTATAGCTTATTGAAGTTTCTGAGTCAAGCCATAATACTGTGTAATTGTGTAAGCCATAATTGTGATTTAATCAGAGTTCAAATAGGCCCACTAACTTAATCCCACTGTTTTAGTTTGACATGAAGATGGTAAATGTTTCTTAGTCTCTTTTCTGGTAAAACTAGAAAGGGACAGGTAATTTCTCTTTTTTTTAATTGTAAAATGTTAAGTACTTCTGTGAGCCACTTGAATCCCCTCCAGCTAGCATAGACAACTTGTAGCCCATAACCCCGCTGTGTCATTTCCAGTCTCCTCTATCTTGCTCAAGAATGACAGTATGATTTCTCATAATTTTGAAATATTAAATACATGAAAGTAGGTATAAGCCTTAAAGTGACAATTAAAAAAACAAGAAAATTCCCCCAAATATGTATATGTATATAATGTGTCTTTTCTCGCTTCATGACATTGCAGTATCGCCAAACATTATATGTGGTGTAATGTTTCTCATGCTTTCTGTAGGTTGTTCATCCTGGCATAGTAGTAGAATTTTTTAAAAAAAATAATTAGAATAATGTTTATCTTTGTCTTTTGTTTTGCAGCAACTGTGCCTGACAGCTTCCAAGTTTGTGGCACATCTTATGAATCAGAATGTGGTAAGCCATTTGTAATAGGGACATGATAGTTTTTAGCTTTTGATATTTACAATATAATCAGAACCAAAAAAGTGAGGAGTTGTGATTATCTCTGGATGTTTTATAGCTCATTGTCTGTCTAGATTACTTCTTGTCACCATTTGTGATAGCGCTAAACTCACCTGAATCATGTCAGAATCAGAACCACAATTTAGTGAGAGGTCGCATTATGCTTTTGCATTCAGTCACCATACGTATTTCGATAGCTTTCCTAATGAAGTGATTGATGAACCAGTCACACGTTCTAATAGTTATATCTGAGATGGCAATCTCATTTTTTTTAAGATAGTAAATTCAATTTATTTTTATCTACTAATGTCACAGAATTAGGACTTTCTCAGAAATGGGTACTATCTGATTATTATATGTGGAAGTTTTCCCTAAGCGATGCAGTCGTTAAGTGGCACATCATTTGACCTGGATAGGCTTCCTTCCACCATGGTCGTTAAGAGAGAGATCATGTGACTATAACTTGCGTTTTTACTGCTGGCTTCTCCATTAATTCTTTGTCAGAAGCTGGTAGTAAAGCATGAAAATAGTGATGATGTAACCATGGAAACTGTGATGATCATAAACAGCTGCTGATTGTGAAGCAGCCAAATCTCTATCGCTGACTGTGACGATATATCAACTATTATAATATGAAGATTGGTCATAAAGTTACAGGAAGTTCTCAACTTACAACCATTTATTCAGTGCTTATGACTGGTCCTCGGAGTTCTTGCTATCCCAGCAGCTTTGTGATGGTGTGATTACAAGCTGCCTGGGACTTGCCACAGGAAGTTGCCTCGCGTAACAACAGTGAATTTTGGTTAACAACAGCAACCAGGACTGCAGGAATTGCCATCGCTAAGCGATGCAGTACGCTTTATAATTTGAATCATTTAGCAGTGGAAATGTTGGTCACAATTACTATTCTAAGTCAAGGACTGCTTGTACTTTTTTTTAGCACCATCGTAACTTTAAACAATTGCTAAAAAGGACGATTGAACCAGGACTGTTTATATAGCTTTCCTTTTTTACAAGCTAATAGAGGCAACTTTCAGTAGCTTGGGCAGATGGAGACACGTTGCTTAAGTTTGTCTTGAGATTTCCTAATCAGGCATCCTTATGCTCCATTCAGGAAGAGGTTTACCCTTCCTAGGCTAAGGTGTAAACCCAGAAAGGTTTGCCACCATTCTCCATTATTTTTCCCATCTGTCCGCAAACAGTTATGCAAAGGCAAAATGCATAGCAGAAGGTCTGTTGATTTGGAATGAATCTCTCCAGCTGACTGTTTCATGTTTTGTTTCAAAGAATGCTCCTTGCTAATTGCCATTTCCTGATCTAGAGCAGAGGTCCCCAAACTTTTGAGCACCAGGGTTCTGCGGAGAAAGATTTTTCCGTGGACCGGAGAGTGTGTGGTTTTGTGTGCTGCCTGCATCTCATGGATGGGGCTTTGCTTGTTTGTGTGGACCGGTTGCTGGCATGCCGTGGCCCAGTACTGGTCCACAGACCCGGCGTTGGGGACCCCTGCTTTAGAGAATTGCTATAGGCATATCCAGTTGGATCTGACTTTGAATACTTCAGACTGCTCTGCTGTGGATGGCATGAGATGTCTTAAAGTCAGCATCTGTTGCCCTGAGCTCATTGCGCTTCTTGCAGTAGTGTCGTATTTTATCAGCTATTTTAAGTATCTTGATTTTTTTTAACTAATATTTTATGTTGTTTTCCTATCAGGCTCACGAGGTTTTATGTTTGGAAATGCTCACGTTGCTCCTGGAAAGACCTACGGACGATAGCATTGAAGTAGCAATTGGATTTCTAAAGGATTGTGGCCTCAAGTTAACAGAAGTGTCCCCTAGAGGTATTAACGGTAAGTAGGCTATACTGCTACGCTCCTCATCGATTCCTGAATTGGCAGCCCCCATCTGAACTGTTTTTTACACTGCAGCCATCTTTGACCGCCTTCGCCATGTCCTTCACGAATCTGAAACTGACAAGCGTGTCCAATACATGATTGAAGTCATGTTTGCCGTGCGCAAAGATGGATTCAAAGATCACCCAGTAATTCCAGAGGGACTGGATCTTGTGGAGGAGGAGGATCAATTTACCCACATGTTACCTTTGGAAGATGAATATAATCCAGATGACATTCTCAGTAAGTATGATATTTGAGAGCCAACGTATGCTTGTATGCTTTAGAATTACGTAAGAGCATCATTTCAATGTTTTCTTTTCTCCTTTTGGGAAGATGTCTTCAAAATGGACCCTGAATTTATGGACAATGAAGAGAAATACAAAGCTCTGAAAAAAGGTACGTGGGTTCAAGTTCTCAGTTGTGCATGGTTGTTTATTTTCTAAGGCACTTCTCTGTCCTAAGTGCTGCTGACTCGGTCAAATCTATTAATTTGATATATATTTTTTTTGGTAATGTAGAAATCCTTGATGAAGGTGACAGCGACTCAGAAGCTGATCAGGATGCTGGTAGTAGTGAGGAGGAGGAGGAGGAAGAAAGAGAGGAGGAAGATGAGGATGACGAAGGTAAGAGAGAGTTTCATTGAAACTAAGCGGGGTAAATTATTCAGGGCTGTGGCTACTACACTATAGCAGGGAAATAAATCTTAAGTTTGATTTATATTAAAATACACTTTCTCTTTAATTATCACCTTTGGAAACTGCCCATCTCCTTCACAGAACAAGTCTGGGCAGTGTGCAAAGAAGATTTTAAAAAGAGGGGGAAAAACTATGAATATTATAACATAAATCAAGTGTCAATGCTGCAAACATTGACATGTTTTTGCACTGACAAAATAAAGAGACAGCCTGTTACTTTAATTGCTTCGCTTGGGGGGGAGGGAAAACTACCTGGATGTTTTAAGAAGATAAGAACTTGGCGGGTTGTCTAACGGAAGAGAAACTAATTCTTTGAATTAATTGGAGAATGTGACTAATGACAAAAATGGAAAGGTGGGGAATTGTATTTGATATATTTTGCAAGGGGGCGGAGATTTCAGATTCTGGCAACCCCCCCATGAGTGCCGATGTTTTGTTTTATGATTAAGACTTTTTAGATAAACAATGCTTGCACTTTGTTTGATTTGTCTTCATTTATCAGAACCATGACCTTCAGATTAAGACAAGAATAAAATATTTAAAATTCAGAATGACAAAGCAGGGCAGGGCCTTTAAGGCCCTTACCAGCCCCATGGCCATATGCACCTCTTGTCTGCCCCAAGTAAGTAGGCGGAGCCAGGTCACTGGACATTTCCAAAAGGCCACGTGAGTGGGAGCCCCCTTCGCCTCTGGCAGAAGAATTTTCCCAGGGCAGGGACAGAGAACGCGCTCTTCCTGGAGCCCTCCAAACAAAAACTCTTTAACTGATGGGTCTGCAGCATACCTTCTCTGCCTGACTGGGTGGGGACAGGCTGATAGGATGGGCCAAAAAGAGCTCCGCAGCAGGTAGCCTGACCCCATGCCACGTAGGGCTTTAAAGGTCGTAACCAACACCTTGAACATGGAAGCAAACCAGGTGTTTTTAATGCGTTAGCACTAGGTGTAATGTAATACGAACATCATGGGCCTTTGCGTCGTACTCAGGGAAATGTACTGACTGGCTTAGTTAGCAAATGTGAATCTATGTATATAAAGGGTGATTTAGTTGTACTTACTACCCTTGAATCAGAGCATTTCCGTAACCGCGAATAGTTAAAAGCACTTGTAAAGTTTACTCACTAGGAGGTAAAAACATTTTTTTTTAAAAAAATTAGCCCTGTGCCTATTTAATCTACATTTGAAAATCTTGATTCGTGTGTCTACTGGACCAGCAGTACTATTGTTTAAGAAACGGAAGGCCAGGGTTGTCTTGATCACAACCGGAACTAGCGTACACACATCTTATTTCATTTTTGCCTTTTAACTTTTTGATTTCTTTCAAGTGTAAACATTAACTTTTTTTTTCTTCTCCCCTGCTTCTGTCATTGCCAAAAATACTTATTCTATTTGTTTATTTAGAAAATTTATACAGCCGACTACTCACTCACAGCAACTCTAGGTGGCTTACAAGCGATAAAAGCACAGTGTAGAACAAAAAATAAAAATAAAAACAATAACCCACCCACCCACCTGTCCATTGACAACGCACAGTCAAATGAGCCATTTGATGGGCTCCATCCCACTCTGGGTTCTCCAGGCCTGCTGATAAAAGCCAAGCCTTCGGATACTTACAAAAGAGTGTCAAAGTAGGGGCCAGTCTAATTTCTGAAGGGATGGTATTCCAAGGGGAGAGAGCCACCAGGAGAAGTAGTACTTTGGTTTTAAATTTCATTACAATTAATTCATTACATTAATTTTCCTTACAATTCTAAATACAGTTTTATAGAGAAGTATGGCATTTTTGTTGAGTTTTTAATGGAGTGGCTGGGCCAAATATTAAGAATAATAGCATAGTGTGCATTCAGCCAGTCTTTAAGACCCACATAAGATCCACAAAATTTACTACAGGGATTAAGGTTTGCTTAAAATTATTTCCTTTGAAATCAAGTTTTTTTTAAAACTTTTATCTCGACCGAATCTTGCCCAATGCTAACACTTAAACTGTTTACAAAAGTAGGAGGGTGGGGGTTGTTTTGCATGTATCACCCCTTTAGGGTTCACAAATAAAGCAGCTTAGCATATTTTGACAGTCTGCAGCTAACATCTATAGAAATATTTATACAATAGGAAATGGTTGCTGAATCTGAAAAATACTGTTTTTTTTAAAACAGTATTGTAGAAAAGCATTGTCAAAGGGCAAAAAATAAAAAAGAGGATGGTAATTACTGCAGACTGTCATCATGAAGAGTGCTTATTTAAACGCTCTGGGTATTTATTTACATTCAAACTGTTTTGTTATGCATCGGACCACGATGAAATCTTCCCTCCTGTTCTGTTGCAATTGTTATATGTTGTTATGCATAGTATTCTTAGAGGCATAGGAGAACCCCAACCCACCCCTCTTTGAAATTTGACTGAAATTCCCTTGATCTCTTTAGCATCAAGCCAGACTTGAAAACTCAGTTTCTCTATTAAATATAAAAGCCCCAAAACTCTACACTGAATTGGTATGACTGTGAAACATGCTATTTTTGTTTCTCATGTACTTTTTTAAGGCAATGATAATTCCTTTCATCTGAAGTCGCTTCCTTTCAGAATGTTTTTAAACTTCGATGTCTAGCCTTTTTTGCTGGGCTTCCCGCATAATTTCCTATCAAATATTAACCAGGTCCATCCTTGCTTTAGCTTCCAAGTTCAGTTATTTTTCATGAAGAAGTCATTTACCGGTATTTTGAACAATCCTATCTGAAATTATGTGTTGGCAATGCTATGTATTTTTTTTCCTGAATGATTTATCCTAATCTTTTGTTTATTTCCTTTTATTGATCAAGGACAAAAAGTTACCATCCACGACAAAACGGAAATTAACTTGGTTTCTTTCCGGCGAACTATTTACCTTGCAATTCAGTCAAGGTAAAATGAAATATAACTCTCCGTTGAAATTAGACACCGTTGTAGCATAAATCACAGGCACTTTTGCAAAGTAGCATCCTAGATGACAGCGTGCAAAATGTTAGCTGCAATCTAGAGCACTTGTACATTTTTCTTTATATTTAGGAATGCACTTCAAAATTATCTCTTACCAAACTGATTCCTTTCAAATGTATTGGACTGCAACTCTTCAGTTTCCTGTCATTGACGATTTGCAGTCATATATATATACACCTGTAAAACCATAAATTGTGGAAAGTTCTCAATTTGAATCTATTGAAATTAGAAGAGTCATACATTTCAAATGAACAAATCTGCACATAGAATAAAAGAAAATTGGCATAGAACTAAAAATATTTGCAAATGTTTTTATTGCCTTCTTTACGTCGAACAGTTATTCTGTGAAATTACATTGTGGAAAAACCCAGTGTTTTAATTTGTTTACTAGAATTGGTACATTTCTATTTAATATGATGTTACAGTAATAATGACTCATAAAAGAGAATCATCTTGTTTCAGTCTGTCTGAAAATCTATTGGTTTTGGCCGGAGCTCATGGGGAAAAAAAACATTAATTGCTAAAATAGAATTATTTTTCAAGAGAAATGTACATAGTTATAAAATACATTGGGCTTCTTAATAAGGAAAATGGAATTTTCATATGTTGATGTATGCATTGTTTTCTTTAATGAACATCTTGCATGTGTTTATACTTGTGTGTATACTTTTGAGTCAGTGTTGACTCTTGGCAGTTGCCTAGACGAGTCCCAGCAGTTTTCTTGGCAAGATCTTTGAAAGTGGACTTTCTATGGTTTTCTTCCTGTGGTTGAGAGTGCCTGACTCAAGTTGACTCATCTGGTTTCATGCCAAAGGCAAGACTAGAACTCACTGTCTCCTGGTTTCTACTCTGGTACCTTACCGCTATAGCAAACTGGTTGTCATGTAAAGTTACTTCAACAGATTTGAGGCTCAGAGACCAGTGATGTTCTGATTTAATCAAGTGACAATGAGTGTCTGACTTTAGTAAGTGAGGTCTTGCGTATTGGAAGTTCTGAAGGTTCTTTTACAGTTAAACAGAATTCTTACATTATAAACTTGGGAATGTAGATGCCTTTGCCTGAGCAGTAGTTGAAACCAGCATGGTTTGGTGTTACACCAAAGTCGCTGAGGTTTTGTGAGAAGCTTTTACCGTGTTAGGGATGAAAGTCAGTTATGTACAGATAAACATATATTTTTCCTTTCTCTGTCTTTCTGTAGTTTAGATTTTGAGGAATGTGCCCATAAATTGCTGAAGATGGATTTTCCTGAAAGCCAAACAGTAAGTCTTAATAAGGTTTTCTTTTGAGTTTTTTTGCTTTTCTATTCCTTAAAGGGCATTAAAAAACAAGTTACTGACACAATCTTTTATATAGTACAGAAGCTGATGCCTAGTACAGAGGTTCTCCTGGGGTGTATCATGAGCAAATCTGAGGGCGATTGGGGAAAAAAATGTTATGAGATGGAAAAACACTCTAACTCCAAATATTAAGGATTGGATTTTGGAGGGGTGTAATCTAGCCATTTTTGAGAAAATTATACAATTCTGTTGATCAGAAAATGTCATGCTATTTCTTCCTTTGGAAGAAGTTCTTGGATGGGCTTGGTGAAACAATTGAAAGCTTATTTTCCTCTTTTAAAAAAAAGTCCCATTCCCCCAAGGGAGAAGATGGATGTTTCAAAAATTTGAAAAATAAAGTAATAAAAAGATCAGGTGATTTGGAAATATAGTTGTAATTACAGTTTTTTTATTGTTTTATTTGTCGTGCTATGTTTTTCCCTTTTTTTCTTAGTAGGCAGTGAATTGCTCAATTCTTATGTATGCTTGTTTGAAAAAGGATTATTATTATTATTATTTTAAAAAAAGTTTAAAACCCACCACAAGCACCCCCTGTTAAAACATGCTTGTGGGTCCCCCTACTGGGGGCTGAACAGTGCAGGGATATGCAGATTATCTTTCTCTGCTGCAGTGCTTATGCTGTGGACAGCCTTTCCTTTGGGGGCAGGTTAGTCACTTCCCTTACGGTCTTCCAGAAATTCACGGAAACAACTTTTTCTGGAAGGCATTAGGGCAGGGGTAGGCAACCTTGTCACTGCAGATGGGGACTGTAGCCAAGAAATTAAAAGACGTTTGCTCCTCGGGAGGAAAGCCATGGAAAATCTAGACAGCACACTAAAAAGCAGAGACATCACCCTGTCAACAAAAGTGCGTAGTGTTGTGATTCAGGGTCAGCCTGTGGGTTCGGTAGTTGGGTCGGACGACGACTCAGAGGAGGAGGGGGGTGTTGAAGATCTTGCTGATGATAGCCCTCAGGCAGGCCCCTCCCACTTGGTCACCATGGAGACCCAGCTGTGTGAGCCTGACAGTGTGGATGAAGATGACCCACAGCTGGCCCTGTTCAAGGACGCCCGACGCAGGAGGCAGTCAAGTAGGAGCAAGCAGAGGAAGGCTGTGGGACTTCTCAGAAGGAGGCAAAGAGAGGCCACGCCCTGAACTCTTTATAAAGGGAATGTTTGGGGAGGGCTGGTTTGCTGAAAGCAACCGCTCCGATAGTGTTTCAAAGCTCCTGTATCTTGGTATGTGTTTTGTTTGTTTTTGTAATAAATTTGGCAGACGTATTCCAGCCTCTTGCCGTTTATAAAGGGGTTGCCTTGGGACTTCTCGGAAGGAGGCAAAGAGAGGCCACGCCCTGAACTCTTTATAAAGGGAATGTTTGGGGAGGGCTGGTTTGCTGAAAGCAACCGCTCCGATAGTGTTTCAAAGCTCCTGTATCTTGGTATGTGTTTTGTTTGTTTTTGTAATAAATTTGGCAGATGTATTCCAGCCTCTTGCCGTTTATAAAGGGGTTGCCTTTTCTGCAAGGCCGGTAGCAGGCTGGTACAGAACACGTATAGTCAAGGCTATGGTCTTCGCAGTTGCAATGTATGGCAGTGAAAGTTGGACCATAAAAAAGGCTGAGCGCCAAAGAATTGAGGCCTTTGAACTCTGGTGCTGGAGAAGACTCCTGCGAGTCCCTTGGACTGCAAGGCGATCAAACCGGTCAGTCCTAGAGGAGATCAACCCTGACTGCTCTTTAGAAGGCCAGATCCTGAAGCTAAAACTCAAATACTTTGGCCACCTAATGAGAAGGAAGGACTCACTGGAGAAGAGCCTAATGCTGGGAAAGATTGAGGGCAATAGAAGAAGGGGACGACAGAGAATGAGGTGGCTGGATGGAGTTACTGAAGCAGTAGGCGTGAGCTTAAATGAACTCCAGAAGATGGTAGAGGACAGAAAAGCCTGGAGGAACATTGTCCATAGGGTCGTGATGGGTCGGACACGACTTCGCAACTAACAACAACAAGGCAACCTTGGCTCTTTTATGACTCGTGGACTTCAACTCCCAGAATTCCTGAGCCAGCCATGCTGAGGGGAAAGGGAGAGGTTTCCATGCTGAGCCACGCTGGCTCAGGAATTCTGGGAGTTGAAGTCCACGAGTCATAAAAGAGCCAAGGTTGCCTACCTCTGCATTAGGGGAACAGCAAATGGGTGATCTCCGAGTAATTGCACACTACTGTTAATTTTGTTTTGATTTTCTGCTGCTTCATTGTTGAAAACCCTGGGAGTCTATGTAGATTACAGCAGTGAATCAAAAGGTACTGTGATGAGGGATGAGTCCCCTTTGGAAGCTCTTGGAAGTAGGTTGAGAGAAGTTCCCCAGAAGAAGGTTCTGACAGAAATCCAGCTTTGGGTGCACTAGTTCCCTTAAAGCACAGTGTGACAATTTTGTTCATGGGATGGTCGGGTGTCATGGTTCCGATAAATGAAACCCATCAAAAGAACTGCAAGGCAAATTGTTTACAGCGTTGACATCGGGTTTATTAATTTACTGTGTCCTGGTACCATAAATTTCGAACACACGGCCCACATTAGTTTTACAATTCATCAGTTAGGATTAACATGTCCATAGGGTCGCGATAGGTCGGACACGACTTCACAACTAACAACAACAGATCAGGGTAGGCAACCTTGGCTCTTTTATGACTTGTGGACTTCAACTCCCAGAATTCCTGAGCCAGCGTGGCTCAGCATGGAAACCTCTCCCTTTCCCCTCAGCATGGCTGGCTCAGGAATGCCACGAATCAGTCAACATTGACTTGAAGACGCACATGCACCGTTTACACACAGAGTCATGTGTAAAAACAGTAAAGTTGTTAATTTTCCATTTTTCCCCCCAGGAAGTTGCTCTCCGGATAGAATGTATGTAAATAATTGCTTTGCACAGGTTTTTCCCAACACATGAAAAAACACCGAACGCTGAGGTTGAACCATTTTACTTAAGGAGAATATATTTTTAGAAATGTATATTATGTAAATCTATACCCGTGCTCGTATTTTGCTGACACTGTTATTAAATGTTTTCGCCTTATCTCTTGCCAGCCTAGAACAAATTTGTGTAACTTTCCCAGAAACAGTGGCCGGGGCTAGGACTGCAAAGACGTTTCATTTCATTTCATTATACTTAATCTTAACAGATCTGTATTCTTAATCATTCTCCACTCTTCTGTTTAATAGTTTTCTACTTCTGTCAGTTAAAAATACTGGCTTTGAGAAATTTCAGTGGAATGTATCCAAAGAGTCATGAAGAAAGCTAGGCCTTTCAACCTCTTCTTGTCAGAAGGAAATGTGTAACCCAAGGAACAGGAAGCTGATAATTTCAGCCTCGCTCTTTTATCGGAGGAAGGAATTTATGATCTCTTTGTTCACATAGCATTGAAATCATAGTTTTTAGTATTCCATCCAGAGGCAAGCCACTTCATGTGATTATATGCTAATTTGAAATACACTGTATATCACGATACTTTTCTCTACTCCATTTCTGCCTAAAACAACTCTAATCACCTCCCTTAGTTCAATATAAATTTGATCTTGTCTCCAACAAAGTAGTTACTGTCATTTACAGTGGAATATATACCTAGCAAAAGGGCACCATCTTTGCGGATGGGAAGGGGGTGTATCCTGAAGAAGAACTTGCCTTGAATCTAGCCATTGATGTGTTTTCCTGACTAGATGTGGGCAGAAGAGATGTATTTATTTTTTTTCAACATATTTCTGCAGTGTACTAAGTCAGTGCTCCCCATCTTGGGTGCCCTTTCAGCAGTGACCCTGTTTGCTCAGAATTCTGGGGCTTGAAATACACACATCTGGTCAGGTCAGAGAAAACTGCCTTTTATGCTTGTGCTAAAGCTCATTCAACCAAACCAGGAAATAGTTCCACTTCTGCTTAACCTGGATATTCTTAAGTGCAATCTAAATTCACGGTTATTTAACACTGTCTCTGTTTATAGAAGAGTTCATTTTCACTTCGAACTTCTGGGCCTAAGATTAGCTGCTAACACCAGCTATAGAACTGAGTCTTTTCGGCGGAATTTATCGCTCTTTACTGAGCTGAACTTTTTCACCTCTACGTGCATAAAGGGGTTTGGGATTGATTGATTGATTGATTGATTGATTGATTGATTGATTGATTTAAGCTTGGGGAATTTTACTGTTCCCACTGCACATGGTAGCTCCTGACCCAATTAGCTTATTACGCATCTGTTTGTATTTGTATGTGAGGGAGTGAAAAACAGGGCAATCAGGTACCTATCAAAGTGGTTTAGAAAGAGGAAAATGTGTGTGCTGCTGTGGTTTTATATTTGAGCATTCGAGTTTAAACCTTTTATCCGTTATTAATATTAATAATATCATAAGCCAGACTTAGTGTGTGTGCCAAAACACCCTATGTATCTTGCAGTGATAGAATTAGAAGGGGTGTGAAGAAGTCTGGATAGGCTAAGACTAAAGGCTTTACTTATATTAAGACCAGGTTTTATTGCATAACAAAGCTGTGCTAAGGCACTATGAAAGGAGATCTGTTGATTACAGGTAGCTCTCAACTTATGACCATTTAGTTAACAATAGTTCAAAGCCTTGCAGTTACTGTATGGGACTGCAGTTTGGGTGCTTGTCAACCTGCTCCTATTTATGACCTGTTGTAGCATTTTGCAGTCACGTGATTGCAATTGTTACCTTTTTTTGCCAACTTCTGACAAAAAGCCATTGGGGAAGTTGGATTCATTTAACAACCATGGTGATTCACTTAACATCCACTGTAAAAATTGCCATAAAATTGGCTCCGCCTTGACTCGTGATCGCAACAACCTCTCGCAACCGATTCTCGTCCTAAGTTGAGGACTACCTCAAATTGATTGATTCATTTATTCATCAATTTGATTTACATTCAGCCTTTCATTCAGGAGATCAAGGTGGCTTACGTAGCACAGCCTCTTCCCATTTTCCCCACACCAAGTCTGTAAGGTAAGCTGGCCTGAGATTTTGTGACTGGCCCAAAGGCGCCCAGGGTACTTCCAAATAGATGAAGGAAGCTTCAGGATTATATCCTAAAAATTTGTGTGTGGGTGGGTTGGTGGGTGTTTGGATGCATATTTTTTTGTATCAGCTAAATCTATAGTACATTGCAAATAATGGAATGGCATCAGAATTCAATTAGTTATCTAAATGAATAGGGACCCAAAAATAAGTTTATGTATGAACAAGGCACTCAATACATTTTGGGGGCTGATAGATTGTACAGAAAGTGGGCCTTTTGCTAATTCATCACTCACCCTGGGCCAACATTTTAAAAGCCTTATTGCATTATTCATGCCTGTGATTTAATGTCTGCTTCAGTTTGTTCCTTTCAGAGGCTGCAAACTTTCATATATTGTTTCATTAGAACTTTCAGTGTTTATTGAATAAAGTGATATAGAAAAAAGTTTTACAAAATTACAAAAAGGGTTACTTTTGGTCATTTATACCCCCCCCCCAATATGCCAAATTTGGAAAATAGTAGATATAAAAACAGTTGGATCCTGCTATTTAAATCCATGTAGGTCAGCGTACAAACTGTAGCCTGGTATACAATAATATGAGAATCTTTTATGACTCCAAAAATAAAGGTTGTCTAACTAATGGGGATGGTGGTGGTGTTGAACATTTTTGGCCAATTATCTTGCAGCCTTTTTCACTCTTAAAAAAAAGTTGCACAAAACTCTGCTTTCAATTTTACATTTATTTACTAATAGTACTTTTTTATTGAATTAATAAAATTATGGGCCTAAATTGCAGTTGTAGGGAAAGGCCCAGTAGCTCGTTTCTTCACTAAATTAATTAATCTAGAATAATCATCAAACCAGGAAATAACGTATTGATTCAAAGTCAGTAAATTTATTGCCTTGAAGTCAAATAGAATAACCAAAGAAAGTGGTCAGCAAAAATAAGCAGATGACTGTCCCAGAGGTAACAGAATAGCAATGCCATCAAAACGACATTTTCCCATTTTTAATCTGAGGCATATCCTTGACGGTTACAGAAAGAAAAAAGAGAAAAAGGGGGAAATCTGATGATAAAATTCTTTGGATTAACTAAAAGAAAGTTCTGGTTAAATCCCGAAGAAGGAAGTTTTAAAATGGCAGAGAAACTGCAGTATAAAATCTATGCTTTTCTGTCTTTCTTCTTCATATGAAATTTCACTAGCTGTTTCTTCCATCAACTGCATTAAAGTGATGTATCTGTATTGCTGATAGAATCTCACTGGAGCAACATCCTTTGCCCAAAGGAGGTTAAGTTTGCTTTTTGGGAATTAACTGTATGAACCCCTTCCCCCTAGTTACGAATGAAGGGGAGTTGGGGTGTCTTAAGGGAACTGCATGTGTCCCAGTATAGATGCATTGCTCCCTATATTTGATTCTGGGAAAATATGTACCATCGTTCAACAGGTTTGCATGTTTGCCTGACCAGAGTTAACTACGGGGAAAGATTATTAGTTTCTTTCTTCATCAATCGTGAACTAAACAAAATCAGCACTGCAGGGTTTCGTTTAAAGGCTCAGAGTAGAAGGACCTAGTTAGCATTAACCGTAGCAAAGCAGTGTGGAATCGGTGATTTCATTTTGGTCTTGCCAACTTAACAGCACTTTGCTTTCCTTGTCAGATAGCTCAGTTGTACACTCAACACTTATCAAAGCCTTTGTTGCCTCTTTCTCTAACTTTGCAACATACAGTTTTCCTGGCAGTGCTCATAGAAAAGTTAAGCCCGTCTTGTATCTAAGAGCAACTAAATTACCTTACAACAGTGGTGGGTATTCAGTGGGAACTGTGTCGTCTTTTACTGGTGGTATGTTTTTACTCAACATTAAGAAAACCAAGATCATGGCATCTGGCCCTCTCAATTCCTGGCAAATAGATGGGGAAGAAATGGAGGTATTGACAGATTTTAGTTTCCTGGGCTCCAAGATCACCACAGATGGGGACTGCAGCCAAGAAATTAAAAGACGCTTGCTCCTGGGGAGGAAAGCCATGGCAAATTTAGACAGCACACTAAAAAGCAGAGACATCACCCTGTCAACAAACGTGCGTATAGTCAAGGCTATGGTCTTCCCAGTTGCAATGTATGGCAGTGAAAGCTGGACCATAAGAAAGGCTGAGCGCCAAAGAATTGAGGCCTTTGAACTGTGGTGCTGGAGAAGACTCCTGCGAGTCCCTTGGACTGCAAGGCGATCAAACCAGTCAGTCCTAGAGGAGATCAACCCTGACTGCTCTTTAGAAGGCCAGATCCTGAAGCTAAAACTCAAATACTTTGGCCACCTAATGAGAAGGAAGGACTCACTGGAGAAGAGCCTAATGCTGGGAAAGGTTGAGGGCAAGAGAAGAAGGGGACGACAGAGAATGAGGTGGCTGGATGGAGTCACTGAAGCAGTAGGCGTGAGCTTAAATGGACTCCAGAAGATGGTAGAGGACAGGAAGGCCTGGAGGAACATTGTCCATTGGGTCGCGGTGGGTCGGACACAACTTCGCAACTAACAAAAACGTTTGGAAAAGGCAGGACATGGAAGTAATGTCTCTTGTTTCTGATGTCTTGAAACCTCCCTGGAAAGGAGGTAAAAGCCCACCTCGCAGAAAGAAGTAAAGTTATTAAGAAGACTATGAAGAATATTTGAGAAAAAGTATCTTCTGCAGTGGAAGTGAGAACTTTTGGGGAGCTTACCAGCATTGACCCGGCTAAGTGAAATTATAGTTGCCTGGACCTTGGTGAGCCATCTATGCCTTCTTCATTTGCATCACAAAATGTTTCGTATTTTTGAACGCAGCATCTTAAAAAAATAAATCTATTTTTCCTGTTTTGTGTTTAATTTTAAAGAAATCTCGGGCTCGACTATACATTTTCAATAACTATAAAAAGGGTATTTGGCTACTTAGCTTCCAGTACATTGATCAGTAATGTCTGAATAAATCATTCAGTGTAACTATATTCAGATCCGCATCATCGTATATGCTGACTTTAACAATTGATATATAGATGTTTTGTTTTCTTCTATTTGATGTAAACTGCCAGCAAGTCCCGATAGTATACGCAGCATTCAATTGTAAGAGTTGAACAACTGGATCAGTAGTTGCAATTAATCTCTGAAACGGCAGTGCATAGCTAATGCTGCTCAATGACTCCTATCACATCATGTGTACAAAATAATGACGAACGATTAGATCTCAGCCTGCTTGTTTTGAACAAGCCAGTGAGAGTGACTTTATAAGCAAATCTGTTTTCCTGAACATTGATTACTCAAGATATTCTGGTAGAAATCACGGGTAATATTTAGATTTTTAAAATGTTGTAATATTTAATTACTTTAACCTCTGGGGAATATTATAGCGTGGTAACTGCTGTTCAGGGAGCAAAAAAATAATTTGTTCTTCCAGTCATGCTGACTTCATTAGCAACAGCATCAGCACTTTGCCCTGCTTTATTACATGAAATCTGATTGACTGCAATGTTATTCCAGTGGAGCAATATACAAGTAAATATAAGTAGTTTAATATATTAAATTCATGTAAAAATGCAACAAGGAATTTTTAAGATTAGGATAGTTAGCCGTTTCTTATCATTAAAGGAACAGAAAACCTTGAATATTTATGTATGTGTATTTCAACTGATCATGATGGCTGATCAATCAATCACACATTGTACTAGGCAGAAAATTTTAACAAAGCATTTGTCTTATGGTTTCATCGGTAACTTTTCATGTTGAAAGTTAAGTGTATTCAGAGGGTTTCATGTTGACTTATTTGTCAAATTTATTTATGCTTTAATGTAACATGTTTTTTAATTCCTGCATTATTGCCATGATATCGCTGTACTGATTTTTAATTGAAAGCATGTTATTTCATGTATACCATTATCTTTTTTTGTGACAGAAAGAACTATGCAATATGATACTTGATTGTTGTGCTCAGCAAAGAACGTATGAAAAATTCTTTGGTTTACTAGCTGGGGTGAGTTGCCATTTTTCACATCTATATCCCTTGCCATTCCTATGTCTTTCATAAAGAGGGCTCATTTACAAAATGTTTTCCAATATCAATTGGTAACTTTACATTAATGACTTGTAGTTGAAAAGATGAAGCAGATAATGGCATCTTAAACTGCACAGTTTATTAACATTACAAAATAGTACCAAATATGTTGAGAAAAACTAGCATCTTCCCAGATTTTTTTTTAATATGGAACTTTGAGGATGTGATTTCAGTAAAAAGATGTGACTTTTGCTTCTGTATGTGTCACTTCCAAGGGGATTCCTATTTTTCAGTACGATTCCCACAATGTAGGCCTAGTAGCTACAATAACCATCAGAGCAATGCTGTATTTGTGGCAAGGTGATCTTTGGGAGTGAGGTCAAAAGGGAGAAGTAAAGCTAAAAGTAATCCTAAAGAGCAGGGGTCTTCAAACTTGGCCCTTTTATGACTTGTGGACTTCAACTCCCAGAATTCCTCAGTCAGGCACACTGGCTGAGGAATTCTGGGAGTTGAAGTCCACAAGTCATAAAAGGGCCAAGTTTGAAGACCCCTGCTTAAGAGGGTCTGTGCTGATGTAAGGGAAGCCAGCCTATCTTAAGACAAGTGATTCCAGTGATGGTCTTTCCAGTGGTAATATATAACTGTGAAAGCTGAACACTGAGGTAGAGCGAAAGAAAGAACATAGACACACCATCTAATGGTCTGTTTGAAGAGAGTAAAAAAAAAGTCAGTCCTAAACCAAATAATGATTGTTTCCTTGGGGTGATGATACTCAGATATTTGGGGACGTGCACAGATGATGGCCTAGAAAAGTTCCTTTGCCTGGCAGTGTTGCCTGGCAAAAGATGGCTGGATGGAACAAGATCACTGGAATGTCCTCTCTGCTCTCCAAAATTCTCCAGCTATCTATTAGTTAAATTGTCTTCTTTTTATGTTTAGAACCAAACTAGTATTGGAAAAGAAACCAGTATGGTAGTCCTCGACTAATGACTGGTCATTTAATGACTGTTCAAAGTTACGAGGGACCTGCCCCCCAAAGTACTTACAACTCTGTTCCAAGGTTCTGATGGTCAGCCCTCCCGTCCTGCACACAGTCATATGACCGCTTTTGGGGCACTCAGCAACTTGCCCACAACTGTTTGCATCGTCCCACGGTTAGGTGACAGCGATTTACAACCTAGCCCTGGTGGTCCAGTAGTTAGAATGCTGTATTGCATGCTAACTCTGCCTATAGCCAGAAGTTTGATCCTGACCGGCTCAACGTTGACTCAGCCTTCCATCCTTCCAAGATTGGTAAAACGAGGACCCAAAGTATTGGGAGCAATATGCTGACTCTGCAAACTGCTCAGACAGTGCTGTAAAGCACTGAGAAGTGGTATTGCTACTGCTATTTTTCCCAAAAACCAGCATTTTCTTCCGGTTTTTGGCAAAAAAGCCCATAGCAAACAATGAGTTTGCTTAATGATTGTGGTGTTTGTTAAGACCACAGACTTACTTAACTGCAGTGATATGCTTAATGCCTGCAGCAGAAAAAAAGGTCATAAAATCAGGATGATCATGTGGGTGAGCCGCTTTACGACTCTCATGACTTAGGGCCTTAATGGGCAGGCTCCATTACGGCCATAAGTCAAGGACCACCAGTGGTTTTCCTTTTTAATTTTCTTTGTCTATTTAGTCCTAGCACAGTGCTGAAATCAGGTTTTTTTTTCCTCATTCATTTTTCTTTGCTGTGTTTTTATTTTATATTTAGCGCTTCTGTATGTTGAAAAAAGAATACATGGAGTCATTTGAAGCAATTTTCAAAGAGCAGTATGATACTATACATCGGTTGGAAACAAACAAGTTGAGGAACGTTGCCAAGATGTTTGCTCATCTTTTATACACAGATTCGCTTCCATGGAGTGTACGTAGCCAACGTTTGTAGTCTTGCACTATCCATTGGGTTTTTAATAACTTTTTCCCCCCCAAACTCCTATAGATGTAAGTGGAATTAGTTCCAATACATATTGAGAGTGAAGAATCACATTGACTTTCAAGTCTGGCAAGGGACATGAGTGCTTTGAAAGAGAGGATTTCTTGAATTTAGGAAAAATTGAGACAGTTTGTTTGCTTGGAATCCAGACTTGGCTTAACTGATAATGTGATTGATTGATTGATTGATTGATTTTTGCAAAGATTATATCAACAAATATTTACTACAAGGAATATGTTACCATTCAAGGAAAATCAAAATGCATTAGGGAAGGAAAATTAGTTATTTTAAAGAGGAAAAATAATATTTGGCATTGTTATCCCTTCCCTCCCTTAGGTCCTTGAATGCATATCTCTAAGTGAAGAAACTACAACATCATCCAGTAGAATTTTTGTTAAAATATTCTTCCAAGAGCTTAGTGAATATATGGGACTTCCTAATCTTAATGCAAGGTTGAAAGATGAGTAAGTAAGCAATCATATTATAAATTACTTTTCTAATACCTTGTTTATGACTGTTTATAATGTTATCAGATTGTTAAAACATTAAAGTTGATAAGTAACACACAGTTCTCAGAGGGATTTAGTATATTTCAATAAAAGGTAAAAACTCCCAAGTCCTAATAACTTACATGGATATATCCACGTTGTTTTCTTTAATAACAAAGTGGAAAGAGTTTGACATTACCTTCTTTGGTTTTCAACTTTCAGTTTGTAACCCTTTTGAAATTTCTCATGTTCTCCCATCCAAGTGTTAAACCTGCTTATTTTTATTGAGAACAGCAAAGGCAAGGCTTCCCAACTTTAACAGCTTTAAGATGTATGGACTTCAATTCCCAGGATTCCTCCAGTCGGCATGCCGGCTGGGGGAATTCTGGGAGTTGAAGTCCACGCATCTTAATTTTGCTGAAGTTGATAAACACCAAGTCAAGGCAAAAGTAAAAGATGTCACCTGCTGTGATGTATTGTAATGCTGCGGTAGTAAGAGTAACTGTAAATGTAGAATCCAGTAAAAAGATGTGACTTTTGCTTCTCTCCCAGCTTTTTTCCCTGTCATATACCGAAGGCGGAAGGGTTGTCTCCACTTTTCCCCTCATCTCTCATATTCTGTTTCAGGCACCGTCTGCCATCTCCATTTATCATCACTACGAATCCTTTTGTTTCCTTATTGGGTGGCAGTTGCAATTCTTGCATGGCACCACATGGGGACAGGTGGCAGAATCATCCAGTAGCTTGATTAGACCCCCTGTGGCTGCTGATCTGAAACAAAAGTAGGAGAGATGACTGTTGGTAAAGATCATTTCTTTGTGTGCTGTAGAGATTTTTTTTTTAATTTGTTTGGGGTTGCAAGGAGCAATGGGTCCATTGAATGCTATTAATATTATTGCACTTGGCTCATTTTGAAGAAGATAAGACGAACAGTTATACAAGTGAGCCGAGAATTACAGTTGTAAGTCATGCCAGTCGTTAAAAGCGGGTTGCCATGTGACCACACCCAATTTTACCAACTTTTTCCCAGCGGTTGTTAAGCAAACAGTGTAGTTATTAAATGAAGCCATTGTATTCAGTGGCCATTTTTTTGGCAGAAACTGAAAGTAAATGCCAGTTTCCAGTAAAAAAAACAACAACTTGTAAGTTGTCATTACATGACTACAGGATGCTGCCCAACAACCATAAATGTGGGCCAGTTGCCAAATGCCCCAAATACAATTATATGATGGGAGAGGGTCTGGGGGGGGCATCAATATTTTGAAACTAGGTTGTAAGTAGTTCTGAGGAGATCTGTTGTAACTTCAAACGGTTATATGTTGAGGGCTTTCTGTAAATTATGTTTCTTTAAAGCAAAGGGGGAAAGTAAAACTTAACACAGGGTAAAGGTTTGCCCTCCCTCTCCAAATGCAACCTTCATCTTGCCTGCCATTGTGATTTCAATATTGTCCAGATTTCTGGGTTGTAAAGTGAATTGGCCCTGACCTAGCAGGACTTTATAGCAGCATCAGTTTTAATTAATTGATGAGGTTTACCACTGATCTGGTATTGAATAATGAGCAGCAGATCAACCAGATCAACTCATACTTTCTACTGTCAAAAGACCTTATATGGGATGAGTCAGTCTAATGTTGTTTAAATGGCATTTTCTATTACGTGTCTAAAATATTTTTAGAGAAAAATAACACTAATTTTATTGAGCATAATACCGTTGGGGGGGAAAAATTAAACATTTAATACAGTTTTTTTCCCCTCAAAGTAGTTGTCAAAAGACTTTAAACACTTGTTTCAGTAAGAAGTAAATTGAAGAACAGTCTGAAATTCTAGAGCAATTGCTTCTTCGCAAAGATGTATTCATTACTTTAGATGGATAGCAGCCTTGCCACAAAACCTCTCTTGATAAAGCTGATACGTTGGTTAATCTAACAACACCAGCCCCTTCACTCATTGATCCTGTGCAAGGACTAAAGAATGTTGTTGGGTTTTTTCTTTTTGCTTTATGCAAAAACATATACCACATGTCCATTTTACTTTGAAATTAGCAAAATTGATACGTGTTGTGGATCATTCTGAGTGAAACAGAGAGAGGCCAAAGTAAAACCCAGATTGTTTTAGGTTGGTGTGGTTCTCTTCTCTGTGACATATACAGAAGGTGACATATAGAGACATATGTTCTGTAAGCAGCCCAGAGTCCACCCTATCGGGGAGATCAGCAACATATAAATGTAATAAATAAATAAATGTACACTCTTCCCCATGCCTTTTTCTGTTTCCTCCCCTTAGCCACTGCTGATTTTCAAGCACTGCATTTCCTCCCAGCTCTCCTCATCCAATCTTTCACGTGCTTTTCTTCCCTGCTTACACCTACACAATGGACACAATTACAGACACCTCTGCTTCCTAGGGCCATACTTTCCTGTCACGACTTTTCTGACAACTTCATTTAATGAATTCTTAAAAAATTCTTTGTATTGTACACCTTCAGAGTGTATGCTCCCAGTAAACTCTGCATTTATTGAAAAAATCACTTTCCCATTCCCATCTGCCAGTGTAGGATTTTTAATTTAGTAAGGTAGAGAATTCTATAGTGGCAAATCTTGTGTAAATTGAGCTGATTGTTTTAAATATTTCTAAACTGGGATCAAAATACGTTTGTGTGGAGCATTTGATGTTCTCAGTCTTAGAAAGGATTGTTATGTTTGTTTTTTTAACAGAACCCTGCTACCGTTCTTTGAAGGATTATTACCACGAGATAATCCAAGAAATACTAGATTTGCAATCAATTTCTTCACTTCAATTGGCCTTGGAGGGCTGACGTAAGAATTTTTTAAAAAAATTTATATATGTACATATATATTTAAGAAGTTCCTGTACATTTGTCTCATAATATAGATTTTGGTTCTGACCATATGTATATTAGCGAGTGAAAATATATTCAATCTTTGCTTCTGATGTCCCTCAAGTTATCTGTGGGAGACAAATGCACAAGCAAGGCCTATAATTTGAAACCCAGTACATCTGTGCACAACTCTGTGAGATCAGTATTGCGACAAATCTTGACAATTCAACATTTTATGTTGCCTTTCATGTGCTCGTTCTGCTTAAACACTCTTACTAATGTGGGCAACTTTTTCATCATTGGAGGCTGCTTTTGTTTTGCTTGTCTTTTTTCCAGAAGTTAGTAGTCCTCAAAGATGAAATTACGGGGGGGGGGGATCCACACTGCTGATCCTAAGTTGTGTTATCAGTATTAGGTAGAGAGGAGAAGGTATCACCCAAGCCAATTTACATGTTGGCATTGACTCTACAATCTCAACAAGAAATTTAATTCTGGATGGAGTTGGGTTGACAGCGATTAGTAAAGTTAACTTTTATCAATTCAGTAAGATTTAAAAAATTTGGAAATACAAGACAGGGTACAACTCAACAACCACTTAAGTTATTTTTATATATATATTTATAAATTTTATGTTTTGTTAAATTGGTTTCAATAGAGATGAACTACGGGAGCATCTGAAAAACGCACCAAAGATAATAATGACGCAGAAGCAGGATGTGGAGTCATCTGATTCCTCTTCAGAATCAGATACATCCGATTCGGAGGATGATTCCAGCAGCAGTGAGAGCTCAGGATCCTCTAGTGGGAATGAATCCAATTCTGACAGTATAGACAGCAGCAGCTCAGGTAAAGTTCTGTCTTCAGTCCATCAGTTTCCTTTAGTGATGAGCCATTTGTTCAAGCAGGCTACCTTTTTTTGCTTGAAGGTAATTTTAGATGTCTAAAATCTGCAAACATTGCAGAGTCATAAATCGCCTGGCTAAAAATGTGGTTCATATAAAAGAAAGATTGGGATAGGCTTTAGATAGAAATGTTATGCCATACAACCATTTAATATTCTGGAACTATGGAATTAGATTAACCAGACTACCTCTTTGAAGCCTTTTCTATCACCCTCACCTCAGTTAGAGAATTATGAGTTTTCACATGTCAGGTTATTTAATTTCGAAGTATGAAATGCATATGGAAGCAAGAAGTCTTGAAAAAAACATTTCTGTTCTTTAAAAAGCAAAATCCACAAGGTTGAGGAAGGGAAAGTGAAGACTGATGTGACAGAGACAATAAGGACACAAGTAACTAATTTTCCCATGTAACAGAATTTACACATATTTACAGTAAGTCTTTGAGTCAATTCATTTGGGTTTATTCCCAACCAAAAATACAAGTGTCCTCGGGTTACAACCACTTGTTCAGCAACTTTTTAAACAATGGTGCTAAACAAGTGGTACTTACAACTGATTCTCTGAGTTCCAGCCATTTTTGTGTCTCCCCAATGATCATGATTTCCAATATTCCTGTTGGCTTCCCAAGAGCAAAGTCAATGGGGAAGCCAGTTGGAAATTGCATTCACGAGATCCTTGCCTAATAACCTGTGCAAGTCCCCTGTTAATGACAGCAGCTGGGACTGCCATCACTTAGCAATGCAATCGTGTGACATTATGCTTTATGACTACATTGCTTATTGAGGCAATTCTGGTCCCAGTTGCCATTCCAATCCGAGGACTATCTTGTAAATATTTTGAAATTGCAGCTTTACTATAGTTTTTTTTTAATATAGTTAGCTGGAGAAAATTCTGCTATGATCCATTCTCTTGATTGATTCCCACAATTGCAGATTTATTGCCGTCTGAAATTCACTTCTTTTTCATCATCTTTAAAAACACTCACACACAAAAAAGTAATAACGTACACCAATAACATACTTGGGAATTATGCAAAAGAAATACATTCAACATGCACAATGAAAATGCCATGGTGAAGCCCCTCAGGCATTGCTAAAATAGAAGAGCTTTATTTTGTTTGCCTCTCTTAATTAAAGATATGATGCAGTTCTTTTTGGCATATGTGTGTGGCTCTGTAGAAAATATTAATGTTATTCTTACATTAATGCAATGAAGCGTGAGTTTCTTCACAGAAAAAGCCTTTCAAGTAAATTAGCTATATGGAGGAGGTCAAAGGCAAAAATACAAATAATCCTCAATTTACAATGGCAGTCCCTGTTCCCGTTGTCAACCAAATCCCAGTTTTAAAACTAGGCAACTTCCTGCTAGTTTCCAATGACCAAATGCTGTGAGGAAGCCGGCTGGCAGTTGCAAGTCCCAGGTCAGCAGGCAAGTAAGTACGGTCAGTGCTTGATGGTACAAGGAGATGTATGAGGATTGCGGATTAGGGTGTGTGTGTGTGTAGGGTGCATGAGAGACATTTGTGTCAGAGAGAAGCCATGGGATACATGAGGGGTGTAGGGTGCACAAGGGAAAGTGTGCAAGGGTGCAGCACGTGTTAGTGCAAAGAGGTGTACAAAGAAGTTGTGGCAAGGATTCAGGGAGGGTGCATGAGGGAAGAGTAAGTGGCTGGCACAGCATGAGTGCAGGAGGGAGGTGTACAGGTGTGGGAAACTTACCCCAGAAACTTGCAACCTTCCCTGCCCAATGAAGGTTGCCAAGCACCCAGATCATGTTCATACGACTGAAGAAGTCTTGGGATGTCTGAACCTCCAAGAATTGGTTGTAGCCACCATTCATTTAATGCTGCTTTAACTTTGAACAGTCACTGAGCGAACGGTTGTAGGTCAAGAATGTCTGGTGTTTTAATTTACCTGGCGTCCTTTGCTTGCCCAAGCTGCTCCCTGCTTCCCCAGCCTCTCTACACTCAGGCAGCACCGTTGCCTGCTTCCCTCAATCTCCCTTGGCTCCCATGCCTCCCCTGGCTGTCCTCTACTTCCATGCTCGGTCCCATGTTTCTCTGATCTCCCTTCAGTAGTTCAGCATGGCACCCTCTTTTCCCCGGCGTCCCTTCACTCTAGCATGACCTTTCCCAGCCCCTCCACCCCCCTGTGCCCCCTCCCCTAGGGCACTCTGCTCTCCTTACCTGGGACTCCTGCTATTTCCACTTAACAAGTCACGCATCTTGGGACTGTGATGGCAAGCGGGACTGCTGGGATCTTTGGCGCTAAGTGAGACTGGGACATAAAGTTCTAGCATCACTTAGCGATGGCAGTCCTGGTCCCAGTTGCCATCGTATAGCTCATTTTTAAAGGCAGTTTAGAACTTGCATATTCCTTATTATTCCTTATTCCTTTGATATATAAACACGCTTTTCTCACTGAACGGGAATGTCAAATTGCCTGGTAGGGTTTCCAGCTTTCATATAAATCATTGTTTATAGTGTAACAGTGTTAATTAATCAGTGTTAAACAGCACCCTGTAGGGACGCGGTGGCTCAGTGGGTTAGGACGCTGAGCTTGTCGATCAGAAGGTTGGCAGTTTGGCGGGTCGAATCCCAAGTGCCGCGTAGCAGAGTGAGCGCCTGTTACTCGTCCCAGCTTCTGCCCACCTAGCAGTTCGAAAGCACGTAAAAATGCAAGTAGAAAAATAGGGACCACTCCGGTGGGAAGGTAACAGCGTTCCGTGCGCCTTTGGCGTCTAGTCATGCCGGCCACATGACCACGGAGACGTCCTCGGACAAGCGCTGGCTCTTCGGCTTTGAAACGGAGATGAGCACCGGCCCCTAGAGTCGGAAACGACTAGCACGCACGTGCGGGGCAACCTTTACCTTTACCTTTTAAACAGCACCCTAAGCATAGAAATGTTTTATGTGTAATTTTTTTCTGGGTAAAAGGCCATTTCCATTGAATAGTTGTCTTAAGCCATGGATATGAAGCCATGTAGTTGTGTCAGAGATTGGAAACAACAACATTTTGAAGGTATGACAGGATTATTTTTTGTTTCATGTTAAATAAGGGTTGGTTTTTTAAATGTCTGCACCTTAGAAGAAAATCAAAACACAGATGGTACTAAAATGGCAAGATTTTAATTGAATTGAATGGTGTTTTTATACTTGTTGGGGTCCATTGGCCATATTTCCTAATCTGTGAATTTTACACACACAAATGTCAAAATTCAAAATCAGCAATAAAGAAATGGAAGTTGGCATTTTCGAGAGAAATGCAGAAATGCTGTGCATTTCCTGGGAAATAAACAGAAAAGCTTCTGATAATAATTCTTGCCTTGAAATGGCTGATATGGCCTCCCTGGGTGAGCAGAAACATTTCAGGTTATCGATGAGATACCGCATCTCTTTCTTTGGTATTATTCTCCATTTCTTGAGAGTAATTAATCAGACTTTTCTTACCTATCCCATCTTGGGAATTTCGAATACAAGCAACACGGTCGGACAAATTAAAAATTTAATCTTAGAGTGAAAGCCCTGTTTTTTTCCCCCCTTTCAGATAAGAAAAAGTCTCAGAAGAAGAAAAATCCGGATAAAGGTACCCGGAGAAAACAAGAGAATAAGAAAAATAAACTCGAAAAGGAGAAAGAATGGAGAAGGCCCGAGAGAGAAAACGGTGCTGCAAGAAACTCAGAGAGGAATGCTGACGAAAGCTCTGGCAGAAAAGACGAAACGTATTATGACAGAGATTATTCCAGTGATAGAAGTAATTCCCGGAGCGGAAAAGAGAGGAATCGAGAAAAAAATGTACTTTTAGACAGCAAAACCGGCCGTTCTAAAAAGAGAAAAGAAAGAAGACCTTCGTTTTCTGAGGAGGAAGAGAGGGACAGGCACCACAGAGGGGACAGCAAGCTCCACAGAGGGAAGAAGGACAGATCCAAGTCCAGAGAGAGGCCTCACCGTTATCCCAGCCCCGGAGAGTCTGAGGAAAACAGCCAATATTCAAACCAGTATAAAGATATAATAAGGAAAGACGAAAGCAGGAGAAGGCATAGAAATGCTTCCCCATCCAGGCACAAATGAATCAGGAAGAGTTTTCAGGATCGCCTTGCCATTTGAACTGTCTTTTTACAACTTGCTACACATTTTTTTTTAAAAGAAGAAACCCTTTGTACAAAATACTTCCAAACAGTAATGACTCTTCGAATCACTGTTAAGTGTTGGAGCTTTCCGCTAAAGCTGCTGCTTAAAAGACTTTGAATCCAAGAGGAATCAAAAGCCCTGTTATTTTGCCAGTAAAACAGTTAAAAGTTGCTTTCACTGGGATAGTAGCGTGCTGTAAATATTTCTTCTTTAAATTTTATTGGTGTTCTCTGGAAATGCTAAACATTCCTTCCTTTTTTCAGTTTTGAATGTTTGATTTCAGTACATATTAAAGTATTTCAGAAATAACATATCTGGTTTTTTTTTGTGTGAATTGCAGACTAAAAGGGGAGTCTTTTAAATTTTGGAAACGAAAGCTTTACCAATATCTATCATGGTATATTGGCCACATCCAATGCCATATATACCTGGGATAAGCCCATCCCTGCATAAGCGTGATCCTTGTCTTTTTAACCAAAATGACATGATAACTTGCTATGTGCGGATAAATCAATTGTGAAAGTATAAATGAAAAATTTGAGGTCGGCTTATCTTCAGGTGGCACCTTTTCATAGTATTTTGGTTAAAAATTCAAGGATTTTGACACAAATATATGTGAGATTATATATATATATACACACACACACACTCATTCATACATACAGTATAAATTGGAAGGGATCAAGTTTAAAAAATGATTTTTTTTCATCAGAATTTGGAGAAAAAAACTCAAATTGGTGTAAAGAACAAGGCTGTTTAATTATATATTCTAGATCAGACATGTCAAACACAAGGCCCGGGGGCCAGATCTGGCCCACGAAGTGGTTTCATGCGGCCCGCGAAGCCATCCTGGAAACAGTGAGGGAACGGCCCCCACTGCCTTGGCCCTGGCCCAGAGACCCTCCTTCTGCCAGAGACCCTCAGATCTGTCCCACTCCTGCCCAGGCCCCCATAGGCACCCTTGATGCCAACAATGTAGAGCTGGCCACGCCCACCCAGCAGGCCATACGCACTCTAGCCACGCCCACCCAGTAGACCACGCCCACCCTGGCCACACCCACCCGGCCCCCTGAGGGCAACTGCAATGCTGATGCGGCCCTCCATGAAATTGAGTTTGACACCCCTGTTCTAGATGGAAAGCAGTTGTGAATACACAACAGTAATAAGTTGATCCTTGTGGCTGTAAATTTAGTTGTAAATTCTAAATCTACAAAACTTAGTTGTAAATTTTAAACAGAAGTTATGCTTTTGCTTAGAATTTTAAAATCTAAAGCTCAAAGAATAAATATGTTAAAATTCCCCTCTTGATAACTGAAAAAGGTCATTATAAAAGCTGAAGTTGAATAAAAATTCATGTAGCAGGATGTCTGGATGTTGCTTTGATGGTTTAATCATAAGATTATTTCTTTAAAAACCTAGTCAGAGTATGGGTATTTTTTCACTTCTGAAAAATATAGAATTCTGGCAAGAACTATATTTGGTATTTTTAAATTATTGCCATTCAGGGTCTGATGTGAACAGTACTTTCATCAAATCTTTGTATCACCAATTGTTTTAAAATGCTTATGAGTTATCTATTGAATCAAAATCAAAATATATAAAAGCAATGCAAAACCTGCTTTCAATTAGCCATGAAAATAATACCACTGTTTAAAAGTTTCCATGAATATTTGTTAGTAAAGGAACATATGGGTGAACTATATAATTTAAGGCAATATAGAAATAGAGTCTGGTTAGTCTATGGTAGGAAAAAATAGGAATTTGGTAGCATCTCTTCCATTTTTTTATTACAAGATACGTTGTGAGTTGCAGATCACTTTTATTAGACTCAGAATGCCATCTATGCATCCAATGAAGTGAGCTGCAGCTCATAAAAACTTATGCCAAATGGGAAAGGGTACTGTCAATCTATATGTAATTTAAGTATCATTGAGGATAACACAACAAAAAGCTTTAAAATAGATAGGCTGTTGGTTTGATCTCCGAGCTTGGCTGCAAATGTTTCGTCCTCATTCAGGTGGATATCTTCAGTGTGCTTTGAATTGTGCTCATCTGTCAGAGCACTGGCCTTTAAATGCCTTTTTGTGTGATGTAAATTGTTATGGGTGTTATCTGTTTGGATGTTTCTGAGTCATGGTCTGGTTTTGGGTTGTTTGGTTGGCTGGCTGTTGTCGAGACATGGTCTGGTTTCTTGAGCGAGGGGATGTGATTTTTGCTGTGTGGTGGGTTGCCTGTTTGTTCATTTGAAATGCTGCCTTTGGGATTGCAATTGAAGTAGTTCCTTCGTTCTCAGCGGTTGGTAGATTGGGTCGATGTCAATGTGTCTGTTTATTGACACATTGGTGGAGAACCAGGTTTCGAAGAATTCTCTTTCTCCCTGTAATATCACTTGGGTTACAACTGTGGTCCTGGTTACATCAAACTTGTGTCCTTCTGAGTCTTTGTGGATGGACATGAGGGATAGTGGGTCATGTCTTTTGATAGCCAGGAAGTGTTCGTGCAGTCTGGTAGTTTTCTTCCTGTTTGGCCCACGTAGTTTTTTTCACAGTTGTTCCACTGGATTCGGTATATGATGCCTGATCTTTGGTTTGTTTCTGTCTGCTCCTTAGGTTTTGACAGAGTCCATCTGAGAGTTGCAGGTTTTTGGGCTACTACGAGGTCACGTTGGCCTAGTAGTCTTGCTGTCATGTCTGAAATATTCTGTATGTAGGGAATTGTGATTCGCCTGGTCGTTGTTGTTCCTGTTGTAGTTGTTGTGTTGCCTTGGGTCTTTGTATTGTTTGTGTGTAATGATCTCTGGATGAAGTTTTGTGGGTATCCGTTTCTCTCAAAGACTTTGTATAAGTGTTTTTGTTCTGCTGATCTGGCCTCCATGGTGTTGCAATGGGATTCTACTCTCCCGATGCAGCTTTGTTTGTGGCCTTTGGGGTGGTTGCTGTGGAAGTTGAGGATTTTTTTTTTTAATCCCATTTATATCCCGCCCTTCTCCGAAGACTCAGGGCGGCTTACAATCTAAGAAGCACAAACCAATGTGCTTAGCAATAGCCTTTATTCTATGTATATGCCTGCTTATTAGGGCTTTCGCCCCCCCCCCCAGCGGCATTTTACAAAGTCAGCTTATTGCCCCCAACAATCTGGGTCCTCATTGATCTGTATGTGTTGTCTTCCTGTACACGGATGTTAGTAGTTGGCCATTGGTGGTTCTGGTTACAAGGATGTCCAGGAATCGTAGTTAGTTGTTATTCTTGGTTTCTATTGTAAATCGGATGTCTGCGAAGACGTTGATTCTTTGGTAGGTTTAAAATAGATGTCTATAAAAATATTTTATTAAATCAACTGTTAATTACAATTTGTACTCAATTTTTTGTTCCCTTTTCTTTCTTTGCTTTTGAATTGTTTTCATTCTTTTAAAGCCACTGAATTGTGTCATGAACAAAAATCTGTATGGTAAAAGAGATGGGGATTTTGCCCTTCCTCCTTTCCTCTATTCCTGAGTAGTATACTTGCAGATTTACTTTCCAGATGTGAAATCCACCTGTGATCAGGCCAACATCATTTATTGAAAGCATGTACAGAACTGGAAAAAGCTCTGAAAAGAATAATAAAGATGATTGGGGAAATGGGTAAAGATGGTTTCTTCTGCCTACCCTTTCACAATGGGAATTTCTCCCATACCTCACTCCGTATGGAAGTCTGTTTGTTCGTTTGTTTAATTTGTTGTGCAAAAGTTCAGAACATAAATATTAATATTTTAGTCTTGTCAGATCACAGAACAATCCAACCCTTTTGAATTTGGCAGAAATAACATTTTTGAATAGGCTCAAATCAAAACACATTTTGTGTTTCCCACACAGTCACAACAAAGAAACACATTTGGGTTCCAGCCATTTGTCTTCGCACTATTTCAGAGCTTCTTGATTTTGCTGCCACAAACTGACTCAGCTGTCTTTGTGAAACTGGAACAAATGTCACACAAATCAATTCAAGATAGAGACCAAGTCCCAAGGTTTCACAACTTTAGCAGCCTCTATGCTGTTCAACCTGCCCAGGTTTTTGTCTTAAATTCACGTACATATCACATCTATTTTGGACACTATTTTATTGTTTAGATATTTTGCAGGAGTCTCCTGAAGAAGCAGTCCAAACATAGTGTGTCACTGCATTAAAAATATTTCTTATTTCCTCTGCTCCGTATTTATTTTAGATTTTTTTTAAAAATTGGATTTTCTCTCTCAATTTTTTTAAATTGGAAATGAATAGGCTAATTAATTCCTTTAATATTTATTAAAATTCAATGTCAATTTTAAAATATCTTTTCTGTACTTTTTAAATGACTAATGGGGGATTTTAATCCCTGCTGTCCATGAGCTAATGGAGTTGCAACTCAGTGGAACAAATTTTTTTCTGGTTTGCAACTTATGCATCTCCCAACTTCTCTCTGGAACCTTGACAATCCACACTATTCTTATGGAACTACTTACTTTCCATTTGAAATGCAGAACTTTCTTGCCCCTGAAGACCTCCAAAGCAAAATATTTCTATGAACATTTCAGACTAAAAAAGCCCTTTAAACAACTGCTGGTTTCTGCTTGAGAATTTCCAATATTCAGTCTCCATTATATTTAACTTCTTTTGCAAAGGCATATTTTATATGGTTTGTTAAAAAAAAATTAAAAATAGAAGTTTATCAGTATATTAACCCTGAGTATTCTAGTGTTCTTCTTTTCTGAATCTAATTATATTCATTTAATTAAAAGGATGGTAGGATTTATACCTTAGGTAAGCTTTTGTTAGTTTAATGCAGTGATTTGTCACTGCATTTCCTTTTTACTTCTGCAGATCTGTACATTTCAGATTTTTGCTCTGCTCCACTTCAATAGAACAGAACAGAACAAAACAGAACAGAACAGAATAGAATAGAATAGAATAGAATAGAATAGAATACCGTATATACTTGAGTATAAGCCGAATTTTTCAGCCCACTTTTTGGGCTGAAAAATTCCACTTCGGCTTATACTCCAGTCAACAAAAAAACTTACCGAGGACTTGTGCGCGGCCGAGGCTTTGGTGCTTCCGGGATCGCGCGCACCTCTCCCAAGCCACCGCCGTCCGAGACCTGCCGAAGTTTGGGGAGGTTTGGGGAGGTGCGCGCGCACCTCCCCAAACTTCCCCAAACGTCGGCAGGTCTCCGTTCCTCCGCACCCTGCCTGCCTGCTTCTTTCCGCAGCGGAAAGAAGCAGGCAGGCAGGGCGCGGAGGAACGGAGACCTGCCGACGTTTGGGGAGGTTTGGGTGCCTCCCCAAACCTCCCCAAACGTCGGCAGGTCTCCGTTCCTCCTGCCGACGTTTGGGGAGGTTTGGGCGCCTCCCCAAACCTCCCCAGGTCTCCGTTCCTCCGCGCAGACCTGCCGACGTTTGGGGAGGTTTGGGCGCCTCCCCAAACCTCCCCAAACGTCGGCAGGTCTCCGTTCCTCCTGCCGACGTTTGGGGAGGTTTGGGCGCCTCCCCAAACCTCCCCAGGTCTCCGTTCCTCCGCGCAGACCTGCCGACGTTTGGGGAGGTTTGGGCGCCTCCCCAAACCTCCCCAAACGTCGGCAGGTCTCCGTTCCTCCTGCCGACGTTTGGGGAGGTTTGGGCGCCTCCCCAAACCTCCCCAGGTCTCCGTTCCTCCGCGCAGACCTGCCGACGTTTGGGGAGGTTTGGGCGCCTCCCCAAACCTCCCCAAACGTCGGCAGGTCTCCGTTCCTCCTGCCGACGTTTGGGGAGGTTTGGGCGCCTCCCCAAACCTCCCCAGGTCTCCGTTCCTCCGCGCAGACCTGCCGACGTTTGGGGAGGTTTGGGCGCCTCCCCAAACCTCCCCAAACGTCGGCAGGTCTCTGTTCCTCCTGCCGACGTTTGGGGAGGTTTGGGCACCTCCCCAAACCTCCCCAGGTCTCCGTTCCTCCGCGCAGACCTGCCGACGTTTGGGGAGGTTTGGGCGCCTCCCCAAACGTCGCGCAGACCTGCCGACGTTTGGGGAGGCGCCCAAACCTCCCCAAACGTCGGCAGGAGGAACGGAGACCTGGGGAGGTTTGGGGAGGCGCCCAAACCTCCCCAAACGTCGGCAGGTCTGTGCGGAGGAACGGAGACCTGGGGAGGTTTGGGGAAGCGCCCAAACCTCCCCAAACGTCGGCAGGTCTGCGCGGAGGAACGGAGACCTGGGGAGGTTTGGGGAGGCGCCCAAACCTCCCCAAACGTCGGCAGGAGGAACGGAGACCTGGGGAGGTTTGGGGAGGCGCCCAAACCTCCCCAAACGTCGGCAGGTCTGCGCGGAGGAACGGAGACCTGGGGAGGTTTGGGGAGGCGCCCAAACCTCCCCAAACGTCGGCAGGAGGAACGGAGACCTGCCGACGTTTGGGGAGGTTTGGGGAGGCGCCCAAACCTCCCCAAACGTCGGCAGGTCTGCGCGGAGGAACGGAGACCTGGGGAGGTTTGGGGAGGTGCCCAAACCTCCCCAAACGTCGGCAGGTCTGCGCGGAGGAACGGAGACCTGCCGAGGTTTGGGGAGGCGCCCAAACCTCCCCAAACGTCGGCAGGTCTGCGCGGAGGAACGGAGACCTGCCGAGGTTTGGGGAGGCGCCCAAACCTCCCCAAACGTCGGCAGGTCTGCGCGGAGGAACGGAGACCTGCCGACGTTTGGGGAGGTTTGGGGAGGTGCGCGCGCACCTCCCCAAACCTCCCCAAACTTCGGCAGGTCTCTGGACGGCGGCGGCTTGGGAGAGGTTGCGCGCGATCCTGGAAGCACCGAAGCCTCGGCCGCGCGCATGTCCTCGGTAAGCTCCGGGCGGTCACTTGCTTCGCGTCTCCTGAGGGAAGGGGGGGCGACTGGAGCGGGCGTGTTTCCTCGCCTGCTGGGCGCCGCGATTTGCCCGGGGAACGCGCGGGCCCCGAATGGCAGCGTGGAGCGAGGAAGCGGACAGCCAGGGCTTCCCCGAGAGCCGCGGCCACACAGGGTATTCCTGTGTATTCAGGCTTGCAAAATGGCGGATCGAGCCTCTGCTGGCGGCAGAGGCTTGCAGAGCGCGGATCCAGCCTCCGCCGGTGGCGGAGGCTTGCAGAACGGCGGATCGGCTTATACTCGAGTCAACAACTTTTCCCAGTTTTTGGGGGTGAAATTGGGGGTCTCGGCTTATACTCGAGTCGGCTTATACTCAAGTATATACGGTAATAACTTTATTGTCACTTTGAATGTACACTAATCGGCCTACATTAAAATGAAATTTTGTTGCATATAGCTCTCAAAGGGTCACCTCCGATTTACACTACATAAATATGACAAAAATAAATAAATAAATACAAAATTATGCACATACCTATATTATATGACAGAGAAAGAACAGTCTTAATTCGGGTTTTGTATACATGTGCATAGCGAGAAAAACGAATCTTGCGAGTTTACCAGATGGATGGCATAGGGAACAAAGCTATTACAGAATCGGGTAGTCCTGCAAGAAGTATTTCGAAACCTCCTCCCAATACAGTAGCAATTGTCTGTTAACCATGACAGATTAAAGCATTTCTTGTCTATTGTTAAGACAAGAATCCAGTCACAGTCTTGATGCCGGAATAGATAAGTGGCTACTATCTTCATATACTTGATTGAATGGATGTATGGCTGCCACAAATTGATAAAACTCTCAGCAGGACATATACACCCTACTAAGCATAGTTTGTTTAACAAATTACAGTTGGCTGGGCTTTTATAACATGCCGTATCAAAAGATTTTGGGTTGCAAACCTAAATCAAATAGAATTCAAACCCAAAGAGAGTTTGTTATATCAACATACAGTGTGTGTTCTTTCCAATGGCTGCAGTGAATATAGGAGAAACAAACTTTCTTGTTTTTCTTTGAAGTCATTTCGCTTCTCATCCAAGAAGCTTCTTCAACTCTTGAGAGAAGCTTAGAGCTGAGGAAGCTTCTTGGCTGAGAAGCGAAACGTCTTCAAAGAAAAACAAGAAAGTCCAGTTGCCCCTCTGAAAAGGCACCTTTGGGACAACCATGACCTGGATGACAGAATCTCCATAGACATTTAGGAGAAACAAAATTTATCCACAAAAAGATTTTAGTACTGTATTGATATTTTACAACCATTTGGGGCCCGTTTATGGCTCAAGTACGTTTCATCTTTTAAAAATGAATATGGAAAAAACTTACCACTACAAAATTAAAAACTGGCCAGATTCTCATTCATCAGACTAATTTCCATCTAGCTTTTTCTTGCTTAGCAAAGGTTGAATTACTTTGCCTCCCACCAATTATATCAATGAGTGACTATGCCCAAACGCTGTGAATCAGCTCTGTTCAACTGTGTGTCAGCTGCGGTTAATATAAATACCCTAAATAGGATGCCTGGAAGTGGGTTTAATCTGGCCAAGTGAATATAACCTTGCACCTGACTGTAAACCATCTGCTTACTGTAAACTGTTACTTAAGATTGATGCCCCTTTGTTCTCTGCGGTTTTCTTTTTCTCCAATGAAATATTCAAACGGAATTTAAACATTTCTTCATATCCTCATCTAAACACAGCTCTAAAAAGGCCCAACTATGGATTTTGATTATTTTGCCTCATGGATTAGTATGGTCATTTTTGTTTCTGAATGACTTGATGTAAGCAAAAGAACTGAACCTGAGAATTTTTTAAAAAAAGATTTTGTATTGTGTGAATGGGTAATTATTCTTGTATTGCACAAATGTATACATAACACATGTATATAGGTAAAAACAAATAGTGGACATTTATAGGATGCTATAGCAATAGAATTTAGACTTATATACTGCTCATAGTGCTTTACAGCCTTCTCTAAGCGGTTTACAATGTCAGCATACTTCCCCCAGCAGTCTGGGCCCTCATTTTACCACCCTCGGAAGGATGGAAGGCTGAGTCAACCTTGTGCTGGTCAGAATTGAACTCCTGGCTGTGGGCAGAGTTAGCCTGCAATATTGCTTTCTAACCAGTGCCAGCAGAGCTCATCTGTTCATTTAATGTTCTTACTGGTCAGAGAACCAAGAAAAGTTGTGTAAAGGCAGCAATTTTATATATCTTTAGCTTGCAGCTAGGGATCAGGACTAAACACCATGCGTATGTGTATAGTTCTGTTTTAATGGTTTATAACATTGACTTTTTGCAATATATATATATATATATATATATATATATATATATATATATATATATATATATATATATATATATATATATATATATATATGACTTTCAGAGACTTTCTCCTACATTACTCTATTTTTATATCTTATAGTAGGATAATTGGAGGTGAATGCAAACTTCAAGAGGGGTCTTAGCCTTCAATATACCCGTGGCAGTGTTTACCACATTCTCCATTCTCCCTTTCATGATTATAAATGTGGCAGAGGAAAAGTATTGGTTTGCATATAAAGGACAGAAAATTATAACTAGGGGTTACTTCATTCGCTTTCCTGTATAATCTAAATTATTTGGTTGTATAGTATTTATAGCAAATCTTATTTCCATAAATGCAATGCTTAGAATACACACACACACACACACACACACGAAACAGGCACATAGGAAAAGAGAAGTCCTTGAAGTTATGGTACATTCTGGCCTAGCTGAACTGGCCATTTTTTAAGGACAGCTACACAGTCACTGTTAATTTATAAAATTGTTATGAAATTGCCTTTCAGAAGAACAAGATGAATGCCAATTTTAACTCCAGTTGGGACTTTCAAAATCAATTTCTCACTTCTTCAAGACTTAATTTCTAAAATGGGGACTGCTAAGCCTACTGATGCTATGGAAATCTTTATCCACGAATTCCAGATAAATTGAAAGTATGATTGCTACTCGGTGGTTGAAAGAACACATCTGGCTTATGCGCTCACCTTTATTACTTGTCTGGCTTAAAGGCTCAATCAGTTAAATCTGCAAGGTAAAATGGAAAGGGCTATTCATTCTTTTCCCCAATATCATTCACCATTTGCTAACGTGGATATCTTTAAGAGACTTAGTTATCCTGTAAATTGATTGTGCCCAATCTTATACACTGCAGTGGAATTAAAACTACAGCTAGAAATATTCACAATTCTTCCTGTCTATCTAGCCACTAGATACATTTTGAAAACATGAAAACTCTATGGAACTGATTTTGGGAGGCATATGATAGATGAAGGATTTGGGGCATGGTGGCCTAGTGGTGAAGACACTTGGGAAGGTTGAGAGTTCAATCCTAGGTAGCAGCAGATGTTTCTCTCTCAGGGCACAAAGAAAAAAAATGCTGTGAATTCCATGTAGGCATCAGGAAGGCAGCAAAACCACTACAGGATCATAAAAGAAATATATGATATAAATATGATAGGGGAAGGATGTATGTGGAATTCTGCTATTGTGAGAGCAGCAATCCACTTTTGTCGTTGGAGGCACTGATGAGGCCTGTTTGCCTTAGTTCTGGATCTGGTATAGCTTAAGAAAAGATTTAAGAATACTTTCCTCCAGAGCCAAATGCTATTTTCAGAACAGGGGAAGCACTGCCCAGAATGGCCATTTGGAAAGAGAGATTACATATCGGACTTTAGTACCTAGTGCCTGGCCAGAGCCTTCCAAACTGCTTGTCAAATTTTACACAAGGTCCTTCTGGAAAAGGTTTTGTTCTCTTGGGAAAAAAATGAGTTTTTTCAAACACGGATCCAACACTTTTCTGCAAAAGGGCTAGACCCATATTTAAAAATTGGAGAAGCACTCTCTCAAGTATGCTAATCCTGTTCTGCTCCAAAAGTCAAACCACAAAAGACATCCAGGTTTTGCCAGCTGTGTGTGTTGCTTGTTCTGTCACTCTTGGAAGCATTATTTTTTCCCTGCTGCTTCTGCTTCTGATGATCACACAAGCAACTGCATCCACCATATTGTGTTATAGGGTTACGTTGTGTTACGATGTATTGCAGCGTGCACAACCATGGCTTCTCTTGTTTCTCAAATAAAATTAGCAGAGCTGTGCTCTTTCCTGCTCATTGTTGAAAGCTTGGAGAAGAACCTAATTCAAAAATGGGAAATGGGGAGATGCTAATATAAAAGGAAATCAGAGGAGTAAATTAAGAGGGCAAATTGAGAGGAGAAATGATTGCAAGAGGGGCTGGCCCATGAACAGAGGGAAAGGATTTCCTAATTGCCCAAAACATGTCTAAAACATGCCTCTTCTCCATGGTAATGGGTGTCAAACATTCTAATCATTACACACCTTGAAACTGTGATAGGACATGGTTAATTTACTGTAACTGGAAAATTGCTCTTATTTAAAAAACACAAAATGACAACAGAGGGCAATTTAAATCATGGGGTGAGCACAAAATGAGCCCAACTTCATCGGTCAAATTAATAGAATGATATAAACTGTTAGTAGGTAACGGGCCTAAGTTGTTGTGATTTGGGCAAGGCTGTCAAGCGTTCTTTATAACTAAATGCTGTTTCCCCCCCCTTTTATTTCTGCATTCAGAATATTTAGGTGTAGGGGAAACATGATTGTGATCATTGTGTCTCATTGAGAACAGATCAAAGATCAATCATTTTCAAACGAACTATTAAACAAGAGGACTTTCATGTCTTGTTATTAATGGAACTGTAAACAGCATGTGAATTCTGAAGTGATTGTTCATGCTATTAAGTAAAACTAGTTTTCCAAAAGCAGATTGAAGTACAATGGAAGTGTTATCCAATCAGTGGTAAAGTGCCTTTCTTTTTTGTTTTACAGTATCAACAAAAAAATAGCATAGTGTTTTTCTGCTGCTTAGAAGTACATCTTCTAGACAGCTTAAATATTTGTCTGGCTAGTTTAATTCTAGTTCAACTTGTGATTGTGTTCCACTCTGTGTCTTGTTTAATACAGTTCCAACTTAACTTAAAAGGGTATTTGTTAGAATAATTATTATCCTCAAAGATCTTTGCTCTTGTATATATAAAAGTAACTGTAGTATTAGACGTTGAAAAAAAATATCTTACTCTAGACAGAAAGCAGATAATTTTTTAATTTCACGGACTTTGAAATATCTTGAATAATTCCTTCAAAGGAAAAAAGTATGAAATCATTTATTTATTTAAAATATTTATATGCTTCTAATATCCAAAGCAGTTATAACAATATTGATAGCAAGACAAACAAACAATTATTGACATGAGGCAAACTAGCAGTAAGACAAGCTAAAATAACAAAAAGAGAACGAAAAGATTAAGCAACTGTTTATCATCCAGAAAAAAAGGCCTTTGGCCATGATACTCGAACTTGATTAGATAGGTGTGGCAAGATGAAAAGGGCCTGGATTATATACAGATAATCCTCGACTTACAAATATTTATTTAGCAACCATTCAAACCATGGCAAAATTTATTTATTTATTTATTTATTATTGGGACTTATATGCCGCCCTATCTCCCGAAGGACTCAGGGCGGCTAACAACAATAAAATACAATAATACAAAAGTTAAAAAGAAATTAAATTAATAGCCCCAGTAGAATAAATTAAAATTAAAATTAAGTTAAAAATTAAAAACATAATTAAAATCCCTGTCAGTCCAGGCCAGCCTGATGGAAAAAGAGTGTTTTGAGGCCGCGGCGAAAGGACCGGAGATCCGGGGCCATCCGAAGCTCAAGGGGGAGTTGGTTCCATAGGGCTGGCGCTCCCACAGAGAAGGCCCTACCCCTGGGGGTCGCCAGCCGACATTGTCTAGCCGACGGCACCCTGAAGAGGCCCTCTCTGTGTGAGTGCACTGGGCGATGGGAAGTCATTCCCGGCAGCAGATGGTCCTGCAAGTATCCTGGGCCTAAGCCAATTGGGGTGTGACAATGAAGTGAAAATTTGGGGCTCAATTGTGGTTGTATGTTGAGGACTACTTCTATTAAGATTGGTGCTAGAAGCTTATGTAATTCTCATTTTCTCCTCCTCCTCTCCATGGGAAACTAGAAGGCCATAATGAACAGCTCGGACAATGTGGGCTGTAATTTGAAGAGGGAAATCCAAATCTCACAGAGACAAAGTGAAACTATGTTTGCATATCGTACAGATAATTTGTGTAGCAATGGTTTAGGATCAAATTAGAGTTGTACTATGTCTTAAAAACCAATCTTTTCTCTAGTGAAGCCCACCAGATGGTTTGGGACTCCATTGCCAGAGTTGCCAATGAGCACAGACATTAGCAGTTTCACAGAAGCGAGTGCAGTGCAACTGATTCCAAGCAAAAATGATCATCACGCTAGTTGGCCATTTAAATACTTGGATTTATAAGAGATTTGTCATTCAATATACTGCACTACACTAATTTTGTTTTCCTCTCGGTGTTTATCTGTGCCCCACTCTTCCTGCTTTCAAGTTTTCATGTTGCTGAAAGTATAAATAAAATGCTATGTTATGTGTTATTTTAAAATGCTTTTATTGTAATATAAATAAGTAAAATATTTTCTGAATACTACTAGTAGTACTATTACTACTATGAATTAGAGCAGGGGTCTTCAAACTTGGCCCTTTTATGACTTGTGGACTTCAACTCCCAGAATTCCTCAGCCAGGATTTAGAGAATTAAGATGATTTAGAGAATTAAGCTGACATGGATTTCACAGAAGTTTTAGGATATTATCTAATGGCTTCTTGAAAATATGAGAGCTCCACTAAAATAAATGTATGCAGGACTAGGATGCATGTAAAAAATTGTTAGCCCTCTTAAACATTATTTTTCTCAGACATCATTTTGAATCACAGACATTCTTAGAAACACTGGAAAATATTGATGGCAGTTCTATCTTATATCATCTATTTCTGCCAAGAGAAACATTATTGGTGAAAACAGTATATTTTCTTATTCTTCCTTATTCTGAGTAATCCTTGAAATATCTGCTCCATCATTTACCTTAAATGTAAACCCTTTTACTGTAAAATCATGTTAAGCTCTCTTCTATTACTGTGAACAATCTGAAATGGTTTTACAGGCTTTCTGTTCATTGAGGATTTCTCTGAAGAATTCTAACATTAGTGAAAGTGATATGAAACAGTGGAAACATAGGGCCCAATCTAATTAAAAATTAACCACACCAGCATTCAATCTTTTTTATTTGGGAGTTCTTTGCTCTTTATTTCCTGAAAAACAATTGGAGCAGGCCGTTAGTTAACCTGATGGCAATTTTTTTTAGACTTTCAGTTTCACTTATCATACTTACCCAATAATTTCCAGAGTATTTAGACAAGATGTGTTCAAAATCTGAAGTATTGTACAGTGTATTTCAGTACTGCAGCTCCTTGACTTTACTTATATGAACTGAATACAGAATGTCTCAATAAAATGTCTATGTTGAGTAGCAATTGCTCTTAGGCATTTTATTTAGTTTTTCCAAGTCATATGCAGCGGTAGTAAGAACAAAATATGTGAACATGAATGTTACCTCCAGGTCTTTCCAAAATCTTACCGAATATACAAAGGCTTTCCTCAAAGCTGTTCAGTGTTGCTTGATTTAAAAAAAGTAGATCACAGTTATCAACATACATGTTTTGCTGTTGCTTTAATAATTTTTAAATATAATAATCTGAATATAAATCTATTTCCCTGTTGACATGTTAGTGATGTAGATTCAGAAAGGGTTGCGAACTCAGCCTGGGTCTTTGCAGAAACAGTAACAACAGCAAAAGTGAATATGGATGGTGTTCCATTTTCATCTGAAAAACTGATCTTTGATTTTAGATAGATAGATAGATAGATAGATAGATAGATAGATAGATAGATAGATAAACATTTATTGTGATTTTTTTACTGTGGGCACAATGGCACATATTAAAAATGAAATTTAGTTGCTTGCTCTCAAAGTGTACACATACACAACACAGACTTAAACATACTATATACAACGTATGTATAGACTTACAGCCTCACATACAGAAGTGCCCAAATCTGAGGAACCGAAGATGCGGAGTTTCTTCCCAAAATGGGCCTCTTCTTGTTCACTTAAGTAAATTCATCCATTCTGCTCACTTAAAGGCTTGCCGATCGTTAGATTTGCAAGACGAGGAATCAATTAATTTTCCATGAGAGGAAACCTGCGAAGATGGAACAGCTTAAAAGTCGAAACGGCGAATCCTGATGATAAAACTTGGGGGGGAGGGGAGGGGGGGTAAGGGCGTGCTTCTTCCAGCTATAAAGCGCTGAAGAAAAAGTTACAAGAATGAACTATCCAATTGCAAAACGCCGCCGAGTCACAAATAGAAATTAAAAGGCTAAGAAGCGAGCGCGAGAGTTCCCTCCGCCTCGCCATCTATCAAGACTCGTTTCGTGCAAAGAGTTTTTAGCGCGCCAAGAAACTGCAAGCGGCCTCACTCCGCGCGCGCTTCACCTGGCTGCCTAGGGTCGTTTAGGGCCAGGCCGGGCGCATGCGCGCGGCGGGATGTCGCCGGCGCGCCGCTCTGGTCCAGGGTTGAGCCGCTTGGCTGGGCGGTTAGGAGAGGTGTCCGCGCGCTCCGCCCGCCCGTCGACCTGACCGAAGAAGCTTCTTTGGGAAAAGGGCGGGTGGGAGAAAGCGCGCGCTCCGCCGAACGCAGAGGCGCCCATGAAGGCGCTTCCTCCGGTCCCGCGCCAAAGCCGCTCGCGTGCCGCGCCTCGGCGAGGTAAGAAGCTTCGCCCGGGACGGTCGCCAGGGCGGGTGCCAAGCAAGAAGCCCTCGGGAGACCCCCGCGGCGGGGTGGGGAAGTCTCGGGTCGGCTGCGAAGTTTGAGCGGTCCTCTTGAGTCCTTCGGGGCGGCGGGGGGCTCTCGGCGTCAGACGCGCGGCTTTTTGGGCTGGCCTGCCTGCCTGCGGAATGGGAGAGGCACCGCGGACCCGAGGTGAGGCGGCTCTCCCGAAAGAGCCGCGTGTCAATTCGAGGCGCTTATTTTGTGTACGTTGGCCTGGCCAAGGGCGTCTTGAGGCTGACGAAACAGGCGTCGAGCAGCTTGAGGCAGCCGAGCGAGCCCGAGCAGCAGCAGCTCGGAGGCGGCGGCGGCAGCAGCAGCAGCAGGTTTGCTGAAGAGGCGAGCTTTTCGATCCAGGCTGCTGCTGACCGCGCGTTTGGGCGGCGTTGTTCTGGGTACACCGAGATGTGGGGCGGCTTCTTTTGGAAACAAAACTACTGTGTGTGTGTGTGTGTGTGTGTGTGTGTGTGTGTGTGTGGTGGGGGGGCAGCTGCTTCCCTTAGTTGCTCGTGTTTAGATGGCCCCTCGCGCGTTAGAGCCAGCCTTGTAGCTGGGTGAAAAGAGCGCGGGTTCTCAAGCGTGCATGCACACAACAAGCTTTACCTCCTCTTGCCTCGAGATCTCCTTCAGTTCAGTTTCGATTATTGCAGACGGATGTGAGATTGTGGAATAGCCCTTTTCTCGATTTCTCTAAATAGGTCACAAGATTGTAGGAGCGCTCGGAAACTTATCGGTGGGCTTGAAAAAGTGCGCGATGAACAAATGACTTTTTTTCCTTCATCGGGGAGTTAAATAGCTATTCGCCAGTCCTTTGAGCTGGGAAACTATACTAGCATAGGTCTTGTGATCCTGTCACAACAGCCACAATGCCCGCAAGTGATGCTGTAGCCCTATTTACAGAATGCAGGGCATGGATTGCTGGCTTCCCTCCCACTTCCTTTCCTTTCCCTTCTCTGATGCCAACTGTCACTGGTCAGTGGGAAAGTACCACCAGTCACTTTCCTTAATCTGAGATGGAACTGGAGCACGTGTGGATTTTGACAGATGGCTAGACTGGTTGATTTCTTTATTTTTATTTATCCAGTTTCTGTAGCGCCCACCACACTTGCATGCTTCTGGATGATTTACAAATTAAAAAACATGCTTGGTTTAGACATCTGTAAGAACTTGCTCTGGTTTTAAGAGTTTTACATGGATGCATTCTTCTGGAGTAGGGCTATTCTAGAATAACTAGTACTATTCTGTAATATAGTGTTCTCTTCTGGAATACTGATAAATGTTTCCGAAATGAGCCCTATTACTGATGGGTTTGTGTTGAATGTGGGTGTAGCACTATTCCAGAAGAGTACTAAACCCAGGTTCAGAAAGAATCCCAAATGACAGCTGACAGACACAGAGATATGCTCTAAAACAGCAGATGGATCTCACACCCGCTCTTTTGTTTTGTACTTCACAAAATAGCCAACCCACTTCTGCCACCTCTGGTCAGTGCTGTGTCCAGATCATTGAGCTGCAGATCAGCTGTGAAACTTGATAAGTATAAAAGAGAGAGCCCAGTTTGAAAGGCCCAAATTCTACTACTGCCCAAAGCAAAATAGGAGAGGAAAGGTCAGGCCTATCCCAGCTTAAAGTGGTCAGTAGGATGATTTTATCCCATGGGAATCACTTGATTTCCACATCAGTCACATAGCCTGTAAAGCTGGTCAGGTTCACCCATGGTAAAATGTTGTTTCTTTGCTTGCTTAAAAGGGAAAATTCTGCTTAAACATCTAACAGCTAAGGATGACTAGATATTGGTTTGGGATGAGTTGGAAATGCTGTATTAACATGAGGATATGTCAGAAGAAAGAGGTTGCTGGGGCATATTTATGCCACGGTTAAGTGCAAATGGTGATGAACCCTGAGATTTTAAACTCCCTACTTGGAAAAGTCCTGTAGGCTTTTGGTCTTCATGTTGAAAGAGATATGGCTTTAATTGTTCTCTTGGCCTTACATTCTCTGTTGCTTTTTAAAAAGCTTTGATACTTCTTGAAAAGGAGAATTTCTTCAGCAACTCGAGATCAGCCTAGTTGAAGAAATCATCCTTGATTTGGTTACACAACAGAGGAGTTCATATGTATATGTACTGTACAGTAGTCCAAAGGTTTTACCTAGCCAGGATCTTCAGATCACAGGGCCTGCAACAATTCAACATTTTGAATCATTAAGGATTTTTGTTTAAATATATTTTTTCAAGTTAAATATGACTCTTAAGCTTGAGACATTCTCATTCTGAGCTGAAAAATTCTGTTTCAAATTTAGATGAGAGTAGTATCAAGATTGAAACTGGTAAAAACAATATATTGCAAATGTGAGATATTTTCAGTTTGCAAAAAAACATTTTGCATATTTTTAACACCCAATCCTTGAAGAAACTTCCTGAAAGTTAGTCCAAGTATTTTGCTGTTCTAAGCTTTCAAATTTGTAAGACAAAATAGCAAATAAAAATATGATTCTTAAAACTGAATGCACTATCCAAAATGAGTACTTTTAAGGCCGACAGGAAAGCAGAGTAATATGAATGTTTTGAAAATATGTCCCCCAAACTTTTAATTAAGAAACATGAAAATGTGAGTGCTTGTTGAGGCTTATCATCCTGATATGCCGGTGTGAACATGACTGTAAAAGAAATTAAGCAGTTTATTCTGTGATAATGCTTTTAAGTATTCTGAAATCCATTGATTCTTACATAGTCCCAATGTAAAGCTATTTTCCCACTTGGAACTGTGCTGTTAAGGAAACCCTGAAAGTAATGGAAGATTTGTAACCTTATTATAAATTTAATAAAGTGAACGTGGGCAGCCACCCATTTGTTGACAAAAAGCTCAGGATATATTTAGAAATGATTTCTGTTGCTGTAACGGATACATGTTTTATTTTGAATTTTATTTGATATACATGATTTATGAATAGGGGAAGGTGAAATAAACTATCAAAATAATTTTATGCAGATATTTTTAGATGAATTTACTGGAATCTATCCATCTATCGTGACATGGTTTACTAAATTTAACGTTAATTTATACATTTTGTATGAGTAAACTAAACATTAACCATAGAATTGCAGAGTCAGTAATGCTAGAAACAGTGTAGAATTCTCAGGTTGAATGCTGTGGGACTGAAAATGCTCTGAATGAGAAGCACAAATCATAGGATAAAAGGTATTACAGCATGCTGTCCCTGAATCCCTGCCTAGAAAACATCTGGCTAGTAAGCAATTATAGCACATGGACTTCCGGACACCATTTTAGTTAATTGCTTAAACAAAAAAAACTATAAATGCTCTTCTCTTTTTTTGGTTAATAAAATTCTTTTAAAGTTACAATTATGTAAGAGATGTTCATTAGCATGTTGGGTATTTCCCATTCTTTGGGTAGTATATTTATTCAAATGCTGTATGAATGCTGAGTCCATTATTATGATTAATTTTATTTCTGTTTCAAAGATGCATAATTGATAATTGAAGATACGGGTTTTCAAGAAGACTAGGAGAATTTAAATAGCAGTGTGATGGAACTTTATGTTTAAACGAGGGGGGGGGAAGGCTAAATAATCTGTGTAATGATGACCTCATGTATTTCATATAAAGAAGGTCAGGCAAAAGTTGGTGGGATAGCTTACCAGAATAAAGACTTGAATAAATTAAGCTGAAAAAGTTTATTGATTCTTCTGTTTCTACTTCATTTACAAAATAGAAGTATCAAATTGACTGCATCTCTTGCAATTCTTCAGGTAGATTTGCAAATGAACTGCTACCTTCATTTGCAAATGAACAGTAACTGCTATTACTGTTTTAGTAATATTTCATTAAAATAATATGGGAAAAACTCACCAATTTTTTAAATGCATTCTAATAGGATGAGAGAAATGAAAATAATGCTGGAATTGTGATACCTTTCTTTTCTTCTAAATAAATAACATTGGGCTGATCTTAGCATCCTAATGGGAATATGTTAGAAATCATTTTTACTGATACTTTGTCTTTAGTTAAATGCTAGCTTTAGCTAATTTCTCCAGCACACATTTTAAGTGGTGCTTGCATAATTATGTTACGACACTGTGTGTTCTTAAAAACTGCATATTGTTCAAAATGAATCTGTTTCCTAAAGTAAGGATGGTTTCACTGGTGACAGATACAGTAATTCTAAGTTATAAAATATGGTATATTATTTTGTCTTCAAAATAATATACCATCATATTTGATGGTTATCTAAAACAACATCTGTCTGGCAAGAAAATGGCAAGTGAGCACCTGTCCATCCTAGATGAGTTGAAATCACCAGGACCAGATGGACTACACCCCAAGGTTCTCATGGAACTGGCAGATGTGATCTCAGAACCATTGCACTATATCTTTCAAAGATCCTGGAGCAATGGGGAACTACCAAAGGACTGGAAAAAAGCTGAACTAGTTCCCATCTTCAAAAAAGGAAAAAATGGATCCAGGGAACTACAAACCTATCAGCCTGACGTCCTGGGAAGATCTTGGAAAAGATAATCAAGCAACGAATCAGGGAACACCTAGAGGCAAACAAAGTCATTACCAAAAGCCAACATGGGTTTGTCAAAAACAGATCATGCCAGACAAATCTTATTGCATTCTTTGACCAGGTGACAACATTTATCATACAATCTCAAATCACAATGGCACTATTATACCTTCTTCATCACACTGTATACTCCCAAATTTGTTCTATAAACTCATCCAAATCTTCTGTATACTTTTTGGCACACCTAGAAGGCTTCACAGGAAATTTGTTCTCTCAACAGTTGGCAGATGGACATCCTTGGATTCCAAACATTAAACATAGCTTTGCCAGGAATATAAAGGTAATAAATTCAGTAAATTAATGAAAAAAAATTTATAAAGTGATTTTTCATGTAAAGGCACAGTAATTTCAGATGGCAAAATCAGTAGCATGAAATTAAGCTTAGATAGAGTAATATCCAAGAAATTCTGGAGACCATCTCACCATATTCAAAAAAATTCAGTTTCAAAAAGCACTCATCAATCTTTCTTCCAGTAACAAAGACTTGGAGAAGATTGAGGTCTGATCTAGTTTAATCTAGCGGTTAAGGCATCAGGCTGGAAACCAGGAGACCATGAGTTCTAATCCCACCTTAACCATGGAGACCAGTCACACTCTCAGCCTACCTCACCTCAGAGGGTTGTTGTGAGGCAAATAGGAGGAGGAAGGAGTAATTAGATGTTAGTCAACTTGAGTTGTTTAGAAAAATAATAAAGGGGAAATAAAAATTAAATCAATAAAAAACCACTTGCACACACTTTCAATTTTTGTGCTCTGTGTATCTTTTTATGCATAAAATACCAGACTTTAATTCTTCATTGGCATTCCCATCTCCTTCCTTGGGATATTCTAAGTGCCTGAGTGCTATAATCCTACAGTTCCTAGCTTCTCTTTGCTGATTGCCCTGAAGTCGTGGCATTATGTTGATTTCACTACCTCCTTGTTTTTCTGTTGTGGGAAGGATGAAGACAGAACAAAGCCCTGAATTGCTACTTAGGGATATTTGTAGTGATTGTTCTTCATTGAAGGTGAAGAATGAAGAATTTGGGGAAAGAGGAAGAAAGGATTCACGTGATGCCCCATGGCAAGATGTGAAGATTTACTACATGGGAGATAACTTTCCTGGCCTAGTTCTATGAAGTACTTAGTTGAAATTAAATTAAATGTACTACTCCAGTGGTAGCAGTTATATAATTGCCAAATATCTCCACCAGTATCAACAATGACTTTTCAAGAGGAGGAATTATGTGTCCAGTTTGATTTCACAACAACATTTGTTTGCTTTTTTTCAGCCAGATGGACATAGAATAGATGTTTTAGTTATGGTACAGAAGCAGGTAGTTCATTATAATATAGAATCATTCATTCTACTTCAGGGTGCTACATGTCAGAATGTAATGATCTTAATATGCAAAAGACAAAAAGATAATTGAATTGGAACTAATTTTGTCATCTTTTCTGACTTGAGTGTGCTTATGACTAATTTTTAAAATGTAACTATATATAATTCATATATAGGGAATTATATAGGGAATTATTGGACCCATACCAATCGGGCTTCAGGACCGGGTACAGCACGGAGACGGCATTGGTTGCGCTGGTGAATGATCTCTGCCGGGCTCGGGACAGGGGTTGTTCCTCTGTCCTAGTCCTATTAGACCTCTCAGCGGCTTTTGATACCATCGACCATAGTATCCTACTGCGGCGTCTCAGGGGGTTGGGAGTGGGGGGCACTGTTTTACAGTGGTTCTCCTCCTACCTCCTGGGCCGCTCACAGTCGGTGTTGACGGGAGGGCAGAGGTCCGCCCCGAGGCCTCTCGTTTGTGGAGTTCCTCAGGGGTCGGTCCTCTTTCCCCTCTTGTTCAACATCTATATGAAGCCGCTGGGTGAGCTCATTTGTGGTTTCGGGGTGGGGTATCATCCGTATGCTGATGATACCCAGCTTTTTCTTTCCACCCCGAACCAACCACCCTCGATGTGATGTCCCGTTGCCTGGAAGCGGTCCGGGTTTGGATGGGGAGAAACAGGCTTCGTCTCAATCCTGCCAAGACTGAGTGGCTGTGCATACCGGTGTCTCAGACTAACCAATCTTTTCCATCGTTAACTATGGGGGGTGAGGTGTTACCCCCCGTTGATAGGGCCCGCAACTTGGGCATCCTCCTGGATTCACGGCTCAGTTTGGAAGATCATATAGGAGCCGTGGCCAGGGGGGCTTTTGCCCAGGTTCGCCTGGTGCACCAGTTACGGCCCTATCTGGACCGAGATGCCCTACACAGTCACCCATGCGCTCGTGACCTCCCGGCTAGACTACTGCAATGCTCTCTACATGGGGCTGCCCCTGAGGACCACTCGGAGGCTTCAGCTGGTGCAGAATGCAGCCGCGCGAGTTGTGATGGGAGTCTCCCGATACTCCCATGTAACACCTATTCTCTGCGAGCTGCATTGGCTTCCAGTTGCCCTCCGGGTGAGATTCAAGGTGGTGGTGATGACCTATAAAGCCCTAAATGGCATGGGCCCGGATTATCTAAGGGAGCACCTGCTGCCAGCGTCAATTTCCCATCGTCCTGTGCGCTCCCACAGGGAGGGCCTCCTCAGGGTACCGCCGGTCAAGGATTGCCGACGGGCGATCCACAGGGGGAGGGCGTTCTCTGTGGGCGCGCCTGCCCTATGGAATCAACTGCCAATGGAACTCCGGACTGCCCCCGACCTTCGTTCATTTCGCCGGGACCTAAAAACCTGGCTCTTTGAGCTATCTGCTCTGGACTGAGGGGTTTAATGTTTTTAAATTGTGATTTAATTTTTGTGGCTAGACTTAATTTAATTTATTTTAATTTTATATTGGATTGTTTTTAAATTTTGCCTTGTAAACCGCCCTGAGTCCTTTGGGAATAGGGCGGTATATAAACCAAATAAATAAATAAATAAATAAATAAATAAATAAATAAATAAATAAATAGTAAATATCCATGCTGAACTTTCTCCCAGTGAATTTGTTTTTTTTTTATTGAAAAGTTTTACAGTACATTTTCAGCATATACTCCTTCCCTCCCCTCCTCCCCCGACTTCCCAGAGCTGAATACAGGGTATTGCCTCTAACAAACTTAAGCTAAAATATGCTAACCAACTATAAATACACTTTAAATCCTATCGCACTAACTCCCCTTAAATATAAGTAAATAATAATACATCTTATAATTCTAATATTCATTCATATGCTAAATAAAAAATTTTAGTCCCATATTTATTCTGAATATAATCGATCCATCTTCTCCATTCCAAAATATATCTCTGTTGCAATTGTTCTTTCAAGTATGCTGAAATTTTTGCCATTTCTGCCAAGTTTGAAACTTTTAAAGTCCACTCTTCTATAGTAGGCAGTTCCTCCTTCTTCCAGTATTGCGAAACCAAAAGTCTTGCTGCCGTTATTAAATTCAACATCAATTTAGTTTCTATAACAGTACAATCTGTAATACCCAACAGAAATAACTGTGGTGAAAACCTTACCTTTTTCTTAAAATATCTTCTGCATATTCCACCAAATTTTAATCCAAAAAGCTTTAACTTTTTTACAAGTCGACATATGGTAATATGTTGCGTCCTCACAACCACACCTCCAATATTTAGGCTGATAATTTGGATACATACGTGCTAACTTTTTAGGATCTAAGTACGCCAATGATACCCAACTTTTTCTTTCCACCCCATACCAACTCAGTGATGCCCTCGATGTGATGTCCCGTTGTCTGGAGGCGGTTCGGGTTTGGATGGGAAGAAACAGGCTCAGACTCAATCCTGCCAAGACTGAGTGGCTGTGCGTACAGGCATCTCGAGTGAACCATTCTATTCTATCTTTAATGATGGGGGGTGAGGTGTTACCCCCCCCCCCGTCGATAGGGCTCGCAACTTGGGTGTCCTCCTGGATTCGCGGAACTTCCATAGTGCACACTTCTTAACATTAAATTAATTTACTAAAAATGTATTTGAGAAACTAAGCTGCTGAGGTTTGTTAGATACATTATCCTTGTAAATCAATCTGAATATGGCAATTCTAGCAATTAAAATTATTCTTTTTATAATAGTATTGTTATACTGTCAGGATAACTCCTCATACTGTCAAGTATTTTGTTAATGCTTCAGGCACTTCAGATTACTGCTCATCAAAGGTGTTTAATATGTTTTGTTGACACAGCCAAACTATAGTAGTTTCTGGACAGCCAGTTGAGCATTCAGTTTGCTGTCCCTAATCTCTGCTGCTCTATTACACTTCTATTGTTCAGTGTTTCAGAATATTTCAGAGCAGGATACTATAGTTATATATAGGATAAGGTCTGCTGATATAATGAGCTTTTCTCTGTGCCTATGGCCTCCCATATTTCCCCCTTCCCCCAGTATAGAAATCAACAGTCAATTCTGTGGAATGGATTTTGAGAGCATACAGAAGGAAAAACTTCGACCTCATCACTCAGCTCATGGACACAGTTCCATCAGCTAAGGTTTAATTGGATTCCACCTAACATTTGTTAAATATGCATACAGAGCAAGACGGGCAATTTTCTTTTAGTTGGAGTCCACACTATAATTTTTAGAATTTGCAGTTCCATTTCTGAAGAATGCTGGGATCTTAGAATAATGCAGTTATATCAGCAGAGTAAATGGAATTAAAATTTCCAGGTCACTATTTTCAAAAAGATGTTTAGAGTATGGACATTATGCCTATCACAAATCTTATTTTATTTTGAACAAAGAATCAGGTTCCTGAAAATCATTGTTTTGCTGTTGAATTTGGGCAGTTTGATTTTTTGGTATGCTTGTTTCCTACTATGCTTTCTTTAAAGTGCCAAGTACAGGTAGTCCTCCTTTAGCATCCACTTGTTCAGCAACTGTTCAAAGTTACCATGGTGCTGAATGCAGAGTACTTTATGACTGCTCTTCATAGTTGCAACCATTGCTGTCTCCCTGTCATTCCTAAGCCCAAAGATGACACAGTGAAATCAGATTAAGCCTAGTTCAGAATTTGCTTACCCCTATTAGATGGAATCTTGACAGACTAATGGATACAGATTCTAGAGTATGATTACCATGAACCTTTTCCTCCCTCCACCAATGAATTCAGGAGTGTGTAGTCTCTCATTTTTGCTCCAGAATGTTTTGCCTCCTCTCTGGAAAGCTGCAATGTAATTGCCAAGATTCCTCCCCTCCATTTCTTCTCCAGCTGCACATTCCATCACACTCCTCATGGTCATCTGATTGTGTTTCAGGTGCTTGGCAACTGGCTAGGGATTACAACAACGTTGCAGTGTGCCACAGTCACATGGTCACCGTTTGTAACCTTCACTTCCAGATTGTAACAAGAGTAGTCTTTTAAAATTATTTTTATTCTTGTTTAATTAATAACAAAAACAGTCTAACAAAATAAAAGAAATATGACAAAGAAAAAAATAATATGGTAAATCATTTTAACACTAAACAGTTATAATTTTATATATGCTTATCTAATACAAATGTTATTCAAGTACGCATATATTTTGATACATTTATATAACTATCATATAATTATATTTTTAACCTACACTATGTATGAGTAACATATTTCATTATATTTATCCATTTAATTTGTAATTTGTATTTTTATTGCAGTTATATGTGTCTATGGTTTTATTGCTTTTACTGTCGTAAGCCCCTCAGAAATGCCTTACAGCAAGATGGTTGGCAAACAAATTTAATAAATAAATAAATGCAGGGTTTACATCTAGAGTACAGGCAATCTGCCCATAGATGCCAAGTACAACTAGATCTTCAGTCCATTGATTGAAAAGGACACTTAATTTTTCCAGTGCCACAATATCAATCTTTTGGCCACAGTAAGGGCACAGAGGAGCCATTTACATTGTCCAGTTGTTACATTCCAGATTCTAAATAAATAGTTCAAAAGAATATTATCCTCTAAAATGTTTAGGTTTTGTTGTGCAATCATATTTATATAATTGACTATTTCCCCCCAAAAGTAGTAAATATGAAATATTGTATAAATAGGTATTTTAATGAAGCAGTGAAGGTTATGCTTATTACAACTGCAACAAAATGCTGCTTTTATATACAAATGTAATGGAATCCAATAGACTCTAAATACTATTTTTTGCTTTAAAAGTTGTAATTTGAGGTCCATTGACACTCTTGCTATAGAAGTTGAAACACTCTTTCATTCTCCAGGTAATAAAGGAATCTCTTAATTCTTTATCCCATTCATTTTTTAGCATCTGCATAACAAATTGATTTATTTATAACAAATATCTACAATATAAATAATAGTAGGTCTTTTTAGTTTAAAGGATTTAACCAATTGATTTAACATCTCAGGAGTTTCAGAAACTGAAAAAGCTGCTGGTCCAAATGTTGTTAACAAATGTTGTAGCTGTAAATATTGACATTGGGTTACATCTGGTAGATGACATTTATCTCTTAACACAGTGTATGCTAAAAAATTATTTTTATCGTCTATCAGTTGGTCCAAAGTCAATACTCCTGCTTCCATCCAGTTTTTCCATATCACATTTTCCCCCAATTTCTAAAATTAGGTTTCTCCATAAAATCAATTTGGCAGGGGGAAAAAGTTGAATCTTTTTTATTAGACATTAGACAACTTTCTGACATAATTATTTCCAGAGATATTAGAATTTTAGTATTGTTAGATCCTAATACTGCCCACCCAATTAAAGGTGTTGTGTAAGTATATTCCAATATTGTCCAGATCAGGAAATTAATATATATTGTTGCTTTGCAATGTTTAATACTTGATAGTAGTTGAGCATGATAATGTAACATCAGATAAGGAAGACCAAATCCTCCCTCATTAATTGCAATTGCTTTTTCTGTAAAGATATTTGTGGAATCGAAGAACCCCAATGAATTTTTCTAAACAAAGCATTCATTTTCTGAAAATAAATAAATACAGTATTTCCAAATACTGTATATAAACTGGAATTCCTGTCAGAATATAAATTAATCTAAGAATAATATACCGTTTGAGAGATTTCAGATTTCCCCAAAAGTTAAGGTAATTCATATCTATCGATATCTGAGGTAACCTGTTGTTGTTGTTAGTTGCGAAGTCGTGTCCGACCCATCACGACCCTATGGACAATGTTCCTCCAGGCCTTCCTGTCCTCTACCATCTTCTGGAGTCCATTTAAGCTCACACCTACTGCTTCAGTGACTCCATCCAGCCACCTCATTCTCTGTCGTCCCGTTCTTCTATTGCCCTCAATCTTTCCCAGCATTAGGCTCTTCTCCAGTGAATCCTTCCTTCTCATTAGGTGGCCAAAGTATTTTGAGTTTTAGCTTCAGGATCTGGCCTTCTAAAGAGCAGTCAGGGTTGATCTCCTCTAGGACTGACTGGTTTGATCGCCTTGCAGTCCAAGGGACTCGCAGGAGTCTTCTCCAGCACCATAGTTCAAAGGCTTCAATTCTTTGGCGCTCAGCCTTTCTTATGGTCCAACTTTCACTGCCATACATTGCAACTGGGAAGACCATCGCCTTGACTATACGCACTTTTGTTGACAGGGTGATGTCTCTGCTTTTTAGTGTGCTGTCTAGATTTGACATGGCTTTCCTCCCAAGGAGCAAGCGTCTTTTAATTTCTTGGCTACAGTCCCCATCTGCAGTGATCTTGGAGCCCAGGAAACTAAAATCTGTCACTACCTCCATTTCTTCCCCATCTATTTGCCAGGAGTTGAGAGGGCCGGATGCCATGATCTTGGTTTTCTTAATGTTTAGTTTCAACCCAAGTTTTGCACTCTCCTTCTTCACTCGCAACAAGAGACTCTTTAGTTCCTCTTCACTTTCTGCCATTAGAGTGGTATCATCTGCATATCTTAGGTTGTTGATGTTTCTTCCGGCAATCTTAATTCCAACTTTTGATTCATCTAGCCCTGCCTTTCTCATGATGTGCTCTGCATATAAGTTAAATAGGCAAGGCGACAGTATACAGCCTTGCCGGACTCCTTTCCCAATTTTGAACCAATCAGTGGTTCCGTGTCCAGTTCTCACTGTTGCTTCTTGGCCCGCATATAGGTTTCTCAAGAGACAAATAAGATGGTTTGGTACTCCCATCTCTTTAAGAACTTGCCACAGTTTGTTGTGATCCACACAATCAAAGGCTTTAGCATAGTCAATGAAGCAGAAGTAGATGTTTTTCTGGAACTCTCTAGCTTTCTCCATGATCCAGCGTATGTTAGCAATTTGATCTCTTGTTCCTCTGCCTCTTCGAAATCCTGCCTGTACTTCTGGTACTCGATCCACATACTGCTGGAGTCTAGCTTGTAGAATTTTAAGCATACCGTATTTTCCGGTGTATAAGACGACTTTTTAACCCCTGAAAATCTTCTCAAAAGTTGGGGGGTCGTCTTATACGCCGGGTCGTCTTATACGCCGGGAAAAAAATCAGTCGAGCGTCCCCGTTCTTGCAAAGCCGGGCCGCCCCGCGCAACTGAGCTAACTCCTGGGCGGGAGCGAGCCAGCCTGGTGGCCGGGATCGGAGCTGCGCGCCGGACTAAGAGGCTGTTTTGTGAGGCGAGAGGGCGGCGGGAGGGGGGAAGGAGGAGGAGGAGGAGGAGTCCCCAGACGTGGCAGCTCTTCCTGCCGCCTGTGGAGCGAGGTCGGTGTCCTCATCAGCCGCCTTTGCCTTCGCCAGAGGGATGCAGGGTGGGCACTTTAAGAGGCAGGCAGGCGCGGCATCCCAGGCGGGGCGTGGGCGCGGCAGTCACTCTCCCGGTTTGGCAAGTTTCCCGGCGGGTGACCGAAGAGCAGCCTCTGCCGGCGCTTACTCCAATGCGCTGCAACTAGGAGTGCGAGCCGCCGAGGACGGGAGAAGCAGCCGCTCGGGCGCATCAGCGCAACCGAGACGAGCCAGCAGGCAGCCGGGATCGGAGCTGCGCGCTGGACTAAGAGGCCGTTTCGTGAGGCGGGAGGGGGGAAGGAGGAGGAGGAGTCCCCAGACGTGGCAGCTCTTCCCGCCGCCCGTGGAGCGAGGTCGGTGTCCTCATCAGCCGCCTTTGCCTTGGCCAGAGGGATGCAGGGTGGGCACTTTAAGAGGCAGGCAGGCGCGGCGTCCCAGGCGGGGCGTGGGCGTGGCAGTCGCTCTCCCGATTTGGCAAGTTTCCCAGCAGCAGGTCCGAGCGCAGGAGCCGCACCGCCAGGCTGCCCAGGAAAAGCAGCCACACCGAGAGGCTGCACGCCCAGTCCAGCTCCTTGAGGGGCAGGGCGGGAAGCCGGCCGGGAAGAGGGACCGGGAGCCCGGGCCGAGCACGCCTCGGCCAACAGTGAGAGGGAAGCGCACGAGTTCTAATAAAGAGGCTGCGGGCGGAGCTGCCCCGCCCTGCGCCCAATGGGAGAAGTTCAAGGCCTGGGGGGGAAGCAGAAGGGGCGCCGGCCGTGGCGGGGTGGCGGCTGCCCTCCGGCGCTGCCTGCCGCCTGGGAAACGCTGCGCCTCGGGGGCCGGCAGAAGCGCGGGAGGGCCGGTGGGGCCAGTCGGATCTTCGCCTCCTCTGCGACGGGCAGGGCATGTAAGTATTTTCCGGCGTATAAGACAAAACCTTGAAAATCTTCTTAAAAGTAGGGGGTCGTCTTATACGCCGGAAAATACGGTAACTTTACTAGCATGAGAAATGAGTGCAATGGTGCGATAGTTAAGGTAACCTATATATTATTTATATTGTATGTTAGTGACTGAACTCCTTTGGTATACACATCTCAATATTTAATGGATTCAGTATAAATACAGGATTGATATTCCTTGAATGGATGGCTATCCCAATTTTCACCTATTGGCATCAACTACAGTTTGGACCAATTAATTATTTTTGCTATTTTGCTAAATGTGTATCTTTTTCATCAACCCTGGGATAGTGGTATGAGGTTTAGAAATAATCAAAAGAATGTCATCTGCAAATAAAACTAATTTGTGTTCAACTGAGTTGTGTATTATTACATAGATCTCTCTATATTGTCTAATAGCACAAGCCAAGGACTTCATTCAGATATTAAAAAGCATGGGTGAAAGTGGAAATCGTCTAGTTCCTCTGAACAGTAGAAAAATAGGAGAAAACATGCCATTAATCTTGCCTTTAGATATGGGAAATTCGTATAATAGGTAAAAGGTTAGAAATTTGAATCCTACCAGCTTTTTTTTTTAAAGCAAGTTGGCATTTGTGAGTTGTCCCATTCCAAATGAACTGCTGATTTTAGCTTGTAAGGAAGTAAAATGCTCCAGCTCAGGGCTTTTCAACCAGTGGTACGGGTACCACCTGTGGTACATTGGCACCTGACAGGTGGTACGCGACCATCCTAGAAAAGTGGTATTGGGGAGGGGAATGAGCTGAACCAGTGGCAGCACCGCAGAAGCCTGAGTGAGAGATGGCTGGAGCTGCAGGGTTGTCAGGGCTCAGCGGAAGCGCCATACTTTGCACTGAATATAGTCTTCTTGAACTTTCTTCTTACAATATGGATTTTTAAAATAAACCCTGTATATTTTTGGGTTATTGTTTTGAAGTAGTGCAAAACAAAATTTTATGCTTAGCTGCCCCTTTAATTAGTTCTCATTCTGTCCTCCATGATTTATAGCTTTACAGTTCCCAGAAAAATGATATATGACTTAATGAATAGTAAACCCAGAGTAAATTCACAACCCCAATTAACTGGAGATGCTGCAGGGAGAACAAAGTAGAAGGAAGCATCTCCTGTAGAGAAGTTCAGCCTCCAATGTTTTCTGGTTTGGGATTTTTGACTTTTCTAAGCGCTTTCTGAATGCTTTTTTATTTTCAGCCTATATAAATGAAAAAAATCAACAACTTCTAAAAGGACAGAAATATCCCTAGGTTCTATAGGAATTCACCTGTTACCCAGAAGATCATAATGATCATATTGGAATCTAGAATTCAAGATTAGACTGAAGTGTAACACTTCACCAACAAAACACCAAATATTCAGCTCTGGAGAGTCACTGCCAATCAATATGGAGAAAACTAAACTAATCAACCGAATCATACAGTTCAGTATTTTAGGCAGTTCCTGTGCACCCAAATTATCTGATAGCTGATGGAAATTTTAAAGAATTCCTCAGCTGTACAAATGCAGCTTCTATTTTAAAAAAACTCTGGGATGATGTGATACTTATGATACATTTTGGTATGAATTGCACTGAGGAGATGCTTTTCAACCACAATTCTTTTGTTCTGGCTTAAGTCAAGTGCATAAATGACTTCCTGGTGGTTTAGAGAATCTGTATTCGTATTATTCCACCAACAGATTCTGTTACCCTGATTGACTTCTAGATTGAATAAATGGTGTAGGCAAGTAATACAGTGGCACTTAAACATTTGTGAACATGTTTGAATTTTCAATATTTCTGCATAAATATGAGCTAAAGCATTATCTACTCTCCACATAAGCTCTAAAATTAGATAAAGAAAATCCAATTAAAGAAATGAGTCAAAAACATTATACTTGTTAATTTATTCATTGAGGAAAATGATTCAAAATTTCCTATTTGAGTTGAATTGTGAAATGGGTGGCAAATAAATTTGATAATAATAATTTGATAATATTTGTGCATTTCAAAAGTATGTGAACGTTTGCTTTCAATGAGTAGTGTGCCCCTTTGAGGAGCAATAACTGCAATTAAACATTTCCAATAATGGTTAATCTGTCCTGCATAGTGGCTTGGAGAAATTTTAGCCCATTCCTCCTTACAGAACAGCTTCTGCTCAGAGATGTTGGTGGGCTTCCTCACACCAACTGTCTCAGATACTTCTACAACATTTCTATAGGATTAATGTAGGACTTTGACTTGGTTATTCCAAAACATTAATTTTCTTCTGCTTTAACCATTATTTGGTCATAGAACATGTGTTTTGGACAGTTGTCTTGCTGAATGATCCTTTTCTCCTGAGTTTTAGTTCATAGCAGGTACCTTGACATTTTCCTGTAGGATTTGCTGGTCGATTCAAAATTCATAATTCCATCAGTGATGGAAAGCCATTCCCAGATGGGAAATTCTTATGCTGGAATACAGTGTTTACTTTTCGCCAAAACATTCTATTTTGTTTATTCTGATTTTTCCACATGGTCTTTCACAAACTGTAGGCGGGCAGCAATATTCATTTGTGACAGTAGTGGTTTTCACCTTATAGTCTTGTCATGCACACTATTGTTCAGTGTTCTGATGGTCTCCTGAGCACTGGCATTCACCAATGCTAGAGATGCCTTTAGTTCCTCAGCATGGGTTTCTTTGAAAGCTGCTGGAGTATTATATGCTTTGCTCATGGTGTGATCTTGATTGGTCAACCACTGCTGGGTAAGTAAACAATGATGTTAGATTGCCTCCATTTGAACACTATCTGCCTAAAAATGGACTGATGGAATTTAAATTCTCTAGAAATAGTTTTGTAATCGTTTTTGGATCTGGTAAGCATCGCCAACTGTCTTTGAGAGAAATCTGAGAAATTGGAAATCTCCTTTGTTCTAGTTGATAAACTGTTTCCCCCCTTCCTTTTGGCCCCCTGGTAGGTTAAAGAGATTCTTTAAACAAGCTCTCTCTTTCTGAGCTGCTCTTCTCTGCTGAAGAGACCTTCCCTAAAAAGTGTTAACAAGCTCAGCTCTGTGACTTTAATTAGTCCATTAGAACTCTCCCATGACTGACAGCTGCTACTTGAAACTGACTAGACCTTGATCAGTTTCCCAGCATAGGTTTTGTTGTTGTAAATCCATGCATTGGTCGGAAAATGAATTTCTTATTAGTGTCATATTGGGAACGGTTGCTCTCTAAGGCAGTTGCTAAATAAGTACTACCTGCATATGTTTCCTTAGTGCTTCACTTATAGAATACAGTAGACCCAAATGAGCACCTACGTTTTCAAGGGACCTAGTGAAATCATTACTAGGCTGACAGAGCAAAATCATCAGAAAAGTTAGAAAGAGTTCTTGTCTATTTGATGGTAGGTCCATGGTAATGAAATTACTCTTCTTTGCAGTTTTGCCTTTGTACAATTATCCAGTTGAGGTTTTTTCAAGTGGTCGGGGACATTCATGCCACAAGGAAAGAAAATATAAGTTGCCAGAGTACACTGCAATCAATTAGACCCATGGGTTAATGTCAGTGCTTTTTTTCTAAAAAAAAAAGATGCCAGAACTCAGGTGCTGTCACTGGGAGCGCTGCCGGTGTCTTGCTACGGTGTCGCCGCCCATCCTTTACACCCCTGCCCCTGTGACTCAGAGCCACATGCCGTGGGGATTCCCCTCCCCGCAGTTGCCATGCCGCAGCCCATGCTGAGCCCCCACCCGGAGCTGCTCCGAACCCTGACCCAGAGCTGTGCTCCTCATGGCAGCGGTCTCCAGCGCCAAACAGCTGATGGCCTCCGGCACTGGCACTCGTTTACTTACTGCCCCATCACTTCCAAATGCAGTAAGTGAGTGAGCAAGCAAGTGGCGTTTGGAAGCGTTTGGAAGCGACGGGGCAGTAAGTGAGTGTATGAATGAGCAAATGGCGTTTGGAAGTGACAGGGCAGTAAGTGAGCGAGCGAGCAAGAGGCCTTTGAAAGAGATGGAGTGAGTGGGGGAAAGACTGAGCGAGGTGCCTTTGAAAGAGACGGAGTGAGTGAGAGCGACTGGAGGCTTTTGTGAGCAAAGTGTGACTGAGGGGGGGCTTTTGCAAATGAAGGGTGAGAGAAAAAGGGATAGGTGAGGGGTAGAAGGGAAAAAGAAAAGGCACTGACTTCTGACTTCCTCTGTTGCAGGAGTAGAAGGAAGCATTAACATTGAACCTCAACTTTTTGCTTTTCTATAATATAAACTAGCCATTTCTATAACAATAAATGAATCTAACCAATGAAACCCAAAATATCCCCCCTTTTTTAGTCATCAAGTTTTTGACACCTTGTTAAGCACTGGTGGTGCTTGAATATTGTCATGTCCTAAAAAGAGGTACAATTTCTGAAAAGGTTGAAAAGCTCTGATGTAATTGCAGCCTAAATTGTTCATTGCCATCCTATTTGCAAATAATATCTTACTTACCTAGTTGAGATGGTGTAGTTGGGCAGCAGGGAGGGGAGCAAAGTTCCTGCCTTTGCTGCAGACAACTTGCCTGTGCAATGTTTGCCGGCCGGGACTTTTGGTGCGCTCAGCAGCAATTCCTATTGGCTTTCGAAAGGCCAGGCGTAGGCAACCTTGGCTCTTTTATGACTCGTGGACTTCAACTCCTAAGAAGATGTTACATAACATAACATTAACTGTAAGATGTTAAACTGTCCTGTTTCTTTCCTTAACCAAAATTTTGTTAATGAGTCCTCTCTAAGCTCTGCTGATCAGCTTGTCCTGGATTGTTTTGCCACAAAACAGAACGGTTTGCAAGTTGCAGTTGAGACAGCCCATCTCATTTTAGATATATCACATATAATTGAATATTGTAATTAGTTGTGTGTGCACGTTCAGCAAGTGTGATGTATTTGTGCTGGCATTTCTAGGCCTCTTTCCAACCACATCCAGCAAAATTTGTAACAAACATTGGAATTCTCAAGGCCATGTTTGGTCTTTCCCAGCAATCTGTTACTGGAAGGAAAAAGCAATCCCTGCTGTGTTACTGATCCCAGAGAAACATTTGCATGTATGCAGGCATCCTTAAAGGTAAAGGTAAAGGTTCCCCCGCACGTGCGTGCTAGTCGTTTCTGACTCTAGGGGCCGGTGCTCATCTCCGTTTCAAAGCCGAAGAGCCAGCGCTTGTCCGAGGACGTCTCCGTGGTCATGTGGCCGGCATGACTAGACGCCAAAGGCGCACGGAACGCTGTTACCTTCCCACCGTAGTGGTCCCTATTTTTCTACTTGCATTTTTACGTGCTTTTGAACTGCTAGGTTGGCAGAAGCTGGGACGAGTAACAGGCACTCACTCTGTTACGCGGCACTCGGGATTCGACCCGCCAAACTGCCGACCTTCTGATCGACAAGCTCAGCGTCCTAACCCACTGAGCCACCGCGTCCCTCGCAGGCATCCTTAGGGTGCCATAATTATGGATGAAAAAAATTGGTTGCAAAGTTGGCATTTCTGGATGTAATACAGATATTTTGGATTTATTTTTGTTTCTTTGCATGTTTGATATTTTTAAAAAGGCATATGCTACTGACTACGCTTATGCACGTATGTAACATCTTTTGCTAGGATACATGACCACTGCTTGTCCAGAATGTGAAAAGTGAAAGGTTGTGACTAAACAAAATTTTAATGTACAGATAATACCACCAGAAATTATTTTAGCCTTTTTAATAAATGTTGTTATTGATGTTAAGCTCACTATGGAAAACATTGTATATTGTTATGTATATACTAGGTTAATTATTTAAAAACTGAAGTGCAGCATAACTAGATTCTAAATAATCTATTTTTCAAAACACACAACAGTCCAAACAGTAAAAGTAAAGTCCAAATTAAGAATATTTCATTCTTAAGAATTGTTTAATTTAAAGTGGTTTAGTTGTAATAGATGGTTATAGATTCAAAATAGTTTTCAAGAGTACAAAAGATTAAAAAAAAAATTCTAACTTCAGCTAAATTAGACATATTACATTGAGAAAAATGTTTCTCATTTCTTTCCTGTTACCTTTATTGATTTCATTACAGAGATGTTAACATAGGAAATAGATTATTTTGTTATCTAATTTTACCTTCCAAAAGACAGAAGCAGATGAAAAATGTGAGGTTCTTTTCTGTTGGCTTTTTTGAATTAGCTGTTTTAGATTCTAAAAGTTTAGTTCCTAAAGAAGTAACCTTGTAAATAATTTTAATGGCCTCCTCTAGTGCAGGGGTAGGCAACCTTGGCTCTTTTATGACTCAAGGACTTCAACTCCCAGAATTCCTGAGCCAGCATGGCTCAGCTTGGAAACCTCTCTCTTACCACTCAGTGTGGCTGGCTCAGGATTTCTGGGAGTTGAAGTCCATGAGTCGTAAAAGAGCCAAGATTGCCTACCCCTGCAATAGGCTTTCGAAAGCCAATAGAGGGAGCTTTTTTTTCTCCAAAAAAAAAGGTGCCGGAACGCTGTTCTGAGTGTTCTATGAGAAAAAAAGGCCTGGTTAATGTTAACCTCTGGGCAGTTATAATTTTTGGTTAATAATGTGTATAGATTGATGCAAAACGCTATTTTTCCATGGCTTGGCACTCTTAAATAAATCTTCTAATCCTCAACTTGATCTGAAAACCCTAAGGCTCAATTTGAATTATGTATAACAAGAACATGAAAATTATTATAAGAAACGACCCAGAGTAATGTACTGGCTTTAAGTTGGTCCTGTCCAGAAGCTTATTAATGAAGCAAAGAACAATTCCCAAATTTGTACTGCGTTTCTATTGTTAGTTAAGGTATTGCAATAGGGGATGATGGTTCTCAGGATTTCTAGATAATACAGATTATATGGCTTTATCTCAGTCTGGCTTCAAACTAAACCTGCATGTGGAACACACTGCACTGGATATTGGATGACCAATAGTGGCATAGAGTTTGTTAATTTTGCTGGATTTCCTGTAGTTTTTAGTACAATTATGCATGGTGGTTTTTAGAATGGTACCTGGTATATTTTATAATAGAAGAATGGGACGACAGAGAATGAGGTGGCTGGATGGAGTCACTGAAGCAGTAGGCGTGAGCTTAAATGGACTCCAGAAGATGGTACAGGACAGGAAGGCCTGGAGGAACGTTGTCCATAGGGTCGCGATGGGTCGGACACGACTTCACAGCTAACAACAACAATATTTTATAATGACTATTTCTTGGAAGGGCTGAGTTCAGAAAGTGGTGCATGCTCTGTCACTCATAATATCTCCCTGCGCCTGCTCTCTGGACTAAGGTCTCTCCTCCCCCCCCTTAGTATTTCAAAGGACCTTAACGATCTGGCTCTTTGCACAGGCCTTTGGAGATGCCCCCAATATTCCTTCATTTATTTTTGTTCCCCGCTGGGCTTATTTTCTTGACATCATTGTTCTTTTGTCGTATGGTTTTTTTTATTTGCTGTTTTTTGTTTTAAATATTTTAACAATTATAAACCGCCCAAAGTTTCTTGGAGTCAGCTGGCATGTAAATTTAAAATAGCCAGCCACATATTTAGGCTGCATTTGGCATTTTTGTCTTCCTATTAAGTCCTTCCCAAGGACTTGGGATAGACAGAGGGTCTATGACAATTCACCGTGGCCAACTCGCCATGGCCAACTCTGCAGGACAACTCATTGCTGGACAAAAGTTTCACTAATAACAAAGAAATGGTGGAATAGAATTATTAAAGAAAGGATGCAAAAGGAGGAACAGAATGAAATGTAATCAACAAAAATTAAAATATGTTTTTATTTATTTTAAATAATTAAATAGAATTGTTAAATTGTTCCGCAGTGAGTTGTTCCATGGCAAGTTGTTCTGAGGCAAGTTGACTGTGGTGAGTTGGCCATGGCGAGTTGGCCATAGCAAGTTGGCTGTGGCAAGTTGTCCCATAGATGGAAGTTGTTGAATAGGAGTATCTTTAAACGTATGATCACAGGATGTAAACTGTTTGAAATAAAAAGCTGCCTTTTCCAATTGATTGATGGGGATTTTGTCAATGTCAGTAGCATTCAAGTGCTATTCCAGAAGTTTTGGAATTGCACCCAAGGTGCCCATTATTATTGGTACAATGATTATCAGTGCAACCATTGCATCAACCTGGCAATATATGATTGCAATTTGATGCTTGGCAGCTGGCTCACATTTACAATTTGGTGCATACAAACAGACACACATGGACTACAATATGTTAAGATTCTGTTCTGTTTGTCATACATTTATATACATACATACATACATACATAAATACATACACATGAAATCTTGGGAGTAGTTCTCTGGAACGTTTGGTTGTCAGGAATTTTGGTGCCGTTATTTGGAATTTTTTATCTCTACAAATCCCCCTAGTTAGTTGAGAGATGGAACAGAGAATAAGTTATTTAACTTGTTTGAATGGAGTGCCATTTCTCTTTAAAACTGTCATGTGTGAAGCTGGCATTCCAGTTTTGCTGATTTCTAAAATTCCATAATAATTTGTTAGTTTCTCTGTCTGTATGGTTGGCATAGGCTTTCTTTGAAACAGTGAGTCTCTATTGCTAATTGGGGCCAATAAGGTGCATATTCCTTTATTAGTATAACTTCACTAGTTTCTTGTCAGCTTCCTTGCAAATTTCTAAATTTTGATTTTAATTAATAAGGTCACATATAAATTCCCAGACTATTGGAAAATTCACATTCTACCATTCGAGGCTGTTCAAATCCTTTTCTTGGTACTGCCTCATTGGAGAAATGTTCACTATGAGTTTGAGGCAGGCCTTTCTGGTGATTGTTCTCAGATTTTTTTTAAGATCCTTGCTAAAGGAGATTAGACTATTCTCTTCTTAGTTGTCTTTTCAGCAACAGATGAAACTCTAATTATTTAGGAGGTATTTGATCTTAAGCTGATTTATCTCCTGAGCAGAATTTCAGCTATGTTTTTATTTCTTTTTATTTATTTATGTTTATGTATCTTTGTATCCATTTATAAAAAGCATTTTGAATTCATGCTCTTTTATCCTTATTTTTTACTGTATTTATTTACTTTGAGTGCCATTTTTGGCAGAAAGTTGGGGTATATATTCAATGAATAATTAAACAAGTTGTCTAATTTTCCAAGATGGATGTAGCACTCTGTATACCGTAGTTTCCGGCGTATAAGACTACTTTTTAACCCATGAAAATCTTCTCAAAAGTCAGGGGTCGTCTTATACGCCGGGTGCTGAAAATTTAGGGACAGGGCTGGCTGGAAAACCTGGAGCGGATCTCCCATTTGGTCTTTTTTTTAAAATCCCATTTATATCCTGCCCTTCTCCGAAGACTCAGGGTGGCTTACAATTTAAAGCACAAATCAATGTGCTTAGCAATAGCCTTCACTCTGTGTATATGCCTGTTTATTAGGGCTTTCACCCCCCCCCAAGCAGCATTATTACAAAGTCAGCTTATTGCCCCCAACAATCTGGGTCCTCATTTTACCTACCTTGGAAGGATGGAAAGCTGAGTCAACCTTGAGCCTGATGGGATGCGAACCTGCACTAATTGCAGGCAGCTGGTGTTATTTAAGGCTCTGCGCAGGGAAAGCTTTAGAGTGAATTAGGAAAAGTGAAAAAGTGAATTAGGAAAATAGGGAATGGTTGCTGGAATTGGGTATGTGTAGCTTAACGAAGAGAAGGGTGAGGGGTGACATGATAGCAGTGATCCAATATCTCAGGGGCTGCCACAAAGCAGAGGGAGCCAAGCTATTCTCCAAAGCACCTGAAAGCAGGACAAGAAGCAATGGATGGAAACTAGTCAAGGAGAGAAGCAACCTAGAACTAAGGAGAAACTTCCTGACAGTTAGAACAATTAACCAGTGGAACAACCTGCCTCCAGAAGTGGTGAATGCTCCAACACTGGAAGTTTTTAAGAAGAGACTGGACAGCCATTTGTCTGAAACGGTATAGGGTTTCCTGCCTTAGCAGGGGGTTGGACTAGATGACCTCCAAGGTCCCCTCCAACTTCTACTACTACTACTACTACTTCTTCTTCTTCTTCTTCTTCTTCTTCTTCTTCTTCTTATTATTATTATTATTATTATTATTATTATTATTATTATTATTATTATTATTATTATTATTATTATAGTTTAATCCACTTCCACTGTTTTATGTTTACATGTTTGATGACAAACAGCCTTATGTTTATAAGTGACAGTTTTCCTACTAAGCACCTGCATGTCATAAGCATTTGAATTAAAATTACCATATTAAAATCAAATCTGATGTTTTTTAATTTTTATTTGGTGTGCGTTGGAAGAGGGGTAGTCTTATACGGCGAGTATAGCCCAAACCCTATAATTTAACAGGAAATGTAGGGGGTCGTCTTATACGCCCAGTCGTCTTATACGCCGGAAAATACCGTATATGCAGAGCTAAACCATCAGTTTTAAATGTACCAAATGTAAAGTTGACATCAGAGAAGAGGAAAATAATAGTGCTTTTGTTCTTATATTGCTCCAGCAGTGCACAAATTCTCCTAGAAATTACAGGGCTTTCCTTTTCAATAAGTAAGCTAAATAAACTGCATGATCAAAGCAAATACTGTATTTTGCTTGCTGTAGGAGGATAAAAGATGCAGGCACCAATAAATTGAATTAAACAGACAAAGTTTTATTGAATTTTAGTTAAACAGGTTATATGGTCAAAGCTACCATTTTGCTTTCTATTTCAATACATTTCAGAAACATTGAATATGATACTGCTCTTTTGCATGAGAAGTAGTGTATCTGAATTGGCACATTTAATTAGCATAATAATGTCATAGGTGTTTGCGAAGTTACCATAAGTTTTTAGTTGGTAGCTTGAAACACAGAAAGATGAAGCATGTTTATTTATTTACTGGAAAGAAAAGATAACATATGAAATCTTATGATCTTTGATTTCCTGTTGCATCTGAAGCAGTAGTTTCCTTATCTTTTTCACTAAATGGTCAAAGGGAACCCAAGAAAAACTGAAAATGGCTTTACAGTGAGTGTAGCCAATGATCTCAGTTGAATGAGAAGTCTGAATCATCTTCATATTTATTACATTCTTCCCCTTTTGGTCTTTCAGAAACATAGCATATGCCTACTTTTATTTCATTTAATTAATTAATCATTTGTTCTCAAACTTTACAATATGAAAATGGTTGGCCACGACATGAATAGACCATCTCCCCTTTTATATAAGTTGCATATGAAAAAGTCAAATGATTTTGTGATGTTTGAGATGTGTTTGAATATTAGTAGCTCTGGTTGGTACTTGGGCTGTAGGTTTGATCTCCGAGCTTGACAATTTGGCTACAAACATTTTGTCTCCATTCAGGGGGACATCTTGAGTGTGCTTTGAATTGTGCTCGTCTATCAGAGCACTGGCCTTTAAATTGGTGTGGGTGTTGTTTGTCCGGATGTTTCTGAGTCATGGTCTGGTTTCGGACTGTTTGATTGGCTGGTTGGCTGGTTGTTGTCGTTGTTGCTGGGCCATGGTCCTTGGTGTTTAAGTATCGTCTGTGTGATACAAATGGTGTTTGTCTGTGATGTCTGTCTATCTAATTTAATTGTATTAAGATTTATAGCAATATAATAAAAAGGGAAATATTTTTTTATAAAGAATTATAAAAAATATCAGAAAATACTGAAACTTTGCAAGATTTCCACTATTAAAAAAATCTGTTTGCTTTGAAGAGACTGGATGTCATCTGAGTATGTTGTAGTGACATGGTGTTTCATTTCAATTTTTGTGCCACTGTACCTGGCATTTGGAAATACAAATCAGTCACATATCTTAAATAATGCCAGACCTCTTGCTGTTCTCTTTTGTGAATCCATCTGTTCAATTAAAATGAAATGATTCTGTGATCCCTTGAAGACTTTTTTAAATGCAAATGCTAGAGAAGGGTAAATTTTTGTTCTTGCTAGTTCCTGACTTGTGAATTAGCACACAGGACAAAATTCACACTACTTGCTTTATATGCTAGGCTGTTCTATATATTGCACCATAATATACCATCATATTAATAAAGTATTAATAAGTAAATGTAATACTTCATTAGTCATGAATGCTCTCTAGTCGAGGCCAATCAGGTGTTTTTCAAAGATGCAGAAAAGGAATAAAAGTCTTAACGGACAAGGCAAACTTTTTATTATTTTTTGTCACGTTGCTCATTAATATATCTAAAATAAAGATATCAGAAAAGTTATATATAACTAAATCTTTAAAAAGAAAATATGCTGGTTAAGAAGCAGCTTCTAACAAATTTCAGAAATTTAACTTTATATAAAGTTAGTCCATTTAAGCAAGTCTTTTACTTATCATCTGTCTGTTAGTCTGTCTTGTCTATCTGCTTTTTCCTAACCCTAGCAGAGATTTAAGACTGTTTCTCAATGGATTGGCTCTAAAATTTTATATGAAATGAAAGCTATATCAAACTTCAGTGGGGCATGGAGCAGGTTGCCCCTCCATGTGTCAAGCAAAAGAGGAAAAGAATGAAAATTAGTGCATTTTTAATCTCCAAAAATAGTGCATTCTCTGTTTTGAAGGTCTCACCACTCTTCTATCCAAGAGCACAGACCTTAAGTGGTCTTATTGATTGAAATAATTGAGATAATATTTTCATTTTGCAAAATGCTGTTTCAGTATCTCTTCTTTTAAATTGCTTGCTTTTTAGCTATGCAGGATCGTCTATATTTTCTGATTGTGCAAATTCATTTTCCCAATAAAACAGGATACAATATATAATCCTACTAGTTATATTAGATTGTTGTTGTTAGTTGCGAAGTCGTGTCCAACCCATCGCAACCCTATGGACAACATTCCTCCAGGCCTTCCTATCCTCTACCATCTTCTGGAGTCCATTCAAGCTCACGCCTACTGCTTCAGTGACTCCATCCAGCCACCTCATTCTCTGTCGTCCCCTTCTTCTCTTGCCCTCAACCTTTCCCAGCATTAGGCTCTTCTCCAGTGAGTCCTTCCTTCTCATTAGGTGGCCAAAGTATTTGAGTTTCAACTTCAGGAACTGGCCTTCTAAAGAGCAGTCAGGGTTGATCTCCTCTAGGACTGACAGGTTTGATCACCTTGCAGTCCAAGGGACTTGCAGGAGTCTTCTCCAGCACCATAGTTCAAAGGCCTCAATTATTTGGCGCTCAGCCTTTCTTACGGTCCAACTTTCACAGCCATACATTGCAGCTGGGAAGACCATAGCCTTGACTATACGCACTTTTGTTGGCAGGGTGATGTCTCTGCTTTTTAGTGTGCTGTCTAGATTTGCCATGGCTTTCCTCCCGAGGAGCAAGCGTCTTTTAATTTCTTGGCTGCAGTCCCCATCTGCAGTGATCTTGGAGCCCAGGAAAATAAAATCTTTCACTACGTCCATTTCTTCCTCATCTATTTGCCAGGAATTGAGAGGGCCAGATGCCATGATCTTGGTTTTCTTAATGTTAAGTTTTAAGCCAACTTTTGCTCTCTCCTTCTTTACCCGCAACAAGAGGCTCTTTAGTTCCTCTTCAATTTCTGCCATTAGAGTGATATCATCTGCATATCTTAGGTTTTTGATATTTCTTCCGGCAACCTTAATTCCAACTTTTGATTCATCTAGCCCTGCCTTTCTCATGATGTGCTCTGCATATAAGTTAAATAGGCAGGGCAACAGTATACAGCCTTGCCGGACTCCTTTCCTAATTTTGAACCAATCAGTGGTTCTGTGTCCAGTTCTCACTGTTGCTTCTTGACCTGCATATAGGTTTCTCAAGAGACAAATAAGATGGTTTGGTACTCCCATCTCTTTAAGAACTTGCCACAGTTTGTTGTGATCCACACAATCAAAGGCTTTAGCATAGTCAATGAAGCAGAAGTAGATGTTTTTCTGGAACTCTCTAGCTTTCTCCATGATCCAGCATATCTTGGCAATTTGATCTCTAGTTCCTCCGCCTCTTTGAAATCCTGTCTGTACTTCTGGTAGTTCTCCACATACTGCTGGAGTCAAGCTTGTAGGACTTTAAGCATAACTTTACTAGCGTGTGAAATGAGTGCAATGGTGCGATAGTTTGAACATTCTTTGGCACTGCCTTTCTTTGGAATTGGAATGTAAACTGATCTTTTCCAATCCGGTGGCCACTGTTGAGTTTTCCAAATTTGCTGGCAAATTGAACGTAGCACTTTTACTGCATTGTCTTTTAAAATTTTGAATAGCTCAGCTGGAATACTGTCACTTCCACTAGCTTTGTTGTTGCTCAGCTTTCCTAAGGCCCACTTCACATTCTAGGATGTCTGGCTCAAGGTCAATGACCACGTCATCGTGGTTATCAGGGATATTAAGTTTGTTCTTGTATAGTTCTTCTGTGTAATTTTGCCACCTCTTCTTAATCTCTTCTGCCTCTGTTAGGTCCCTACCATTTTGGTCCTTTATCATGCTCATTTTTGCATGAAACGTTCCCTTCATCTCTCCAATTTTCTTGAAGAGATTTCTGGTCCTCCCTATTCTATTGTTTTCTTCTATTTCTTTGCACTGTTCATTTAAGAAGGCATTCTTATCTCTTCTACCTATTCTCTGGAATTCTGCATTCAATTGGGCGTATCTTTCTTTTTCTCCCTTGCCTTTCTTTTTCTTTGGGATGGCTTTAGTTGCTACCTCTTGTACAATGTTGCGAACCTCTGTCCATAGTTCTTCAGGCACTCTGTCTATCAGATCTAATTCCTTAAATCTATTTGTCACCTCTACTGTGTATTTATCAGGGATATGATTTACGTAGTTCATATCTGAGTGGCCTGGTGCTTTTCCCTACTTTCTCCTAAAATTTGCAACAAGAAACTCATGGTCTGAACCACAGTCAGCTCCTGGTCTTGTTTTTACTGACTGTATAGAGCTTCTCCATCTTTGACTGCAGAGCACATAGTCAATCTGATTTCTATGTTGATTGTCTGGTGATGTCCATGTGTAGAGCCATCTCTTGGGTTGTTGGAAAAAGAGTGTTTGCTATGACCATCGTATTCTCTTGACAAAATTCTGTCAGCCTGTGCCCTGCTTCATTTTGTACTCCAAGGCCAAACTTGCCTGTTATTCCAGTTATCTTTTGGCTTCCTACTTTAGCATTCCAATCCCCCATGATGATAAGGACATCATTTTTGGGTGTTAGTTCTATAAGGTGCTGTAGGGCTTCACAGAACTGGTCAATTTCATCCTCTTCAGCACTGGTGGTTGGGGCATAGACTTGGACTACTGTGATATTGAATGGTTTGCCTTGGATTCGAACTGAGATCATTCTGTCATTTTGAGGATTGTATCCCAGTATTGCTTTTCCTACTCTTTTATTGACTATGAAGGCTACTCCATTTCTTCTGAGGGATTCTTGCCCACAGTAGTATACCTGATGGTCATTTGAATTAAATTCACCCATTCCTGTCCATTTTAGTTCGCTGATACCTAAGATGTCGATGTTCAGTCTTGTCATCTCTTGTTTGACCACGTCCAGCTTTCCTTGATTCATGGATCTTACATTCCAGGTTCCTATGGAGAAAAAGTCTTTACAGCATCGGACTTTCCTTTCACCACATCCACAGCTGAGCGTCCTTTCGGCTTTGGCCCAGTCGCTTCATTCTTTCTGACGCTATTAGTACTAGCCCTCTGCTCTTCCCCAGTAGCATATTGGACGCCTTCCGATCTGAGGGGCTCATCTTCCAGCGTCATATCTTTTTGCCTTTTGGTACTGTCCATAGGGTTTTCATGGCAAAAATACTGGAGTGGGTTGCCATTTCCTTCTCCAGTGTAACACATTTTGTCAGAACTCTCTGCTATGACCTTTCCGTCTTGGGTGGCCCTGCACGGCATAGCTCATAGCTTCATTGAATTACGCAAGCCCCTTCGCCACGACAAGGCAGTAATCCATGAAGGGGATTAGATATAGCCCCCTAAAAGTATACCATTTGGCTATAAACATGCAACCACTCTGGTATTGCAGTACTTTAATATTTTTTACTTCTCATCTTTGGTCTAAAATTACTGAAACTTCTCTGTTGTAAAATAATTTGGCTACTGATAAGCATAAAGCTTGAGGGTGTTAATGTGTTTTTATTTTCGAAATACAACTGAGGTAAAAATGTGTGTATATATTTTGCTTTTAAACCTTCATTTTTGTGAAAGTACATTATACTTATTTTCCTAATGTGAAATAAACATGATTAGAGTCACTATAAAGCAAATGTATTTTTAAAGAAGTCTCTACTGCATTCTATAGTGCTTGAAGCATTTGCAAAGGTGCACACTCACCTTTGTGGTTTTGTGCAGAAACATCAAGCTAGGACAGACATGTCAAACACAAGGCCCGGGGGCCGGATCTGGCCCGCGAAGTGGTTTCATGTGGCCCGCGAAGCCATCCTGGTAACAGTGAGGGAACGGCCCCCACTGCCTTGGCCCTGGCCCAGAGACCCTCCTTCTGCCAGAGACCCTCAGATCTGCCCCACTCCTGCCCAGGCCCCCATAGGCACCCTTGATGCGAATGATGTAGAGCTGGCCATGCCCACCCAGTAGGCCATACGCACTCTAGCCATGCCCATGCAGTAGACCACGCCCACCCTGGCCATACCTACCCGGCCCCCTAAGGGCAACCGCAATGCTGATGCAGCCCTCAATGAAATTGAGTTTTGACACCCCTGAGCTAGGACATTAACTTTAGAATATCATTAGCATGATCATGATGAAAAGTGCATTCCTGTATCTATCAAAGCACCACAAGATAGGAAATTCTGCTTTAGGATTAGTTTCTTTGCCCTCATAAAGGCACACATCATCTACATTAGAGGTAATCTGTATTGAGATACAAATTATAGCACAAAATCTGATCAAGTGGGTTTAAATATCCAGGGTTGGTAAACACCATATGACCACTGATTGGTCTGTGAGGGAGTATTAAATGAAAAATAATGATAGACTTTAATCCAAATCCCCAAATCCTAGCAACTGTAGTACTCCCATGGCTTCAGTCTGAAAGAAGACAGGAAGCAGGAATTAAATACACCAGCATTCTAAAAACTCAGTCTTAAGAGATTTTAGAATATGATTTATGTATTTTTGTGTTCCAAGTCTCAAATAATTTAAATAATTTTATTGGTACTTTGGGGAGCAGTGATTGTGCTTTTCTTTGATTTCCACTGAGGCTCTACACTATTTAAAATTGATCACAACTGAAAACATAACTCTGAAAATGGAATTTTGTTCTGTTTCCTCTTCTTTTTCAATATACATTTAATACATTAATGTTTTGTGTTAAATAATTCCAAGTGCATGAACAACATTTGGACCAGTGCAGTAAGTAAAATCACATAGCAACAGTATAGGTTTTTTTTTTAAAAAAGTGATCTATTACAGCCTGCAATCATTTCTTATTTTGAAATCATAGTTAATTTGGGGTGTTTTTTGTTTTTGCGATTTTGGATAGTGCTTAAAACTGGTCCTAGAAAAAAACAATCTTTTTTTTCTGAATATTGACTAGCTGGTGCTAATTATATCTCTCCTTATTTATCTAACATTAATGCTAAATAAATTAAATGCAATTATTTTCTAACATAAGTGGAATTAGTAATTTGAATACATGTGAAAAATACTTAAAAATAAAATGTACTTACTCTTTCCTATCATATCTGTTTCAGGTTTCCTTAATTAGCCAACGGTATATTTTGTTGTTTTTGTTATTTACACATTTTAAAATACTTGAAATATTTCAGATGTTGTTTGTTAAACTTGAAAATCATTTTATAAAAAGGAACAACACTTTTTTTTCTTTTCAGAAATACTGTACAAGTAATCCTCACTTAATGACCTAATTGGAATGAGAATTTTCATCACTAAGCAAAATAGTTATTAGATGAAACATCATGTGATTGTACTGCTTAGTAACAGCAGTTCTGGTATTCTGGTTGCAGTTGTGAGGCCCACACCATGCTGTAGCTAGCTGAGAACCTCACATTTTTCCTTCCCTGCTGTGTTTTCCTCCATTTCAACTCTCCTCACCCACCTAGTTCCCTCCATCTCTGCTCTTTTGGACACTGTTTCTGCCTACTTCTACTGCCCCCCCCATTGATGACGTTCACCATCTTCTTCTTCCATTGCTGATGAGATGCATTGGTTTACACAGATCGGGGGGGGGGGGAATTGCTAAAACAGCTAAGGGAAAGATCACTCTGAAAATTATTTTTTGGAATATAAAAGCCCTTGGAGTTCAACCCAGAAGTCTGTTTCCTTTTAAGAATTTGTAGGAGCATGTGAAGAGTGTGTACTTTTGAATCATTAAAGCAACTGCATCTTTTTATAGCCTCATATGGCTACTTCATAAACTGTGTGCAGTCGTCTCTGTAGGTGGCCATGTTAACTATCCTGTCTACCTGTCCATATGCTGGCATAAAATTATGCTGGGGAAAAAATTACTGTCCCAGTGCAGACTAGTGTTTTCCATACAGTATGGGAGAAGTTAAGAAATGTGATTGATTGATTCTCCTAGTTTCATTTGAATGGAGCTACTGTTATGGCTCTAACATGCTTTCAAAAGCATATTACACCTGAGATTAAAAGGAACCCACAAAAGGCCTGGCTGGCTTTGGAACTAGCTAGCCAGGCATTGCGTAGGCAGATAATAATAATAATAATAATAAACCTTTATTGTCAAAGTACAACATGTGTACATTGAGATTAGCTGAGCCTCTCCCCAACACACAGTGACAACAAACCCTCCATCCCACCACACTATGTGAACCAACTACACCACACACCGGCCTCCCAAGTCAATTCTGCATAAGATTATGTCCCATTTAAAAGCCTAACAGCCCACGGATAAAAGCTATTTTTCAGCCTGTTGGTACGGCTGGTAGGAGAGTAAAGAGATACCGTCCAGGGTGTGAGTCATCCCTGAGAATCTTCCTCACTCTTCCAAGGCAACGATGACTTTGCAGAAACCAGATCTTCAATCTTCTCTTGCAGCCCAAGCCAAAACAGTTCCCAGCAACCAAATATGTTCTCTCACAGTCTGAAGTGACTGGCAGGGTTGACCATGACTGTATCAATAACCATATTTTTGATGAAGCATGCTAAATTATATCCACAGCAAAAGTTGAAGAGAAGAGGGACACTGGTGTTTTTTTTTAAAAAAAATCCATTTATATCCCGCCCTTCTCCGAAGACTCAGGGCGGCTTACAAGCTTAGCAGTAGCCTTCGTTCTATGTATATGCCTGCTTATTAGGGCTTTCACACACACCCCAAGCGGCATTATTACAAAGTCAGCTTATTGCCCCCAACAATCTGGGTCCTCATTTTACCTACCTCGGAAGGATGGAAGGCTGAGTCAACCTTGAGCCTGGTGGGATGCGAACCTGCACTAATTGCAGGCAGCTGGTGTTACTTAAGGAGGCATTAGCCCACTGCTCCACCAAGGCTCTAGCTTTAACACTGGAACAGTTTTATTTGTCTTTAAACTGACTTAGCTTGGGTTTAGGATGACTTGAAGGCAATGTGAGTGAGGACATGGTGTTAAAAATATGGATATTGGACAGATACAGCTGCATAAGTTACTTCTTGTTTTTCCAGGCTAAGTTTATTTTTCACTAAATTCTCCCATGTCATCTCTGTGCTCCTCTACATTCTGCTCTGAGAAGTACAGATTCTACTTGTTATACTTGTATGTAGTAATACTTTAACAAGTGTTATAAACTTGTTTCTGTGGGAAAGAGGAAGGCATGACTATGATTTTTGTTCAAACTGGCTTTTGGAAGACTCTCATCCCCAATCTCCCAGTTACATCTTATCAAGTGCCTTCAGTTATCATCCTACTGGACTCATTTCACAATTTCTGAAAGGTTTTTCATCATCATCATCATCATTAAAATTTATATACTACTTCTCTCGCCGATAAGGTGACTCTGGCCATTTTATGAAGAGTAAAACGTTAAATATGAAAAGAATTAAAATTTTTAAAGCTATATATAAAACTAAAACCAAAGACATGGTGGCATGGGAATGAGATCTTCTTACCCTATCAACCATCTCCAGTGCTGAGTGCCCCCCTTTGGGCTGTAAGCAACCAACAAAACCAGGTTTTGATATCCTTCTGGAGGACCAAAAGGGAGGAGCAGGTCACACTTCTAATGGTAGAATATTCCACAGAGCGGGGACCACAATGGAAAAGGCTCTTTTCCTTGACCCATGCCATAACATAGCTTTGTTTTCTTTTGTCCTGCTGTCCTACATAGCTTTATTGAAACTTTATTATTCATAATAATTCCTCAGGATTTTTGCTCTGTCCCGTCAGTGATAGTCTCTCTATTCTACCCACTCCTCCTACTCATTTTGGTCTATGTGTATGTGTCTTTACATTTTGTAACAATAGCAATTGGTTACATATACCACTCCAAGTGCTTTACAGCACTTTCTGAGCAGTTTGCAAATGTCAGCATACTGCCCTCAACAATCTGGGGCCTCATTTTACTAACCTCAGAAGGATTGACTAGTTTGCAGCCAGATGTTCGGCACAGACCTTGCCAATGTGATTTTAATAGCCCAGGAAGAGACAGGAAAACCCAAGGAAGACTTGGCAATCCATAAACCATGATGGACTACACTCGTTTTGCCCTATTTTGATTCTCCTCCCCAGCAGCAGCCCATCGATTTTAGAACTACCTCCTTCAGAGCCTTCCTGATCCCAACGGGGCTTGATCCTGCTTTCCCGTCCCCCCTGCAGCTACCTCCTTTGGAGCCCTTCTGATCCTGCCATAGCTGCCGGCACGACATCAGCCAAGAGTGCTGGATGAGCTCCACGTTGCAGGACGAAGCAGGAGGATGCAAGCATCAGTCAGCCTGAGTCATGCGCCAATCAGCTGGAGCCCCAAGTTGATCCTGGGCGCTCGGCAGAGCCCCGGCAACACCGCAACTCCAGCTGACTCTCCCATAGGCCTACACTTTTACACTTTTTTTTACAGTGCTTTTCAACCTGCCGTACGCGTACCACCTGCCAGGTGCCAACGTACCACCAGATTGAAAAGCCCTGGCTTAGGAGAGTTGTCTCTCTCAGTTGATTCTTCATTTATTTCCTAATAGTCTTCTCTATCCTTATCAGTCAGGATGTCAGGCAGGCCATTCAACTGAGAATATGCTTTCTGAAATTTTGAATGATATTTTGTGTTGTCATTCCCAACACATTTTGGTGGCTAAGTATCACTACATCATATCTTTTGGACCTGACAGCCTTGTTTAATACATTTGACATCCTATATCACCGATACATTTATGAACCCCGGGATATAATTTGGTTTGTTCAAATCTTTTGTTGTCTTGTTACATTGCAGTATTTCATGATGGATAAATTCCTGTGAATTTCCCCTTATTGCTTGTATCCTTACTCCAGAGTTATTTCAGCTACAATAGTCCTAGTGAAACAGTCACACAATCTTGGAAAAAAACCATGCAGTTGTTGTAATGACTGGTAGAGAGATATTTTGCTGTGCTATGCCCATAAAACTTCATTCCAGAAATTTGCAACTATGCCACTTACTTATCCCCAGCAACTACCTTCAGAAGTATACTCTTTCTAGATATAGATGTTTAATTTGGTCTTTAGACTATTCACCATATGTAGACTGATCTATTTATTTACCATTGTAATTTGTAATTACAAAATATTAAGTAGTGATATATTGGAATTACGATCTTTTATCTCATGAAAAAATAATTGCATTAAGAGTTTACACAGCCCTTGTCTCATAAAAGGCTACTATTGCACTTTACAAAAATAGAAACATGATTATTCACCATGGAAGTATAACAAAGCAATCAGACAACTGCACAAGGCTATCATTTGTTTTGTACCAAAACTCATGGAGGAATAACCATTTCTGTGCAGAACATACATTCCCCATAGATCCTCTGACTTATGTCCAGGCAAATTACAAGCTCGGCATTCTGTGCCTTGCTTTCCCAATCTGGGAAATCAGTTTGCTTAAAAATATTATTTTTAGTGCTTTCCAGATCAGTTGGGATTACAGTTCTCAAAAGTTCTCAGGAATCAAAAGCTATTACAGAAGATATACCGCAGTTAGAGAATAAAACTAAGGGAAAACTAGGTACCAGAGTTGTATGGGGAAATCTGGTTCACCAGTGAATGGTTATTATATCATATAAAAACATATTTTAACAGGGAGAAGTTAGGTATGGAAATGTTTAATTGTCTTCCATAATCTGCAGTTGTTTCCCTGTTAACTCTGCCAAAGTTTTCACACTGTCTTGCAGGTTTCTGTTGTGCGTTCTCAGATCTATTTCTATCACTGAAGATCTAGTTCAGTGATGGCAGACCTATGATAAGTGTGTAAAAGGTGACAATGCTTGCCATTTAAAATATCTTTGTTTAAAGTAGATTGGGGAGACTGTTCAATTATTTGCGGGTCACCATTGGAAAAAAAACACCATAATATCTGCATCTCTATGTGAAGAAGTTCCTATTTCACATGCAGGCACCTAAACTACCCTGGCAAGTTAATATTACAGTTGTCAGTTACCAAATCTTTAAAAGGTTCATTTCAAGTAAGGAGAATGTATATAGGAATAAAAAAACTCTGTTGATATTCTGAAGCTCAAATGCTCTCTAGGATGAGATTCAAAACCTTTCTACAAATTTACATTGCAGGAGGAAGGTTCTTTCTGTGTATAATGCCTTTTAAGCAAAGAAGTGCCACAGAAGTCATAAATTTGCTTCTGAAAAGCAGAGGCAGCCCTTTCAGATTTCAGTATTACAGTCCATTGGGGAAAAAGCTGCTTTTTAACCATAATTTTAAAATAAAAGGATCTCTGTATTATTGTTTATATGAGCATCAGTTTCATGAACAGTATATTCCTAACTTTTAATCTTTTTCTATCCATGCAGTATTCCTGATGTCTGAAGGCATCTGCTACCTAACAAGGTAAAGAATCATACCCTTTTTATATAACATAAGAAATATTTTCACTACTTCCTTGAGGAAAATAAGCCCTCAAGTGTTGCGATCAGCATTGTTGGACTTTGTGACTCATTCTGCTAACCTGGTGTTGTTACCCCAGATGGTTCAAACCATGTTCTCTAGAGATCTGGTTATTTCTCATGGAATGATACATAGGCTATCAGGGAAGATGCATAACATTTATTTAGTGTCAGATAGAGAGTATTAAATTTATAATGTCTTCACAATGGCATGCCAGAAACCTGGTCTCAAACAAGTGAATCCCCATCCATAGGATGCAGGCAGCATCTGAAACCATGCCCCCTCCAGTCTGCAGAAAACTACTCTCCACGGAACCTGTTCCTGGTGCCCAAAAGGTTGGGGTGGGGGGGGGCACTGTTCTAGATGATTCCAGCTAATTCATCAAAGTTACATAAAAGAAGACAAAGAGTACATCTGCTAAAATTTTACAGTCTTCCCAATCTGATGTGCTAGACTCCTATATCTCCTGTCCAGCATAGTTGCTACTATATATTTAAAGAAAAGTTATTCCAAAGTCAGTAAGAAATTTAAACTACAAAGTTTGGTGGCACCTATAAAGGTCAACAAATGTATTATAATTTTCATCTGCATCTGTGAAGAACTTATGCTGTAATAAATTTATTATTCCTGAAGGCTAATTTGTTTTTATTCCAAAAGATTATTGCTTCTAATTATTTGGGAATTCTTGAGAAAATTAAAGAGAGTTCTTAGTACATGGGTGTGTCATTTGACACCTTCCAGATGTTTTAGACTCCTCAGCTCAATTAGCATGGCCATTGGCAAACTCTTGTGAGAATTGTAATCAAAATATTTTAAGATAGATGAACAGGCAACAAAGTAGGAAAGATCAGCAGAAGTTGGAGATGAAGTAAGGGAATGTGTGTAAATGTTAAGGACTGAAGCCTTTCAGTACATCATACCCTATATGTAGTTCACTCCAGCAGGCTTCATACAGCTAGTGAGGTTCAGAGAGTTGAAAAGGAACAAAATACTTTTATCAAGTGAGAGTTACTAGGCTTTTAATATCTGTAATAGAGAGGAGCAACTGTGGTCCCTAGGTACCTAAACTTATAAGTTAATTCCAGTTAGTGTTAGATCTGTCTGAATTGGAATAAAGCATCATAGGTGCATGGTAAATATTTGATTTCTTAATGGATGAATAGGCAGCCTACTTCAAAGAATTTGCACTAAACTTGCATAATTGTGTGGCATTCTTTATAGTGGCTGGGACTAATACCTATTGAAACTCAAAACATCTGTAGGGCATTCTTGGTTCAGTTTATCAACCATCCTATTAAATTGACATGAATCAGTGTCAACATTGCTCATAGGTTCTTAACTTGACAGTATCTGTGGCTTTTTGTTGTGAAAAAAACATGCTATAACGAAGCAGTTTTCTGCAGATTTAATACAGGAACAAATCATGATTATCTTATCATTATTATCGTTACATAGACAGTTGTGTGTGTGTGCTTGTGTGTGCTTGCTTTAAATTATCATATTAAGGCAGAGGATTTACTGTATGTAAGCCAGCTATGATCACTGAAAATTTGGCTTCAGATCTTTTTATGAGGGTAGATGAGCAAATTTCTGGCACCCTTATCCTTATGAATAAAAAGGTATTGGTAACAGAGATGGGCAAGCACTTAATCTGATTAGCTGAAATGTTATATCATGCCTTTGAGGGACTTATAGCATTTAAAGATTCTTAACATTTAAAGGTTCAAGGTGTTAGTTATGACGTACAAAGCCCTTCATGGCATGGGTCCGGATTACCTACGGCAACACCTGCGACCGGCGTCAACGTCCCTCCGTCCAGTGCGCTCCCACAGAGAGGGCCTCCTCAGGGTGCCGCCGATCAAAGAATGCCGATTGGTGACCCCCAGGGGGAGGGCGTTCTCTGTGGGCGCGCCAGACCTTTGGAACAGCTTACCGGTTGAGCTCCGGACGGCCCCCGACCTTCGCTCCTTCCGGCGCGATCTTAAAACATTCTTTTTCGATCAAGCTGGCCTGGTCTGACGGGATGGGGTTGGGCTTTTAAAATTAGTTTTTAACTTAATATGTATTGATTTTATGGGCATGATGTTTAATTGGTTTTTAATGGTTTTTTAATTTCTGTATCTGATTTTTATTGTGTATTGCCCTGTTCACCGCCCTGAGTCCTTCGGGAGAAGGGCGGTATAGAAATCAAATTATTAAATTAAATTAAATTAATTAACAGATGGGCTGCTGTTTTGGTAGCACATAGGTTCCATTAAAAACGCATGGTAAAAGAAATGATTGAATCCGATCATTTAAGATTATTATATGCTTGGACTTCCATCCTACATTTCAGCATTCTTGGTATTTCTTGGTGTTATTAACTTTCTGGTTTTGATCTTCCTGATACTCACTACATGGCGCTGGACCATGCTTTTCAGAGGACTGTCTGTTTCCAATTGTTTCTGCTTGCCTCACAAGAACTAACAGGTGGGACATGCCCTGAATCTTTTCCATAAAACAATGTCATCATGCTGGATTCAGGAGTCACACTTTCTCTGTTGTACTGCTTGCTTTTGGAACAGTATGTCTCTGGAAACCCAAATCACCTAACCTGGTTAGCTTTTTTATGGCTTTAAAACATGATTATTCCCTCAGACATTTGAGTTGGTAGAGTGACTGAGTTCTGCTTCATGTTGATGTTTATTGTTCTTTTAACTAATTGAAATAATATCTGTGAGATTGGACATTTGTTATTTGGATTGTTGGTTTTTCTTGTTGGTTTTAATCCTTGGACATTGTAATCCTTGTAACCAGAGTCATTGCCATATGAATAAATAATAATAAATAAATTAAAAAACAAAAAATAAATATCTCCCCTCCTTTTTCCTGTATGTAGCCGTGTGTGTTTTGTGTGTGTGTGGAGAGAGAGAGAGAGAGAGAGAGAGAGAGAGAGAGAGAGAGAGAGAGAGAGATATGAATAAACATAAACACACAGAGAGAAATGTATAGTTACATTAAAAATTGGAAAGCCATTTCATTACCAAAACTAAAGAATAATAGGGAGCCCCAGTGAAACCAAGGAAGACATTTCAAGGCTCTACAGTGGGGATTTTCCACTGCTAAATCATGTTTGCACAATATTTTGGAGTACTTTCAAAAAGAGGAGAGGAAGACCTTCTAGCCAATTTACTGAAACAGGCAATTTTGCCTGTTTGCCTATAAAAGGTTTTGAAGGTAATCCACTGCACTCTTCCCCCCCCCAAACAATAACTGTAGATATTGGCACCACTCTTAAACAGATCAAAAGAAGCTCTCTAAGCTGTCGGACCAAATATAAGTCCAAGAGGCAACAATGCTGGCTAGATACAGTTTGAATAAACTTGCGTTAGATTCCTGGAATCTTGAGTAGGAAGGGAAAAAACCTGTAATTGGCACTGAGAATATTCCTAATCAAACTCTGTTGACAGAATGGATTTTTTTTAAAAAAGAACAACTTAGTCTACCTGGTGACTTTTTAGTTGAACATGTGAACAATATCCCCATTACACAAAGGTTACGAGTTGGGACAAGCTCAAGATTGTGGGGTTCATCAATATTAGCCTTGGAATATACTTATTTTAAAAAGCTGCAAATTATTCTGTGATTTCTGATCTTGAATGCAATAATTTGGGCACTTTCTTACAATCCTTGCTTATTTGAATGTTCAAACATTTTTTTTGTTGTATTGCAAATTTTATTTTCTTTAGTACTTTCATTTCTAGCAAGTTTCATTGTTGCTAGATTCTTGGCAATTTTTTCATCAGTTGTCTTTTAAAGTCCCGTTCATGTTGGTGGCACTGTTTAAGGTGCTTCTGGTTGAAAGGATTAGATGGTGACATCACCATTACCCACCTGTGTTTTAAAGTTAATTTTATGCATTTGATGTTATTTTAGCATCGAGTTGTACTTTCTATTTATTACTTCTTTTTTTGGTTTTGCTACTAGTTTATAGAGAAACTTCTTATAGGTTTTATTTGTTTCATAAATGACTTAGATGAGTATGTAGAAGGGCTGTCCATCAATTCTTCAGACAAATAAAAGTGGGGAGGATTGCTAGCACATTAAAATAGTTCTAGGTTCAAAGGATCCTAACAAACTTGAACATTGGCCCTATCTGACATCATGTAGTTCAGTACTGTGAAGTGCATAGGTTCTGGATAGGCAGCACCTGGCTCAACAGTAGTACTTATAAGAAAGATATGAGCATGTGGGTAAACCACAAATTAAGTATGACCCCACAATATGTTTCATCTGTGAAAAAGATCAATATTTGGTTCCATCAACAGAGGTATCATATCAAGATCATCATCAGTGATTAATTCTGCTCTATGCGGTACTAGTCAGGCTGCATCTACAGTATTGTGTCCAGTTCTGGTTTCCACAATATAAGTATGATGCTAAGAACCTAGAAAGATTTCCAGGAAGAACAAGGATGATGAGAGATTTGGAGATTAAATCCTATGCAGAACAACTAAATGAATTGGATATGTTTAGCCAAAAGAAGAGAAAGCTAAAGGGAGGCATCATAGTAGTCTCCCAAAAGTTTTCACAAGGAAGAGAGTACTCGAGTAGGGCAAGACCCAGTGGGTGAAATGTTTACAGAGGGAGATACAAACATGAAGTAAGGAGGAATTTTCTGTTTAGGAGAGCTATTAAACAGTGGAACAGTCTCCTCTGTAATGGAAAGTTTTCAAGTTTAAAAGCAAAGATTAGGCAGCCAATTGTCTTAGTTTGTGTGACAAACCTATGTTATGGGTAGGGATCCCTTCCAATCTCATAATTCTGTGATTCATTCATAACCTCTGTTGACCCATCTTTTGTTTTACTGCGATTCTTATGTACTTTACAGTATTCCCATTATGTTAAAATTGTTTTCCCTGTTTTCATTTCCATGTTAAAAAAGTGGGCAGAAGTGTGACCTTATACACAGACATTTTCACATCTTTTAACAAATATTCATTCCTCAAAATAGACCTCATCTAACCCAACTACCTGTCTAGCATTATTATTATCATCATCATTTATTTATTTATTCGGTTTATATACCGCCCTATTCCCAAAGGACTCAGGGCGGTTTACAAGGCAAAATTTAAAAACAATCCAATATAAAATTAAAATAAATTAAGTCTAGCTACAAAAATTAAATCACAATTTTAAAACATTAAACCCCTCAGTCCAGATCAGATAGCTCAAAGAGCCAGGTTTTTAGGTCCCGGCGAAATGAACGAAGGTCAGGGGCAGTCCGGAGTTCCGTTGGCAGTTGATTCCATAGGGCAGGCGCGCCCACAGAGAACGCCCTCCCCCTGTGGATCGCCCGTCGGCAATCCTTGACCGGCGGTAGCCTGAGGAGGCCCTCCCTGTGGGAGCGCACAGGACGATGGGAAATTGACGCTGGCAGCAGGTGCTCCCTTAGATAATCCGGGCCCATGCCATTTAGGGCTTTATAGGTCATCACCAGCACCTTGAATCTCACCCGGAGGGCAACTGGAAGCCAATGCAGCTCGCGGAGAAGAGGTGTTACATGGGAGTATCAGGAGACTCCCATCACAACTCGCGCGGCTGCATTCTGCACCAGCTGAAGCCTCCGAGTGGTCCTCAGGGGCAGCCCCATGTAGAGAGCATTGCAGTAGTCTAGCCAGGAGGTCACGAGCGCATGGGTGACTGTGCGTAGGGCATCTCGGTCCAGATAGGGCCGTAACTGGCGCACCAGGCGAACCTGGGCAAAAGCCCCCCCTGGCCACGGCTCCTATATGATCTTCCAAACTGAGCTGTGAATCCAGGAGCACACCCAAGTTGCGGGCCCTATCATCATCACCATCATCACAAGGTTTCCTTATATGTTTATCTATTGACTACATTAAACCACTAAGGAAAATCATACTGTACATCAGGGGTGTCAAACTCAATTTCATTGAGGGCCGCATCAGCATTGCGGTTGCCCTCAAGGGGCCGGGTGGGTGTGGCCTGGGTGGGCGTGGCCTACTGGGTGGGCGTGGCTAGAGTGCGTATGGCCTACTGGGTGGGCGTGGCCAGCTCTACATCGTTCGCATCAAGGGTGCCTATGGGGGCAGGAGTGGGACAGATTTGAGGGTCTCTGGCAGAAGGAGGGTCTCTGGGCCAGGGCCAAGGCAGTGGGGGCCGTTCCCTCACTGTTTCCAGGATGGCTTTGCGGGCCGCATGAAGTCACTTTGCGGGCCGGATCCGGCCCCCGGGCCTTGTGTTTGACATGTCTGCTGTACATTCTTGCAACGTATTCCTTTTTAAAAGCAATTGAGAGGTTCAAGAAATTTTTTTGCAAGAATTTCTATTTAGTTAGAAAAAAGCAAATAAATTTCCAAACAATTAAATTTAGAAAAAATAATATTTTGAAGCAGACACATCAAACTTGCAATGTCATGTGACGTCGCACGACGTATTGGAGCTTTTTTGCCATTGCCAGTAATGGGGTGGGCGCAGTTTCTTCATGATGCGTCCAGCCCGTGGGCCGGTAGTTTGACACCCCTGTTTACTGAATGGGTTAAATGCAGTAGAATGTTTCCATCGGCAAAACTAGTAATTGGAAGAAGCCGTTTTCCCCCCTTCAGTATCCCTCTTATTAACAGAATCTGCTTTGGAAGTTTCCTGCCTCTTATGAGCTGATTTTGAAGACAGTAAAAAATATTATTGTGGAAGCAGAAACCTGTTGTCATAATTTTGAGTTGGGTTTTTATGCATACTTAATGTTTTAAGGGAGTAGAAGGTGTTGATGCTATTGATTGTTTTTCTTGTTATCTATCTCTTCTTTCAACCTGCAGCCTCCCCAGCTGCCTCTACTTCTTCATTTTATCACCTCTTGACACTTTAATGCTGTATTAACCGCCAGGAAAGCTGACAAGCCCTAGAAAAAGAATGTACAAGGAAAGATAGGATTGCTCTATGCGTACTCCAGTATGAGATAACTTAGTCTTTGTGCTTTACACTTGAGAATGTTATTTCTTCTTCTACGTTTGATAAATAGATGGATAGAAAGACAGACAGATAAACAAATAGATGTAAATTATAAAATCCCTTCTCAACGCTATGGATAATATGTGGGTATATATGTATGGCGCTCTATCTCTCTGTCTTTGTCTGTCTCTGTATATATATACAGAGAGAGAGAGAATGTATCTCTGTGTGTATAATATCAATTATATATGTATAAATACATTGATTATATACATACAGTATATAAACACGCACCATTTCTTGTTCTATCACATTGAATGAGAGTGGTAAGAAAAAGTACAAAAAAGATTTTCACCCCAGCATTATTTTGAAATAATTATGTGATATTAAGGAAGACTTAGATTGAAAATCTATCTGCTTTACTTTTATGGTGCTGCTCTTAATAATAAAATTCAGAGTACAAATCCTATGCTGCATTAAAGTCAAAGGAAACATTTTGACAGCTGGTCACGGATATCCATATAATATATAGGACTTGATCCTGAAATTTAATTGATTCTTGCCTAGTTTGCAACAGTGGTAGTAATGTTATACAGTTGCAAGAAAAAGTATGTGAACCCTTTGGGATTACGTGGAGTTTTGCATGAATTGGCCATAAAATGCGCTCTAAACGTCATGTAAGTCACAGCAATAGAAAAACACAGTCTGCTTAAAATAATACTACACAAACATTAGCTGTTGTCATGTTTTAATTGAAGATAAGATGGAAACATTCACAGTGCAGGGTGGAAAAAGTATGTGAACCTTTGGACTTAATAACTGGTTGACCCTCCTTTGGCAGCAATAACCTCAACCAAACGTTTCCTGTAGTTGCAGATCAGACCTGCACAACGATCTGGAGTAATTTTGGACCACTCCTCTGCACAAAACTGTTTCAGTGTAGCAATATTCTTCGGATGTCTGGTGTGAATCGCTCTCTTAAGGTCATGCCACAGCATTTCAATCGGGTTGAGGTCAGGACTCTGACTGGGCCCCTCCAGAAGGCGTATTCTGTTCTGTTGAAGCCATTGTTTTGTTGAATTACTTGTATGCTTTGGGTCATTGTCCTGTTGTATCACCCATCCTCTGCGGAGCTTCAGTTGGCGGACAGATGGTCGTACGTTTTCCTGCAAAATGTCCTGATAAACTCTGGAATTCATTTTCCCATCAATGACAACAGTCCGTCCAGGCCCTGAGGCAGCAAAGCAGCCCCAAACCATGATGCTCCCTCCGCCATGTTTTACAGTGGGGATGAGGTTTTGATGTTGGTGTGCAGTGCCTTTTTTTTCTCCACACATAGTGTTGTGTGTTTTTCCCAAACAACTCAATTTTGGTTTCATCTGTCCACAGTATATTTTGCCAGTAGTGCTGTGGAACATCCAGGTGCTTTTTTGCAAACTTCAAACGTGCTGCAATATTTTTTTTGGACAGCAATGGCTTCCTCCGTGGTGTCCTCCCATGTACTCCATTCTTGTTTAATGTTTTCCTTATTGTAGATGTGTCAACAAAAATGTTAGCATGTGCCAGAGATTTCTGTAGGTCTTTAGCTGACACTCTAGGATTCTTCTTTACTTCATTAAGCATTATGCGCTGTGCTCTTGCAGTCATTTTTACAGGACGACCACGCCTAGGGAGAGTAGCAACAGTGCTAAACTTTCTCCATTTGTAGACTGTCTTACCGTGGACACATGAACATCAAGGCTTTTGGAGATACTTTTGTAACCCTTTCCAGCTTCATGCAAGTCAACAATTCTTGATCGTAGGTCTTCTGAGAGCTCTTTTCTGCGAGGCATGGTTCACATCAGACAGTGCTTCTTGAGACCAGTAAACCCAAAAGAGGTGTGTGTTTTTAAAGGGCAGGACAGCTGTCAGCAACACATCCAATATCATCACACTGGTTGGAGTCAAGGTTGGCTCACTCCTGGCTCCAATTAGCTCTTGGAGAAGTCATTAGGCTAGGGCAGGGGTGTCAAACTCAATTTCATTGTGGGCCGCATCAGCATTGTTGTTGCCCTCAGGGGGCCGGGTGGGTGTGACCAGGGTGGGCGTGGCTGGAGTGCATGTGGCCTACTGGGTGGGCATGGCCAGGTCTACATCGTTCGCGTCAAGGGTACCTATGGGGGCCTGGGCAGGAGTGAGACAGATCTGAGGGTCTCTGGCAGAAGGAGATGGGACCGGGGCAAGTGCCAAGGCATGGTCCACTGGAGGAGCCTCACTGTTCCTCTCAGGCCATGCGGGGGGTAGGGGCTGGATGGTGGCGCGGAGGTCAAATGCCCAGCCCAGCCCTCAAGCACCCAAGGCACTAAGCCCAGCCCCACTTCCCCAAGGGGGCACCCAGCTGCACTTACCTCCTCCTCAAGGCTGCTGCTGCTGTGCTTGCTCTCCTTAGCCAGGTTACTCATGATGGGCATGAGGGCAACGTCAAGAGGGAGGCCCACTCCCTCTCCATGTGAGGAGACCTGGCTTTGTATCCAAAGCTTTCTTAGCAATAGGATGGGAGACCCCCCCCAGGATAGGCCAGGAGGAGGGGGCAAGGGGATGGTGAAAGGGCAGCAGGGAAGGACTAAGGCAGGACTTCCCTCAGACCCTCCCTCTCCTTCCTTCCTTCCTTCCTTCCTTCCTTCCTTCCTTCCTTCCTTCCTTCCTTCCTTCCTTCCTTCGAACAGTGATGGGGAAATATTTGAGGTGAGGGAGGGAGAAAAACAGGCAAGAAACGCAGCTGGGGAAGTGTCATCCTTGGTGTGGAATGTAGAAATGTACCATTGCCTGGAAGTGGTCAGCACGTGGCCCTCGCCTACTTCACATATCTGGCTTGGTGGGCTCTGGGGGAGGGGATGCCATGAACAGCATGAGAGTCGATGTTACCCACACAATGCTGTCCACCCTGGAGCCTGCCAAGTTTTGGCAGGCAGCGGGGTGCTCTCCTCACAGTGCCGAGAGGCTGAGCCAAATGGCACGAATCTGAAGAGAAGCACAATGCTGCCCAGCCCCTAGCCTGCCCGAAGTAGGCAGGGCCATGTGCTGGACACTTCCAGGCAATGGTGCATTTCTTCATTGCTCACAAAGGGTGATACCTCCCCAGCGCGCACCCAGTGGGCGAGGCCGATACGGCAGGGGCCGGTCCCTCACTGTTTCCAGACGGCCTTGTGGAGCTAAGACTGAATGTGTTTCAGCATAGATGGCCATCACGAAATTGTACATTGGGTCCCGGCCGGCCTGGGCCAGGGACAAGGCAGCGGGGGCCGTTCCCTCACTGTTTCCAGGATGGGTTCGCTGGCCACATGAAACCACTTTGCGAGCCGCATCCGGCCCCCGGGCCTTGTGTTTGACATGTCTGGGCTAGGGGTTCACATACTTTTTCCACCCTGCACTGTGAATGTTTCCATCTTATGTTCAATTAAAACATGACAACAGCTAATGTTTGTATAGTATTATTTTAAGCAGACTGTTTTTTTCTATTGTTGTGACTTACATGACGTTTATAGAGTGCATTTTATGGCCAATTCATGCAAAACTCCACGTAATCCCAAAGGGTTCACATACTTTTTCTTGCAACTGTAAACAGTTTTATATGTGTATTTCTATAGAGGAATATTTATAAAAAGACAATGAATTAGAGGGATGAATGTTTCTATCATTTCTCCATTATAGTCAACTATTACATATATCCATATTTAACAGGAAAAAAAGAAAAAGAGAGAATAAAAGAAATTGGACCATCATATTGTATTTTCATACTGATAAAAAAAGAAATTTCCATCTGGAAGATAATTGCTAAAAGAAGATAATGACGACTGTAGTTTGCAAAAATGTGAATTAGTTTTTGTTTCCTGGTGAACTATAGCTTGTGTGTGTCATAAGCCTTTATATTTCTGCATGAACAGCAGTCTGCAGAATTGTTAACAGTGAAGCTGTATGATTTTTATTATTAGCCAAATTGAATCCTTTAGTGTGCAGCATATAATAAAGTAATGTCTTCTGAAAATGCTGACTAAAATGATACTACTTTATTTAGTTTTCAGCCTCAATATTTTCTCTCTTTCTCTCTTCCCCCACCACCCCCTTCATTTTTGTAGACATGAAGCATCCAATATGTCCTGACCACATGGCTGGAGATAAAAGTGTGAATCCATCAGCAGTTCGAAGGGACTTTGATGATAAAGGACAGAGATATGATAGGCCAGACTATCGATTAAGTAAAGAGAAAAAGAAGATGATATTTTCCTTTTGTGATGTGTGCAATATTCAGCTGAACTCAGCAGCACAAGCTCAGCTTCATTACCATGGAAAGTCTCATCTGAAAAGAGTAAAACAGCTGAATAATGGGAAGATACCTACAAATACAAGCAATTTATTTGCAAGTTCCAGCACAGGTGGTACTATTATTGTTGTTTGATACTTATATAAACACCTACCAGCCCTTTATGTTTCAAGGGTCAGAAATATTGAAAATTGCAGTGTTTTGCCCAGTCCCATTGTTGGAATGTGCTTTTTCTTCAGTTCTGTAGTTTTCACTATTCCTCTTAGTCCCTGGGTAGTTGATGCACATCTGTTTTCCATGCTAGCTAGTATAATGAAGTTAATACATTATAGCAGAATGGACAACCTTTTCCAGCTTGGATTTGAACTTTGTCTCTCTAGGGATTCGGGCTGCTGATGCTGTGATGTCGTTGGAGAGGACAGGACTAACATTTTCAGATCTTTTATTACTTGTGGGCTGAGGGAGTTAAATGGCAATAGATTTAAGCAGTGCTTTTTTTGTAAAAGAAAAAGGTGCCGGAACTCACACATGTCATACAACCCTCCTTGCCTACCCTACAAGGTTCCATCCCAAAAACGTGCCGGAACTCTGTTCTGAGCGGTCTATGAGAAAAAAAGCCCTGGATTTAAGGCATCTATTGTACTTATCACAACTTCCTTGAAGAGCACTGGTAGTTTCACTCCCTCAATGAGGTATTAACAATCTCCTAGATCCAGGGAATTATTTCCCTGATTGCTGCCTGAAGGAAGTGGAAGGGGCAGGGATCCAGCCCATAAGTGATATAAGATGTCTTAGCACGCTATTCATTTAATGGATTTCAGGCTACAAGGAAACCAGGTAACTAAGTGAACCGATACTTCAATAAATGTCCTGGATCCTGCTCACAAGGAGATGAGAAGGGAATACAGGTGGCTTTCTCCGCCAAATGCTGTTTAATATCATTGTGGTGACGCAAACTCTTCCCTTTTTGTAGATATACATTATTGTGATGCAAGCTTTATTCCTTTCATATGTATATAGCAGTGTTTGCGAACCTATGGCACGCATGCCAGAGGCGGCACTCAGAGCCCTCTCTCTGGGCACGCGCGCCGTCACCCCAGCCCTGCCTCCCCCCATGGCCCCCTCCTCACCAGCAGTCCCCCTGGAGGAGAGTCGCCCGCGGGTGCGGCCCATGCAGAACAGTGCAGCCAAAGACATGGCAGCCAGGCAGTGGGGACAAGACTCCACCTTCACGCCTCGTCACGTGCAGATGCTGTGGGGTGCGGGCAGAGGGCATGGCCACCATGGTGCTGCTGGGCCACCTGGGCAATCTGCGGCAGGCCGTGGAGGTGGTGGGTGGCCCGTGTGGCGGGGACGGTGTGGGGGGCAAGGGCAGTTGGGCACTCAGTCTCTAAAAGGTTCACCATCACTGATATACAGTGAGACAAAAAAGTATTTAGTCAGCCACCAATTGTGCAAGTTCTCCCACTTAAAAAGATGAGAGAGGCCTGTAATTTTCGTCATAGGTATACCTCAACTATGAGAGACAAAATGGGGGGAAAGAATCCAGGAAATCACATTGTAGGATTTCTAACGAATTTATTTGCAACTTATGGTGGAAAATAAATATTTGGTCAATAACAAAAGTTCATCTCAATACTTTGTTATATACCCTTTGTTGGCAATGACAGAGGTCAAACGTTTTCTGTAAGTCTTCACAAGGTTTGCACACACTGTTGCTGGTATTTTGGCCCATTCCTCCATGCAGATCTCCTCTAGAGCAGTGATGTTTTGGGGCTGTCGCTGGGCAACACGAACTTTCAACGCCCTCCAAAGGTTTTCTATGGGCTTGAGATCTGGAGACTGGCTAGGCTGTTCCAGGACCTTGAAATGCTTCTTACGAAGCCACTCCTCTGTTGCCCAGGCGGTGTGTTTGGGATCATTGTCATGCTGAAAGACCCAGCCACGTTTCATCTTCAATGCCTTTGCTGATGGAAGGAGGTTTTCACTCAAAATCTCACGATACATGGCCCCATTCATTCTTTCCTTTACACGGATCAGTTGTCCTGGTCCCTTTGCAGAAAAACAGCCCCAGAGCATGATGTTTCCAACCCCATGCTTCACAGTAGGTATGGTGTTCTTTGGATGCAACTCAGCATTCTTTCTCCTCCAAACACGACGAGTTGAGTTTTTACCAAAAAGTTCTACTTTGGTTTCATCTGACCATATGACATTCTCGCAATCCTGTTCTGGATCATCTTAATGCTCTCTAGCAAACTTTAGACAGGCCCGGACATGTACTGGCTTAAGCAGGGGGACACGTCTAGCACTGCAGGATTTGAGTCCCTGGCAGCATAGTGTGTTCCTGATGGTAGCCTTTGTTACTTTGGTCCCAGCTATCTGCAGGTCATTCACTAGGTCCTCCCGTGTGGTTCTGGGATTTTTGCTCACCGTTCTTGTGATCATTTTGACCCCATGGGGTGAGATCTTGCATGGAGCCCCAGAACAAGGGAGATTATCAGTGGTCTTGTATGTCTTCCATTTTCTAATAATTGCTCCCACAGTTGATTTCTTCACACCAAGCTGCTTGCCTATTGCAAATTCAGTCTTCCCAGCATGGTGCAGGTCTACAATTTTGTTTCTGGTGTCCTTCGACAGCTCTTTGGTCTTGGCCATAGTGGAGTTTGGAGTGTGACTGTTTGAGGTTGTGGACTGGTGTCTTTTATACTGATAACAAGTTCAACCAGGTGCCATTCATACAGGTAACGAGTGGAGGACAGAGGAGCCTCTTAAAGAAGAAGTTACAGGTCTGTGAGAGCCAGAAATCTTGCTTGTTTGTAGGTGACCAAATACTTATTTTACCGAGGAATGTACGAATTAATTCATTAGAAATCCTACAATGTGATTTCCTGGATTCTTTCCCCCCATTTTGTCTCTCATAGTTGAGGTATACCTATGATGAAAATTACAGGCCTCTCTCATCTTTTTAAGTGGGAGAACTTGCACAATTGGTGGCTGACTAAATACTTTTTTGTCTCACTGTATAGTATCACAATGCATGTAAAAAGGGGGAAGTGGTTCTATTAGGATGGTGTAACTGCTTTTCTCATTTGTCCCTTCCTGTAAACACCTCAGATTATTGCAGTGGGGTAACAGGTCCCAACTTAATTCAATAAGAAAAGGGGTGATATAATTGCAGATACTGTATGGTATAGATGTTTTCTGATTCCTATCTAGCTTTTTTATGTAAGTTAGGAAGTGAAAAGATTCCTTGCAAAGTGTTAGTGTGTGTGTGTATGTGTATGTGTATGTATATATATATATATATATATATATATATATGTGTGTGTGTGTGTGTGTGTGTGTGTGTGTGTGTGTGTGTGTGTGTGTGTGTGTGTGTGTGTGTGTGTTTTCTGAGGTTTTCGCGGGTGTCTGTATGTGGACCTTTGGTCATTCGGGTTTTTTCCCGCGTAGAAATGAAGGTGTAGGCGCAACGTTTGCCTATTGTCTAAGGCTGGCAGCTGAGACCAGCCCATCCACTCGAAACACACCCCCACCCAATCAGAACACACCCACCATTCAAAACACACTCCCACCCAATCAGAACACACTTAATCCCCCACCCAATCAGAGCACACCTCCATCCACAGAACACACCCCCTCTGGCAGTTTAAAAAAGAGGAACAAACAGCCACTACCACATGCTTCTCCCAGAAGAAGGAAGCAGAAGCCACCAGCCTGATGATGACGGATGGGATTCCGACGAAACATTGCGCCTACACCTTCATTTCTACGCGGGAAAAAACCCGAATGACCAAAGGTGTGTGTATGTATGTATGTATGTATGTATATATATATATATATATGTATATATATATATATATATGTATTTTGGATTGCTAACAAAGAATTAAAGGGAGACTGATATAGCTATTTCAAACTTATTTGTTCTCATCAGTCAGCCACACCCTTCTGAGATTCGAACCTGGGCTGATTGCACATTAGGCAGTTGTTTTACACACAAACACAGACACACACACAGAGACACACACATGGATGACTCTGATTTCAGTCTTACCAATATGTTGATGATTTGATTTAGGCAGTGAGTTAATATATATGTTTATTTAAATTTTGAAGCCAGCAGGCAGAGCCTTATCCTATTCTGTTTGTTTTCTTCAATAATGTCATGGCATTTCAGATTAGAAGAAGATATTTTCTACTTCATGGACGTATCCATATGGTTCTTTCAGCAAGATGAAAACCATTTGCTGTTGCTTTTTTCCAGAATATTTTTATTTCCCAAACTTTTTATGAAGGGTGATCTCCAAAGGATTATATTTAAAAAGAAAATGGGATATCAGCGCACTCTGAATCTTTTTGACAGGAAATAAGGCACATTAAAGGTAAAGGTAAAGGTTCCCCCGCACATGCGTGCTAGTCGTTTCCAACTCTAGGGGCCGGTGCTCATCTCCGTTTCAAAGCCGAAGAGCCAGTGCTTGTCCGAGGATGTCTCCGTGGTCATGTGGCCGGCATAACTAGACGCCAAAGGCGCACGGAACGCTGTTACCTTCCCACCGTAGTGGCCCCTATTTTTCTACTTGCATTTTTACGTGCTTTCGAACTGCTAGGTTGGCAGAAGCTGGGACGAGTAACAGGCGCTCACTCTGTTACGCGGAACTCGGGATTCGACCCGCCAAACTGCCGACCTTCTGATCGACAAAGCTCAGCGTCCTAACCCACTGAGCCACTGCGTCCCTGCAAAGGCACATTATTCTTCCTCTATTATATGGCCACATTAAAAAAAAAAGAAATGCAGTTTAATTGTTTAATTAAACAAGGTATGGTTATCCATGGTGTGTTCCTGACTAGCATTTTGAGATTAGTCAAGTCAACTAGCTCAGCAATAGAAGAGATGGGACTTATTTAGCTAATAAGTCAGCATGAATCAGATTTAAAATTCAGTCTTTCTGTAGCTATTGTATCCTTATAAAGTCTACCTTGGTTTTTAAAAGCTGAACTTTTAATGAGCTGAATTAAAATAAATCTGATAATATTCAGTATCCTATAAGATGAAGGAAAGTAACAAACTATTTTTTTCTTAATTTAGTTAGTAATTTATCAATGTTACAGTATTGTGTGTCTTTCCTGCAAGACTACAACTTGACATACATAGGCATTTGTCTCCAAAATTTTCTCATAACAAAAACTCCCAAGGTTGAGATATGATTGGTCCAGTGAGTTTTTATGGTTGAGGATGGACTAGAATCTGGACCTGGTCCCCATAATTAAACCATACTTCTTTTTTTAAAAAAAATGTGGTCATATAATAAAGGAAGAATAATGTGCCTCTTTTCCTTTCAAAAAGATGCAGAGTGCGTTGATATCCCATTTTCTTTTTAAATATAATCCTTTGGAGGTCACCTTTTATAAAAATAATATCCATCAACCTTTCTTATATTAAGATAGATGGAAAAATGTCTTTGTCCTTAAGAAATACGATCTAGGGGAGAGAGAGAGGTAGTTGCTTTTGAATGACTTGCTAGCACAGGAAAGTATTAATGAAATGATAGATTTAAACTCATCTGGGGAGAACTTGTTTGTTTTCATAGATTAAAAAATGTTTGGCCATTCATCCTTTGGAAGTTTCACTTTCTTTATAATTGTTTCTTATAAATGTTTGGCACGTTCTAAAATAGTCTCTACTTCCAGCTATTTTTGTTTGGTGGCACTGATAAGACATGTAAAGATCATAACCATAGCCATTCGAGCTGTCTGAAACAATAAAATTGAAATAAATAGAAATAGATGGTCTTGCTTCAAGACTATATTTGATACAGTAAGAAAATAACTTCCCATCGCCCTGTGCGCTCACACACAGAGGGCCTCCTCAGGGTGCCGTTGGCCAGACAATGTCGGCTGGCGACCCCCAGGGGGAGGGCCTTCTCTGTGGGGGCACCTGCCCTGTGGAATCAGCTCCCCGTGGAGCTCCGGATGGCCCCTGACCTCCGGTCCTTCCGTCGTGACCTTAAGACACTTCTTTTCCAACAGGCCGACCTGGACTGATGATAATGGGGTTTTAATATGGTTTTAACGTTTTATTGGTTTTAGTTGGGGCTACTTATAATTTAATTTCCTCTTAATATTTGTATCCTATTTGTATTTTATTGTTGTTAGCCGCCCTTCGGGAGATAGGGCGGCATATAAGTCCCAATAAATAAATAAATAAACATGTAATGTTGGCTCCTTGCTAATGAATTAAGTGCTAGACTGCACACTTCATTGCCCCTTCCTAGAGCAAATATTCTTCCCCTTTTTAGCCAAGAGTAAATAGCACCGGTATTAAATTTTACATGGATTTGTATCTGACAATATTTTTTTATCTCATCTTGCCATAAAAATGTTCAAGATGACCAACAACATACAAAAGATAAAAGCAGAAACAAAATTATTAAAATTTAAATGAACAACTAGTTCAGAAAAATCTTTATGGTGGTCCATGACCAGGCAATCACAACCAATAGAAACATGACACAAAGATAATGAATTTGGTCTTTAAAAGACAGTGTTCTTTTAAAGGTATTGTTGAGCATGAATGGCTCATTGTGGCAATCAACAAAGGAGATGCAGATCTGTTCTGTATGTTCCAGTTAGTATCCTACCAGTGATCTAAGATTTCCCACAATATAGAAAAAAATTTCTTACAGATCAAATCAGATTTATAAAAATATTGGATAAATACCTTAACTGGTGCTCATAATGATGCTATAGTTATAGTAAGAGCCATAGCTCAATGGTAAATATTTCATATGTTAAAATCTTCAGGATCAGTTCTTGGCATCTCAAGATAAAACCAAAAAAGATTCCTATTTGAAACTGAGGTTTGCTGCCAGCTAATGGAGGCAATACTGAAATAAATTGAATATTTGAATAAGCCATCCAGAATAAGCCACACAAAGTGGCCTTATTGGTAAGATGGGCAGTGTAAATTTAATAAACGAATAAAACTTAACAAATGCTGTAACAGACTGATAAAATAGCTTGGTATCCAGATAATCGCATCTAAGCTATGCTTCCTTGAATAAACCACACTTCACTGAGTGTACATAGCAAATTAAGACATAAATCACAATTTACCAAACACATTGGCTGGGTTCACCCAGACACTATGCCAGAGACAGTTAAACTAATTTATGGTTTAGGACAATATATGACTTGTCCAGTTAATATAAGGCAACTCTTTACTAGGGCTTTGCAGCCTACAGATTTTGCTCTAAAACATGTTTTCAGATGTAGAGAAATACAACTATAGTAACTATGTGCAATTCTTCAATGCAAATATGTTTTGCCTGCATTCCCTGCACTTTCAGAGATGTCAGCTCTTTAAGATAGACCAGGTCAGAAAACACATCAGCAATTACTATCACTCTCTGTTTTTGATACAAGGTATAATAAAAGATTCTGGAGAGCATGACAGTATTTTTCCTTTCTTCCCTTCTTCTTATACCAAGGAGTTTGTTTCTCACCCTTCTCTATTTTTCCAGGCTAATATGGTCGATGCATATTTCCTTCAAGACCATCTTCATAAATCTCTTCCACAAGGGAGCAATGTGATTTTGAGAAACGACAGAGCTGCTTTAAAAAGTTGTTGACAGGTTTACATATGCACTTCAGAAAGCAGCTTTCTGAAACCAAATGTAAAGCACTGAAGAAACCTATCTTACTTTCAATTAATTTTTTTATTTGGCGAGGAGATCTCATTTTCAGAGTTCTAGGGAGTATGTTAATAGAGACAAGACAAGAAACATATTTATTTATGTTTTTTATTCTGTCTTTATTACTTTATAAATAACTCAAGACAGCAAACATACATAATACCCCCTCCTCCTATTTTCCCCATAACAGCAACCCTGTGATATTGATGAATGAATGATATTACATGTAATTAAACTAGTGCTGTTTTACAGTGCATTCCCATCATCCCTTAACAATTTCCCTTCAGGAGATATTCTGGCTCGGGATTCTGGGAATTACAATCCCAACAGAACCAGAAAGCACCAGGTTAAGTAAAGATAGTACATAGTTCCATTAGAGCTACACATGCACACTGCTTTCTGAATCATGGACAACCATTTAATTAAAACAGTTAATAATAGCATAAGCTTTAAGTACCTGGCTCAGGTTTCAACCCAGCAGCAAACACTCTAAATAGCTTTACTCTACATCCTAAAAAGATCATTTGAAAATTGGAAAATGACAAGAGACTTAAGTATTCCATCAACATAAGAACTTGTCTCTGAATTTGAGACTGACAGATGAACAAATAAGTACATGTAATAGACCAGGGGTGTCAAACTCAATTTCATTGAGGGCTGCATCAGCATTGTGGTTGCCCTCAGGGAGCCGGGTATGTATGGCCAGGGTGGGCACGGCCTACTGGCTGGGCGTGGATGTGGCCAGCTTGATGTTGCTCATGTCAAGGGCACCTGTGAGGGCCTGGGCAGGACTGTGGTGGATCTGAGGGTCTCTGGCGGTATTGGATGGGACTGGGGTGAGCACCAGGGCATAGTCCACTAGAGGAGCCTGACCGTCCCTCTCAGGCTGTGCGGGAGGGCCCTGGATGGTGATGTGGGCTGCTCCTGCAACACCGGAACCCCACAGCCCAGCCTAGCGCAGCCCCACTTTCCCGAGGGGGCTCCCAGCTGTGCTTACCTCCTCAAGGCTGCTGCTACTGTGCTTGCTCTCTTTGGCCAGGTTGCTCATGGTGGATGCAGAAGGGCAAAGCGCGTGGGTCAGAGGAAGGCCCACTCCCTCTCCATGCAAGGAGACCTGGCTTTGTAACCAAAGCATCCTTAATGATAGGATGGGAGACCCCCAGGATAGGCCAAGAGGAGGGGACAAGGGATGGCGAAAGGGCAGCAGGGTTGGTGGTGGCCAAATGCTAAGGCAGGACTTCCCTCAGAACCTCCCTCTCTCTCATTCCAATCCCTCCCTCCCTTTCTCCCTCCCTCCCTCCCTCCCTCCCTCCCTCCCTCCCTCCCTTCCTTCCTTCCTTCCTTCCTTCCTTCCTTCCTTCCTTCCTTCCTTCCTTCCTTCCTTCCTTCCCTGCCTCTCTCCTTCTCATTCCTATCTCCTTCCTTCCTGTTTCCCTCCCTCCCTCTCTCCCTCCCTCTTTCCCATTCCCATCTCCTTCCTTCCTCTCTCCATGCCACCCGGCGGGTGGGACCCAGCCTGTGGGATGAAAGACAGAGAGATGGGAGCGTGCAGTGGCACTAGCCGAACGTTGGCAGGGGCAGGCTCCCGATCACCCTCTCCACCATGTGTTAGGGCCGGAAAGGGGAACACGGCACTCACACCGCATGCAGAGCCACAGCCTAAAACTGCCGGCGGCTGGCAACATGTGAGTCACCCCATCAAGAATAGCTGCACACCGAGCCCTGGGGTGTGAGGCTGACAGAATTCCATGGCCCGAGTGAGGATAGGCGAGGCCCAGTAAAGTGGGGCTGGTATTGGTGAGATGTGGTCCGGCAAAGCAGAGGCGAACGAGAAGAGGAGCAAAGCGGGGTGTAGCTGGGCCTGATGGGGCAAGGCCAGGAGAGGCGGTGTAGGGTGAGGCAAATGAGCTGCTGCTGTGCAGTGCCAGCCCCAAGCGCTCACTGTTTCCTGTGCGTGCTAGTGGGGGGGTGCCCAGCCGGATTGGGGTGGGCCAGGGCCAGAGCAGCAGGGGCCAGTCTCTTGTCATCTCTGGGACAGCTCCACGGGCCAAATCTGGGCACTTCATGGGTGGGATCCAGCCCACAGGCCTTGTGTTTGACATTTCTGTAATAGACCAAAACACTGGGTTGCTATTACTTACCACTTTTATTTTTAGGCGTATTTCTTTCAAATGCTTAATTAATGCCTTAGTTTTAGTGTTTAGAAAGCCAGTTTCATATTTACTTTCTTTAATAATTTTTTTCCTCTCATAAATACAACACAGTCAGGTGGAACAGGGGCTTTGTCTTATATCCAAGAGGACCACTATCAAAGTCCCCAAGCGTTGCTTACAACTAAGAAAGCTAGAGTCTCATATAGCCTCATTAGACAGATTTGTTGAAAAGAAATGTTTAGGTTTCAAAATCTTGGAAATTAACTGAGTACCTCATTTATTAAGGACAATAAAGCAGGATCTCTGTGATGCCTTTTGTCCTCTTTCTAATAGCCTCATGACTTTGAGGAAATGGTGTGGCCTGCTTTCCTAAAAAGGAAGGGACATACAGAAATTCTGTCCCTATTTGTTGATGCCTTCAAGCATTGTTGACCTTTGGCAAATGCCTAGTTTTCTTGGCAACATTTTGGAACAGAATCACCATTACCTTCTTCCTAGTGCTGTGAGTGACTGGCCCAAAATCACCCATCTGGCTGTGTGTTTAAGGCAGGTTTAAAACTCACAGTCTTCCTGTTGCTAGCCTGTTGCCTTAACTATTGCATCAAATTGACTCTCCTGCAATATTTAGCAAACTGCCATCCCCCTTCACAGACTCAAAGAAATTCATTATAATTGCACCCTTCCCCTGTCTATTGCAGGACCAACATTAAAGTGGGCATAATAGCCCTGCTGGATGCTTGTTTGTCTTCCCTTGTCTTTTAAAGAGGAAAACAGGAATATTGCAAGGAAGACACCTTATGGGCCTGTAGACAGTAACAGTCTTCCCCTCCCTCAAGAAAGGACACCAGAGATGTCAAGATAGGAACAATACAGTAGTGATAGGGAGAGAGAGGAAATGTCCAAGCAGTGGTTCTCATCCTGATGTTACTTAAGTTACTCTTCTGACATCAGTGATTGATGGTGGAAAGCAAGGATATGGTGCTTTTCTACAGGCAACATTTAATTCATAGTGACTTCAGATATAGAACATTGTATACATCACACCTTTCATGCTGAGGAAATACTGGAGTAGGATTTTGGTAGTTCCACAAGTATTGTCAGAATAAGTAATGATTTATGGCAATGAACTTTATTGAAGTCTTGGATTTTTCAGTAACATCCATGAGTTCATTTTTAGCTGGTGGTCTTTGCAGCATATTCATATGTTATAAAATCCTAATTCATCTCCGAACAGCCAGTATTCATTTCATATGAGCTAAAAATACACTTTTGGTTAGTCTTTCAATAATAGCACAGGGAAACATTAAATAGTGACCAATAGAGGCTATAATTTATAAAAAAAGAAACAGGAATGAGGAAAAAGTTCTTTAAAATGCAGTTCTGAAATTAACCTGCAGCCATTAAAATTAACAAGTGCATCACATAAAATATCTGTATTTTTGTATTGATTATCTTTTATCAATAGGAAAAATAAATAAATCCAGTAATATATTTGGGTCTTTAACTAGTTTATGTTGTGTTTTAAAATATCCACAAGATGTCAGTGCAAGCATTCATACAAAGAATGCTTTTAGTAGATTTAACCGTTTATGGCACTAGTTGGTATATTTCTCCCTGTCTTTTCCTTTAATGATTATTTGAAGAAAACAGCTGTTTGCTTAGCTAATCAAGGATAACACATTTATGTAAATGAAAAAATAAATAGGGCTGTGTTATTAACTAGATTTTAAAATCCCCCATTTGTGTTAATCTATATTAATATCAACAGGACAACTTCAGTTATGAAAAACAAAAGCTATTATCAAGTCCCATTTGATTGGGACTTCTGATATACAGGTAGTCTTTGAATTACGACCACACTTGAGTCCCAAATTTATGTTGCTAAGTGAAACATTTAAGTGAGTTTCCCCATTTTACTTTTCTTGCCAAAGTTGTTAAGTGAATCATTGCATTAGTTAAGTTAGTAACATGGTTGTTATGTGAATCTGGATTCCCCATTGACTTTGCTAGTCAGAAGGTCGCAGAAGTGGATCACATGACCCCAGCACACTGCAACCATCATAAATATGAACTGCTGGCCAAGCATCTCAATTTTGATCATGTGACCATGTAGATGCTGCAATGGTTGTAAGTGTGAAAAACGGTCATAAGTCACTATTTTCAGTGCTGTAACTTTAAATGGTCACTAAATGAACTGTTGTAAGTTGAGGACTACCTGTAAATGGTTAGCTTGGGAGACAGCTATGCCATGTGAAAAATAGTCAGCATTTTACAGAAATTCAGCTCCAGAAAATCAGGAGACAGCGTAACTATAAAGTTGTTTGATGGAGTAATTGCAGACATAACAATTAAATTGGAAGTATCGAAAGGATTTTCTGCTCATTTTCTCTAACCCCCAAATTTATCTGTGTATTTATTTACGTTGTCTATCATTGTTTCGACCATCTTGCTGGGAGGGAGGGATGAACAGGGAGACCACCAAGCAAATATCTCTTTGCGTAATACAGTTGCTCATGAGAGTTAGTCTCTCATACTTTAGGCTATTGTGGACTAAACATTTTAACTCCCCCTCTTTTAATGGTTGGATCTATATGTTTGTCCAATAGGCTAGCCTCACCCAACCCACTCAGTATGTTACACAGATAACTGAATTACATAACCAACCATAGCCTATATGGTATGAAAACCCAGCCTTTAATTCGTTTATGATTCACTATCATATGAACCTTGAAAACTGGGTTGAATAAGTCATGATAAAGTTACTCATGGTTAAGAGTGTTATGTGATCACAGTGTCTGCTGAAGAATCATTGCCTGAGAGATGTGGTTTTCTTTCCCATAATTAAAAAAAATCACTTATCTCTTTCCATTCTCCTATATATATTTGAATGTCATCCTAGTGATTTTTTCTTTTTAAGAAATATGAAAAATCATCCAGTTTGCAATCAACATTATCCAGCAATTTAGAAGCAAATATTAAAATACTCATTTCAGTTGTTTTATCTTTTATCAAAACAAAAAATGTGTCATTTGTACCAAAATAATCCACTTTTTTTGTGATACTAAATGATTAAAATGGTCATTTACTATAATTATCATTTGTAATAAGTTTTAAAACTATGCATTTAATCTTTAAACCAGATGCACAACAAAATATTTTGTAAGTATATTCAGTTATTTGGTATTGGGTTTTTTTCTTTTTAGAATCTCTGACTTTCAGCAATCTAAGCTTTTCTATATAATTAGCTGTAATTGCCTTTAAAAAATCAGTATCAAAGTGTTACTAATGCAGTAGCTCTTTTATTTGGTATTCTGAATAGTTTTTATACATAAGGATTTGAATAAGCAAATAGAATAGGCCCCATTGATCATAGGCTATAAGGAAAAATATAAAAAAAAATCTATTGCAGGTTCATTTTTTTTTGCAGAATTGAATGAAAACAGTAGGGATGAGAGATCCTTTAGACATATGCCAGGAAAGTTTTGGCAGGGTAGCTTTAAAGGTTTCTTTATGATTATTATTAATGTTCCCATACTTTTAAAACAGAAATGAAAGAAAGAGCAATACAGTTACCTTCAAAATGTCCTTTAAATAATCTACAAAGATTGTGTGGAACCAATACAAAAAGTATTATACTTAAAAGTTTAAAAACACTTCTAAAAATAAAGCTTATATTTAGGAAGAGAGAATCTACTATGCTCTCTGATCATTTGCTTTTCTTGGTTGGAGGACTTCGTGGTTTATTATCAAGATTAGCGTCTTCTATAAATGTTGCATCAGGGCAACAATTAAAAACATTCTTCATGTTTTTTATCAATATTGCATGTGTAATATCTAGTATAAAGAAATAGGCTGTATTGTGCACAGTGTTCTAAAAACAGTATTTTAGACTCTCTCATTATTATTATTTAGCATATGGGATAGGATATCAGGGAAATCTACACATGTTAGATACACAATACAGTCCTGACGGCCTACAATGCTAGTTCATTCTTCACTCATGCATTGAAGAAGATTCATTCACTTCTAGACTTTCTAGTTAACCAGAAAGTAAATGATTTTTTTTTGTTTTTATTAGGGAATAAAAGGGAGAACTAAAACAATTGAAGAACTGCAAATAGTTTACAGATGTGAATGGCAAGCCAGATAAAAACACAGAGTTTAGGAAAATGTCTATTTATAGATTTTGGAAAAGATACATGATCATATATAAAAAGAGCAAAAGTTCAAAAGGGAATAACAAAATAAATCTGTCTTCTTCCAGGTCAACATAACAAACAAATTCTAAAACAAAACCAAAAGATTAAAAACAGGAAAGCAATATTACTATATATCAAGGACTCCACAGGCTAAGTTTGAATAAATAAAAACTCACATCGATATTAAAAAGCCTGTTGTTCTCCATGCAGTCTGCTTCAGTTTTGTGCCTATGTGGAAGAAAAGCTGCAACCAAGTTTGAGATTGCAAGGTAGAAAATCCATCTGGTATTGGAATTGCATTTAAATATTTTCAAAGTGTATAAAAAGGTGATTTGGTTTGACACCTGAAATTAATTTTACTATGAACAATTAATTCATATGGACCTTCAATCAAATCTCTTTTCAAATGGAATCATTTTGACACTTCATATAGCCCAAGTGGGTTTGATTTATATTCTCCAATTTTGTCTTTGAAAAGTAGGTTACTGAGAGATTGTCCTAAGATTACCAGTGAATAATATAGGAAAGTGACTCTCTGTTTCTAATCTTTTGTTCTAATCAATGCACTAGATGCCAGTTGTCCCATTAATTATACCTTCTAAGTATAAATGTTAAGGTTGTACAGGGATAATGTTTTGTATACAACACCAGAGAACTGCCAGTTCCCAACTTAATCCACAAACTTGGGAGTTGTATAGACCTGTCTAGTTTTCTAATTTTAATTTATAATTCTATTCTTTCAACTATCTAAGGTCACAGATCAAATTGATATATTCTAAGTGGAAACTGTATTTGAGAAGAAGTATATTTTGATAGGTAGCTTGTACTATGTACTATGCCTAAATCCTGTTGACTTGAGAAGCATTTAGATCACGTGGGGAATGATGGCCCATTTATGACTTGTGGACTTCAACTCCCAGAATTCCTGAGCCAGCCAGCCAATCCCTGGCTTAACCCTGAAGTACATACTGTATATTCACTTCTATTGGATTACTAGATATGTGTGATTAAGCAATTGTGTCTTTTCAGGAATCTGTAGTTTTAAAATACTAAATGGATATAATAATCTGGATGTATTTATTGTGATGCTTATAATGAGGATGGAGAGGGGGGGAAGAGACATTAAAATTTACAAGGTGCTTTATTCCAGAATAAATAAGATAATGGTATATTTAAACACAGTAAAGAGGAAAAAGGGCTATGATTTATTAAGAATAGATAATAGATAAATCGGATCTGTTAATTTAAGGTGGCAAGTTGAGTGATTTAATGGAGACAATTTCATCAATAAATACTGAAAGAGATGAAGTCTGGAGAAAGTAGTAGGAAAGCAAGACAGCTAATTAGTTTTCCTATGGAAGCTAGTAATATGTGAAGTAAGAAAGAGGCAGAAAATTAGGACCAAGTACAGAATGAAATGCAGAAAATAATTGGGCCTATAGTACAAGTTAGGAAGATAAAATGCAGAGAAGGACTGTTGAAATTTAAATGAAGAAGAGCAGTTAGATCTGGCATGTCAAACACACAGCCCATGGGCCAGATGCGGCCCGCGCAGGTGACACCCACCCCAGCCCCACAGGGGCAAATCAAGTCCCAATACAGCCCGTGATGCAATCGGGTTTGACACCCCTGAGTTAGATAATTTGATTTTTCCTTGGCATACGCTTAGCAACTTGGGGATACATACCAAATGGAGTCATGAAAATACACGCCACGTTTGCTAGAACAGTGGAGCATTTGCTGAGGAAAGGGATAAAAGTAAAGAAAAAAACCTAGAAAGAGGTCAGACGCTGGAGATAAAAGAATGGAAATAAACTTCAAGAAAGATATTGGATTGTAGGTCATAGTACAAGTAAAATGTTGAGTGGTGCAAACAGTGAGATGGGGAGGATGTATTAAAAGTGACAGTGTGATGTTCAAACAAGAAAAAAAAATCCATAAGGGAAAGAGCCAACCGTATAGTTCTTAAAGATCAATGGAGTGACCATGTCAGGAAGTGGTAGAAATGAAAATTGGGTGGAAATGTAACTTGAAGACGAGAGGTAGCTAGCTTTTTCTTGAAGATTAAAGTCACAAGGGAACACTCTGGATGTGTTATGAAAGAAAGCAAAAGCTAACAACTCAGACAATATGGAAGAAAAAGCCCAGGAGAATGACATAGCAACAAAGCGCTGCCAGAGAGAATACAAAGGGACAGAATGAGTGCCAAAGATTTAAGAAGCAATCAAAAGCTGAAACATACAGGTGGCCTCCGATTTCCCCCTTCTGTTTGTTGGTTTCTGGAAACAAACAAACAAACCCAAAGAGCTCTGAGAAGAGAGCAGCAGTGAGGGCAGTTTCCAAAGAGAGGGCATCTTTTGGTGTCAAAAAGAAATTTGTTACACAGTTAGCGTAACTGTTTTGTGCAAAGGCATCGTGAGCTGAAGCAGCTGCAGCGAATGAAAGGTGGTGGATGAGTGACGGTAACCATGCTAGAGGCAACAAGGAACAGGCTGAGACAAGGGACTAAGGGTGAAATGATTAGAAATCTGAAGAGAACATGAAGTGACCTACGTCAAAAGAGAGAAGAGCAACAGGGCAGAAAGTAAGCATTTTAAAGGTGCAGGTCTGAAGCGTCAGATGCCTAAATTTACCCAGTCAATAATCCATAGTGGGACTACAGTTTTCCACGTCCATTTATGTCTTTTGAGGGAGACATGGAGGAGGCTTTCAAGCTATTTTATGCCAGCAGGATATAACCAGTGTTTCCTTTCTGAGCATGTGTTGTGCATTTTCATATAAACCGGGGGGGGGGAACCACAGTCAACATGTCATTTTTCATTTTTAAATCAAGCCCAATAATACATATTAACATATTGACTATGAATGCTCTGTCTCCCTGTAGAAAATTTAGCTCTAATTTTAACACTCACACACTTTAAGAAAGATGATTCTTTATGGTTTGAAGCTATCTCTGTAGAGCCATTTCGTAATAATCTGCCTTGCTTGAATCTGATCACTGCAGTTGATTCCATGCATTGATAATGAAGCCTGAAGATTGTTCATTTCTCAGCATAAATCCACTCCAAAGACCTTCTACTTTAACTGTGCTGTGTGTGTGTACTTCAGTACAAGTGAATGTGTGGAACTAAAATTGCTGCGATTTCTTTACAAATGACTCAGTATGCTTGTCCTTCCCTAAAATGCTGCCAGCGTGTAAAGGATTTTCAATGAGCAGTGCAAATAAGCCAGCAGTGGAGAAGGTTTGAAGCTGCACTGGTATAACAGTTTCCTGCCACACAGATGATCAGGGCTGGAGATCCAGGTCTCTGTAGTATCCAACCCATCTTCTGTTGCTGGTCACATATTGGAAGTTTTGAATTTCTAGCCTGGTTTCTTTTACAAGCTGGATATTTAGCACTACAGTACCATCATGTGGAGTGGACTTCCTAGCAGAGGTGAGCAATGCTTTTTTTAAAAATATAAACATTACAAAATTCTCATTTCAAAAGGAAATGCATCCTTGTAATCTTCACATGTTTGAGAGTAGAATTTTGTTTCTCATCTGTGCCAAAAGAACACCAAGGCTTAAGAAAAACTGTGTGGAAAAACAGGTTATTATTTTTCTGATTATAACTAATAATGCATTGCAAATGCAATTCTATGTAATGGGTTGTCTCCTCTATGTTGCTGGTGTAGTATTTATTATCAAAATAGTCATTATGAATTTCAAATACATTAACACGCGTCTATTGATACAATATGACAAGCTGATGATTAACTAATGAGGCTAATTAATCAACACTGTGATTATATACTTGTGGTCAGAAAACAAACTGCAGAGCATAAAATCCTATTTATAAGAAGCTTGACTTAAACTATAAATGGCAAATGTGCCTTTCAGCTAATGAAGTAAAAGCAAAAACAATATACCCGCGTGATATGTATCTGATTTTGTCAGTATTAAAAAATACGATCTGTCATATATGGGACAACCTCTAGTAATTTTGTTTGCAATGATAACTTGTTTTATAAGAGGCATAAAATTCCTGTAACTCCTGCCTAACAACACTTTAATTAAATATGACATTTAAAGGTTGCAAATCTTACATTGCTGGTAATAATCTCTGGAATTCACAATATCGGTCCCTTAAGTTTAAAAACATGTCAGAGGATTAAGTTGTGTTTACATGTCTAAAAAGTTCTGGCCAATCATTTTAGTTTGTAAATTATTCACCAAATCTTTATTTGCTTGCTTATCATAGTTGAAATGGCTATTCCTCTTTGGATATTTGTTTTAGTAATGGGTGGTAATATCCAATAGGAAAGAAAAAACATTTCTTCTTCCAGAATGAATGGTAACTCTGCAGTCCTTTCATGAGAACCTCAGCCATCTCAGACCTTTTGCTGTAAATTTATTCACCAGACAGTTGTTTTTATAGCTTTCCACCCCAGAGTTATGGAAAAGAATGTATATGTTTGACAGAAGATTCGAGAATTTCTATTTACTAACAGTACATGTAAAGCATGGCTACCCGGCAGAAAACCTGTTTCTATTTAGCCAATCTGTCTTTGCAAGTCCCAGGGCCACTATCTTGCTAGAAGCCACTGTGTGCTTTTGAAAGCATGAAATTAGTTTCATATACTGAGCACATGGTTTCTCATTTAGTAGTTCTTTTTATGGAAATGGCCAATTTATGGTTCACTGCCAGAACTTTTGTCTTCTGTCAAAGCTGATAGCTTCTGCTAAGGTGTCCATGAGAGATACTAAAAAATGAGAAGAGTTAAATGGAAAAGGGAGAAAACTCTAATTAGAACTAAGAAAGGTATAATGGACTTAAAGATTTATTTCGGAATGTTATTTGGATATGCCTTTTTTTCTCATCAATGCCTGAATTTTATGAACATTAATAAAACTTGCAGGGAACTTTACTGCATGCGAGGAGTCTTTAAGATTGACTTTTAAGCTAATGAAAAACTATTCTGTTATACTTTTCCTTATGTTAATTTTTCAAAGGAAAGATATAAAACTACAGTCATTCTTATTTTATTCTGAATTGGATACAATATGCAATAGAGCTAATATATTTATAACTGTGAATTCAGTGTTTCTTTTTATCAGACAGTCATTGATAATAGTAATCTAATGCTTCAAGACTGTCATAATTGTAGCATTACTCTTATTGAGAGTAAGCTGCATATATTAATTTGCATAAAATTATCAATTAAACAACAAAGTCAATGAATACAAATTTCAAGCAATAAAAATGGTATTTTTGCTCTATTTACACAATATACTGTACTAGTAACAATGTGTTATTCATAACTCATGTATTAAAGAGATTTGTTAGATATTTGTTCCTTCAGACATGTTGGTTTTCTGGGATAGTTAATAGTATATGTACTAGGTGTAGTGGTAGTGGTAATTCCTGAAGAAATTTAACTTAAAGATGATTGGGGGACTGGAGGCTAAAACATATAGGGAACGGTTGCTGGAATTGGGTATGTGTAGTTTAATGAAGAGAAAGACGAGGGGTGACATGATAGCAGTGTTCCAATATCTCAGGGGCTGCCACAAAGAAGAGGGAGCCAAGCTATTCTCCAAAGCACCTGAAAGCAGGACAAGAAGCAATGGATGGAAACTAGTCAAGGAGAGAAGCAACCTAGAACTAAGGAGAAACTTCCTGACAGTTAGAACAACTAACCAGTGGAACAACCTGCCTCCAGAAGTGGTGAATGCTCCAACACTGGAAGTTTTTAAGAAGAGACTGGACAGCCATTTTTCTGAAATGGTATAGGGTTTCTTGCCTTAGCAGGGGGTTGGACTAGATGAGATTCCAAGGTCCCTTCCAATTTTTTATTATTATTATTATTATTATTATTATTATTATTATTATTATTATTATTTTAATTTTTAATCAGTTACATTTCTTTAATGTTTAAATAATGCAACTGTTTCAGCAAATGTTGAATTAATATAGTGTAAGAATGTATACATATGTATATACTGTTCATATTTATATGAACAGTATAGAGTATATATGTACAGGTAGTCCTTAACTTACATAATTGAGCTCAAAACCACAATTGTTAAGTGAATCGCTGCAGTTATTAATCTGGCTTCCCCATTGGCTTTGCTTGTCAGAAGGTCGGAAACATAACCCTGAGACATTGCAATTGTCATAAATATGAGTCAGTTGCCAAGGGTCTGAATTTTGATCATGTGATCATGGGGATGCCGTAATGGTCATGTGCAAAAAACAGTCAAGTCACATTTTTCAATGTCATCGTAACTTTAAACAGGCAATAAATGAACTGTTACAAGTTGAGGACTACCTGTACATATACATACCATGTTTTCCCAAAAGTAAACCCTACTCAAAAAGTAAGCCCCAGCTGATTTTTTGGGGGGCCCCAATATAAGCCCTACCCTGAAAGTAAGCCCTAGTGTGGGGCGGGGCAGCCCAGATCTGTGCGACAGCCAGAGCGCCCAACCCCTTCCGCCAGGCTGCCAGGGCCCTTTGCCAGCAGCCGCCGGTGAAATCAGCTACCACTGCCCCCCACCCTCTCCATCCCACCATCTGCTTGCCTGCGGCTGCAACAAACCAAACCCTTGGCAAGCACCAGACTCTGCTCGCCCTGCCTGCTGGCCCTACTGCTGCTGGAACATTTCACAGCTGCATCGGGTGCCGTGTGGCAGCCAAGTAGCTGCCCGTGCTGCTTCTGCCTTGTGGGGCTCTTAGCCCTCCTGGCTGTGCTGCTCTAGGCTGTCCTGCTGGGCTGCTCCTGCCTGGCACAGGGCAAGTGGCCCAGATCTTGAGTGCTGCCCCGCCACCTGCCTGCCAGGGCTCTTTGTCAGTGGCCAGTGAAACTGCGCCGGCCACGCCTTTGGGCTGATTAAGCGCAAGCCTGCACGCCTACTCGGTGGTGCAGGTGCCTGGCTAAGGGCTGAACCTGGTGCTTTTTGGGTCCTGGTGGGCACTGCAGTTCTCGTGCCAGCTGGGCGCTTTTGGCCTCTACCGGCTGCTCCCACTGGATCGCTTTCCGCCCAGCAGGCTGCTGCTGCTGCCGCCATGAGGTGAGGCAGGTGGTAGGGGGGTGGAGTTGCTTCCTTCTGCCTGCCAGACACTTGCTGAAACCGCGCAGGATAAGGTTGCCATGCCTGCCCCCGCCCAGATGCCCTCACCACCCCCAATCATTTTTTTACCATACTAACCTGCCTTTCAGATGCATTGCATTTTTTCGTTTGCTTCTCAGCCTTAGCGGCATGTTTGTGGGACAAAAAAAAGTTCAGACTTTCTAACGTCTTCTGAGATCTCACGGCCGATCCAGCGGGAGCAGCCTGTAGAGGCCAAAAGCACCCAGCTGACATGAGAGCTGCAGCACCCGCCAGGGCCCAAAGAGCGCCCGGTTCAGCCCTTAGGCTGGTGCCCGTAGCACCGAGGAGGCGTGCAGGTTGGTGCTCAAGCAGCCCAAAGGTGGAGGTGTGGCTGGCACGGTTCTACCGGCAGCCACTGGCGAAGGACCTTGGCAGGCTGGCAACGGGGTGGCACTCCGGATCTGGGCCAACTCGCCCCGTGTCCGGCTCAGCCCTTTCAGCTGCAACTCACCACGGCCGCACTGGTACCATACTTGGTCCGCCACCAAGCTCTCACCGCCGCGATGCTTCTCCACTCCATGCACAGGCCCTACCCCACTCCTGCGCGCTCATGGCCTACTGGTACAGGTCCCGCAAAAAGTAAGCCCTCCCCGAAAGTAAATCATAGTGCTTCAGAGCCCAAAAGAAAGTAAGACAGGGTCTTACCTTTGGGGAAACACAGTATGCATTCACCCACCATCCACCCAAAAGTCTGGACAAACTGCGTCAATGACACCTTTGTGATCATCAAATGCTCCCAAATTGAAGAAACACACCACCTGTTCAATAACATATTCACTGGGAACAAATACACATGCAAAGAGGAAACAGACAACAGACTCCCATTCCTCGACATCAACATAAAGAGACTAGACAGTGGAGAATTAGAAACCCACGTCTACTGCAAACCCACACACACAGACCAGATCCTTGAGCTTCGCAAGCAACCATTCCACTACACGCAAAAGAAGGTGTGTCCAGACTCTCTTCAGAAGGGCCAGGACACTGCAGCACGACAATACTAAGCAAAGCAGAAATAAATGGCTGCTGGACATCTTTTTCCTTAACGGCTATCCAGATAACTTCATATTCCAACACATAGCACCCAAACCACAACACACGACACAGCCAACCACCACATAAAAACTAACCCTACCATATGCAAAATGACAGCCAGAATTATCCAACCCCTAGGAACAGCAATAGCCCACAAACCCACAGCCACACTCTGCCAGAAATTATCCAGAATCAAAGACAAGATACAGAAGGATGAATGAAACAAAGTAATCTACAAAACCAACTGTAACCATTACAACCAGTTCCATGTGGGGCAAACATCATGTCAATTAAAAAAGAGGATCCACGAACACCGGCTGGCAGTCAAACGCCACTATGCCAAATCCTTAATCTCTACCATACTGACACCAAACAGCACCAGTTTGATTGGAGCAACACAAAAATCATAGGCCACACTTCCACTCACCCCCCCACGCACATGAGTTCATCGAAGCCTGGCACTCCATAAGCCAGTAATGGTGAACCTTTTAGAGACTGAGTGCCCAAACTGCAACCCAAAACCTACTTAATGTATCGTCGGGTGGCCGTGGCCCATTGGGTGGGTGTGACCAATTGGGTGGGCATGGCCCATTGAGTGGGCATTGCTGTGATGGTAACGGCAGACTGGGTGGGACTAAAAAATTCAATCAATCCCAACTTTGCGAGATCTTTTTTTTTCCCCTTGAGAAGTTGAAATTAATTGATTGAACCTTTTTTTTTTTTGCACACAGCTGTGGAGGCCTAAAGCGAAAAGGTTTTATAAAACCCAGCTGAAGGCCTAGGACTGGGGTGACGGCGCGCGTGCCCACAGAGAGGGCTCTGCGTGCCGCCAGTGGCACGCGTGCCATAGGTTCGCCACCATGGCCATAAGCAATTCCTTCAACAGACACATCAACCTACAACCACTTTATGAACCCCTCAGAATCCAAATCAACCGCACATCTAACCAGAGAGAGCACCAACCCTCAAACAACCCACACAAGCCCCCTTTCCTCCAGCAGTTTACCTCCCAACGGCCCTGACCTGATGTAACCTCATCACAAGACCCATCATAAGCCTCTCACTGATGACTCACACCTGACCCATAAAAGACTATCACTTGACACGCCTACACCTTAAGCCCTTATAAACTGAAGAACACTGACACTGACATCCTGTTGTGGCCCCGACCCCTGCGCCTGTCCTAACCGAGGAAGAGGACTCTGAGGATGATGGGGAGGAACTGGCAAGGCCTCCCTCTCCGGGGCCCTCCTCTCTGGCAAGGCCTCCGTCTCCAACTGGAGGCCAAGAGGAACAGCCGGGGAGCAGCCAGGTTGGGAGGGTGCTCGAACAGCTGCAGCAGTCTAGCGAAGATGAGTCATGGCTAGACCCTCGAGAAAGACGCAGGGCCAAGTGTCTGCAGCAACGTAGGTTGGGTAGGAGGGCCAGGGAGTAGCTGAGTCATTGAGCCACACCCCATAAGGTATAAAGGGGGTGTGGCTGCTCTCAGAACTTTGTGACAAACAATAGTTAAAACAACTTCTGGTCACATCTTTGGAACTCTGCTTCGTGTTTGAAACCCTGGTCTGAATTTTTGGCAATGCTTCTGTACATCTGCTACTGGACTGTTTACTTGGACGTTATCTCATTCCAGCTGAGGTTTGAGGTAACGAGCCTATTTTGCTGCCAAGGCCTTATCAGAAGGCAATTAACTAAAGTCTGTAGAATTAACTCTTGCTAGTCTTGCCTGTTTGTACTCCGGGAGGGGGCAACAGAACACATCCCCTAAAGCAGGGGTGTCAAACTGCCGGCCCGCATGCCAGATGTGTCATGAAGAAACCGCGCCCACCCCATTGCCGGCAATGGAGAAAAAGCTCCAATACGTCGCGCGACGTCATGTGACGGTGCAAGTTTGACATGTCTGCCCTAAATTCCACTGCAGATGTTACCTAGCCTGGTAATGAAACATTCAGAAACCAGCCCACAAGCATTGGAGAACAAACCTTCACCCTCATATATACATATGCATATATACATACATATCAAGAGATACTTAGTTGGATAATAGAGCTGCAAACAGCCTTCCTTCTTTCCACCATTAAAGAAAGTGTAAAATGGCCTTAGCATAATATTGAAAAAATCACTTTACACTATATTCTTCTTTCTATGGGCAAATAATATAAGTATGCATAAAGCTTATTCAGGTCCATATGCTTTCAAATAAACCTCATAAGAGCAGTTGCACCTTACACTGAATTCTAGCAGACTGATTTAAACAATTGGCCTAATACAAATTTTGAATAAGCCAAAATACGAATTGTTTGATTTTGATTTAACATGCGAATCTGATAGTGGTGGTTTGTAAAATGTGATTAAATGGCTTAGTGTGATTTTCAAACCCAGCTCATTCTGTTTAGTTTGGAAACCATGAGCATAGTGAAGCTCAGTCATTTTGTTATGTGTAAACAAAGACTGCTTTCCCTTTGAGTTGCTATAATATTAAGCAAATATTATTGCTATTATGTTGAGTTTGAATCTATAGGGCATCAGATTGGAGCAATGATTTTACTTGTGATGAAATTTAACAGACAATGCAGTGAGATGAAGACCTCCCTGTAGATAGTCATTTCCACATTGTCACTTGTAATATTTATTATTTGTGGGATCTTGTTTCTTGAAAATTAGTTTAGCAATAGAACAAGTAAGATTGTTTTTCTATCATTTACTTTAGATATGTGGAAATAAAAAACCTCAATAATGAGTTAAATATATGTATGAGAATTTTTCCATCCCATCACTACATCAGTCTTCTATGCTTGATCATAGCCTCTCTAGGTTGCAAATGATGTATAGTTTATCCTTAAATGGTTTTGTTTGAGGAATAACATGCTTCAGAACAGGAATATCTTGTATAGTGCAAAGAAAAACAAAGATAGCTCTTTTTTGCTTTACATATAAAAATTAATTATCTAGAATATACAATAGGAGAAAATTCGGTTCTGCCTAACATGTCTGTATCTTCCAAGTTATTGTCAATAATTTATAATCCAACTAAATGAATGCTTATTGGGACAAATATTTCACTGATCAGATAAAGACTTAGTCTTCATCTCAAAACTTTGCATAAGATTACAATTTCAGTCAACATTTAATTCAGTGTTTCTCTGGTCTTTCCCAGTGTTTGCCAATGCATGTTTTGAAAATAAGTATCACCAGAATTTTGGATTGCTGGCAATTCAGATTTCAGAAAGACATTTTAATATTTACTTTTACACCAGAAGATCACCAGGTATTTTTTTTAAAAAATACTGTGTTAATCTGTTTCTGACAGAGCACAGGCTTTTTCCAAATGTAAGAAGCAAATGATACTAAAAAGATAATACCCAGAGAAACTTAATTGCAGTTAGGATGAATAGTACTTGACCAGTTGGATTAATGTGTGACTTCATAAAAGAAAATCTGTCTGTCTGTCTCTCTCTCTCCCACACGCACACACACACACAGAGAGAGAGAGTTCTAGCATATTTTTGTGATACTAATATTACATTATTTATTTATTTAAATTTATTATAGCTGCCCACTTGGCTCCCCAGTGACTTACAAATACATTTTTTTTAAAAAAAAATACAACACGACAAATAGCCCAGACTACAACACTGATAACAATAAGAAACTAGGACAGGACCCCGCCACAAACAGGCTTGAGACAACAATTGCATTTTAAGAGCTTTTCAGAACTCCAGGAGAAGATGCTGTCTGTGTTTCTGAGGAGTACTGTTCTGGAGGGTGAGGGCTGTTTTGTAAGATGACAGTGTTTGATAGAAAGGAACCTGGTGCATGCCTAATCTGCTAGAATGTACTGGGCAAGTAGAAACAATTGGTGATAGTTGATTCTGCAGATATTCAGGCCTTATGCCATAAAGCTTTATAGGTAATGACCAACACTGTGAATTGCACCTGAAAATGGATTGGCAACCAATGCAGCTTGTCTAGCAGTTGTAACACATGGGCCTACCGAGAAGTTCATTACTGTCAGCCCTTCAAGGTAGATGAGGCTAGGAATCCAATATTATGTGCATCAGTATTATTTTTATTGTAAAGCTATGGTGGTAGAATCTTGCCAGTTTGAATGCACTTTCCCCTCTCCCTGTATATTCATGATTGTCTTGTTTGAGACATTTACTTTTATCTAACTATTAGTGGCTTTTCCTCTTAACCCCTCCCCCCAAGGCCATTCCCTCCACAATTACTTCTTGGGATGCTGTATTTTGAACCAGCTGTAGCTTCTGGATGGTCTTCAAAGGCAGCCCCACATAGAGCATATTGCAATAATCTAGCGGTGGGATGACCAGGGCACAACTGACTCCTTGAAGAACCTACTACAGTAGTTGAGGAAGGGGAGCCTCTGGTACATAAAATGAACCTGTAGAAAAGTCCTTCTGGCCACAGGTGCCATTTAGTAGCTGTAAGTCCAGAAGCATTCTCAGGTTGCTTATCGGTCTAGAATGGGGAAGTGCTCTCCTAGCTTTGACCAATGATGGAAAGACCCTTGACTCTAGGGGACCAAACAGCCACAGTCACTCAGGCTCGCCAGGATTGAGTTGAAGTCTCTTCCTTCCCATCCAGACCTGAAGAGCCTCATTGGTTATTGTCATGGCTGTGTATCTTCTTTGCACATGCAAAACATCACAAGTAAAATCATAGAAGGAAATGATGTCAAATAAGTAAAAATAATTTCAGCAAAGATAAGTTAATACTTAAATTTGATTTTTTTTTCCCCATTACATTTAAAGTAAACTGGAATATAATGTTAAAAATCACTTTAAAATGGAGAGGATGGGAAGCTATACACAAATGCAACTATAATTGTTACTTTATTTGCTAGTTTGGTATTTTAATGAGTAATAGTAATACCTTAATTTCTACAGAACTTTCAGTAGTTTAATGAATGACCCCTGAACTTTGTAATTAGCAGCTTGCTTGCTTATGCGCCATCTACCCAATGTCTACTCTTAAAGACACATAGGTAGATTTTCTCTAGGACAATTTGTCTCCAACCCAATCTTTCAGGTGATTTTCCTGTAAAATACAGAGATGATTTACCATTGTCATCTCCCATGTATTATGAAATGATGCCTTTGTCATTGTCACTAAAGTACTTATCTGCCTTTAACATCTTCCCATTTTGCTACTATCCAATATAAGTACCCCTTCAGAGAAACCAAGATATGACCGGCTTCAAATATGTAGTACATTTTGTTTCCTTTCTTGCCATAGCCACTCAGAAAGGAAATCTATCATTTGGTACTCACTGAAATGAGAAATGTAGTTAACTTTTTGTTGTTAGTTGCGAAGTCGTGTGACCCATCGCGACTCCATGGACAACGTTCCTCTAGGCCTTCCTGTCTTCTACCATCTTCTGGAGTTCATTTAGGCTCACGCCTATTGCTTCAGTAACTCCATCCAGCCACCTCATTCTCTGTCGTCCCCTTCTTCTACTGCCCTCAACCTTTCCCAGCATTAGGCTCTTCTCCAGTGAGTCCTTCCTTCTCATTAGGTGGCCAAAGTATTTGAGTTTCAACTTCAGGATCTGGCCTTCTAAAGAGCAGTCAGGGTTGATCTCTAGGACTGACCGGTTTGATTGCCTTGCAGTCCAAGGGACTCGCAGGAGTCTTCTCCAGCACCACAGTTCAAAGGCTTCAATTCTTTGGCGCTCAGCCTTTCTTATGGTCCAATTTTCACAGCCATACATTGCAACTGGGAAGACCATAGCCTTGACTACACACACTTTTGTTGGCAGAGTGATGTCTGCTTTTTAGTATGCTGTCTAGATTTGCCATGGCTTTCCTCCCCAGGAGCAAGTGTCTTTTAATTTCTTGGCTGCAGTCCCCGTCTGTGGTGATCTTGGAGCCCAGAAAAATAAAATCTGTCACTACCTCCATTTCTTCCCCATCTATTTGCCAGGAATTGAGAGGGCCGGATGCCATGATCTTGGTTTTCTTAATGTTTAGTTTCAACCCACTTTCCTTCTTCACCCGCAACAAAAGCCTCTTTAGTTCCTCTTCACTTTCTGCCATTAGAGTGGTATTATCTGCATATCTTAGGTTGTTGATATTTCTCCCGTCAATCTTAATTCCAACTTTTGATTCATCTAGCCCTGCCTTTCTCATGATGTGCTCTGCATATAAGTTAAATAGGCAGGGTGACAGTATACAGCCTTGCCGGACTCCTTTCCCAATTTTGAACCAATCAGTGGTTCCGTGTCCAGTTCTCACTGTTGCTTCTTGAGCCACATATAGGTTTCTCAAGAGAGAAATAAGATGGTCTGGTACTCCCATCTCTTTAAGAACTTGCCACAGTTTGTTGTGATCCACACAATCAAAGGTTTTAGCATAGTCAATGAAGCAGAAGTAAATGTTTTT